>NC_000077.6:114841620-115141620 GCF_000001635.26 Mus musculus | reverse complement strand
AAAAAACCGATAATCTCAGTGTGTGGGAGGCAAACCCACAAAGCTAAGGAGTTCGGAGTTATCCCAGGCTACATATCAAGGTCAAGGCTAGCCTGGGCTATATGATACTCTGTTCCAACAAAACAGAGCATAAACAAATCCAGAAACAAACAACAACAACCACAAACAAATCCCAGATGTTCAGATATCCTAGTGTTCCTGAGCCATTCGAAACAAAGACAATTGAGAGAAAAATATTGTCAGACATGACAGACAAAAAGTTAGCATTCTTCACAGCTTAAATGGCTCTCAGAAAAAGAACACAATAGGAAAGTGAGCAAAGGCTGTGTGTAGTGTACGTGTGTGTGTGTGTGTGTGTGTGTGTGTGTGTGTGTGTACATGGGAGGCAGTCAATGGTTCCAGTTTTTCAGCCCCCTTTCACTTACAAAGTTGCCTCATGGGAATCTTGATTTGGTTAACATTTCCATACAGCTGACTTGAAGCCTGATCATTTGTATGGTCCTTGTGATGGTTTGTATATTCTTGGACCAGGGAGTGGCACCATCTGGAGGTGTGGCCTTGTTGGAATAGGTGTGACCTGGTTGGGATAGGTGTGTCACTGTGGGTGTGGGCTTAAGACTCTCACCTTAGTTGTCTGGAAGTCAGTCTTCCACTAGCAGCCTTTGGATGAAGATGAAGAACTCTCAGCTCTGCCTGCGCCATGACAGCCTGGATACTGCCATGATCTCACCTTGATGATAATGGACTGAACCTCTGAACCTGTAAGCCAGCCCCAATTAAATGTTGTTTTTTATAAGACTTGCCTTGGTCATGGTGTCTGTTCACAGCAGTAAAACCCTAACTGAGACAGTCCTCAACTGCATAATTAAAGTACTCTAAAAGCAAATCGGGTTTCCTTGGTGGGGGTGGGGGTGGATTTTTATTTCAAAATTGTAGCATCTTGGCCTAGGCGTGATGGCGCCCATCTCTAATGTTAGCCCTCAGAAGGCTGAGGCAGGAGGATTGCAAGTTAGAGGCCAGTCTGGAGTCATATGTAGTGAGTCAGAGGTTAAGCTGAGCTGCTCAGTGACCCTGTCACACACACACACACACACACACACACACACACACACACACACACCCCTGCAGCCTCAGCTCCCAGCTGAGAATGTTCAGGCTTTGATGGCTTTCACTATTTTGGACTTTGGACAAACCAGAGCCCTCAATCATGTAAGCCAGTTTTGTGGAACAAACGGCTGTATGAGGGTCAATCCTTATTGTCAACCTGAACTGAGACACACTAGGACGATTAAAGCACACATTTGGGTTTGCCTGTGAGGAGATTTCCAAGGGGGATTAACTGAGCTCGGAAGACCCACTCTGAATGTGGGTAGCATGATCCCACAGATTAGAGCCCAGATGGAATGGAAGGGAATGGGGAGAAAGCTAGGGTTCTGGTACCTCCCAGTCTCTGCTACCTGGGTGGCCACGTTAAAATCGGTTACCTCTGCTTTGTGTTCCCACCACTTGATATTCTGCCCAAGCACATGGGACCAAGTGGCTATGGATTAAAGTCTACAAAACAAGGAGCCTAAGTAATTCCTTTTTGTCATAAGGGTTTCCTCCTTGCCTTCTTCTCTGTTTCCTAAAATGAGTGTGTTACTTTAGTAAGCTAGACAAATGTATAATTTTGAAGTATGTATGTATGTATGTATGTATGTATGTATGTATGTATGTATGTATGTCTTTTGAGACAGGATTTCTTTGTGTAGCCTTGGCTATCCTGGAACTCATTCTGTAAACCAAGTTGGTCTCAAACTAAGAGATCCACCTGCCTCTGTCTTCCGAGTGCTGGAGTTAAGGGTGTGCATCACCACCACCTGGCTTTATTTTTAATCACATGTATATGTGTGTCTGCTTGTAGGTATGTGGGCATGTGTGCACTTGCATGTGGAAACCAGAAAAGGATATTAAATCTCTTGGAGTTACAGCTGGTTGTTAGCCACCCAAAGTGGGTGCTGGGAACCAAATTCAGACAGTCTGTGGTCTTAACCTTGAGCCATCTAGACAAATGTATTGTTTTCATTCAGGAGCCACAACTCCACAGTTCCACAGCTGGCTGTGATTTGAACAGCATTAAGGAGACAGCGATGTGGGATCTGGAGGAAGAAAGGCAGGAGGAGCCATGGGCAAGTGCTATGAGAAAGAGACAGGCACATACAGGAGCCTGGGATAGATAGCTACAGCCTTAGAGCAGAGGGGCAGGTCTTGCTTCCAGGGGCTCTTAGCTTTTCTCTACCAGCACTATACTGCTACAGTGAACTGCTCCAAACTCAAGGGCACAATTCGAGTTAGCACTTGGTCTGGATGGCCATTCTGCCCTCAGCTAGGCTCCCTGGTATGACTGGGGTCTGCTGGCTGGTGCCCAAGGCAGCTCAGCTCTGCTCTCTTTGTCTCCACTGTCCACCCAGCAGGCCAATGGGTTCCTGGCAGAAGCAGGAAGTGCAGGAGGAAATATGGAGGCACTAAGCTAGGGCCAGGGGTTGGCACACCCCACTTCTGCTGTACTGTAGAAGGCAAAACAGGTCACGAGTCTGTCTAGGTTCAAGGGGAAACAGACTCTCTTTAGAGAGAAAAACTCTGAGGTAAGAGGATGTGAAGTCAAGGGATGAGTCACCAGAGATCGACTTCCCCCCGAGGCTGATGCACTCTTGGGACCCTTTGCAGAAAAAGGTGATCAAGTTATGAATCTTAAATTTGGCATGGGGTCTTGAAAGGAAGCCCTATCTAGCTAGGGGTATGATGATTCAGCTTCAGTGACTACAGGACAAAACTCTAGAAGCCCTACTAAGTGCAGCTGGGAATAGAAGCAGGAGGGCAGGGAGCCCTAGCCCAGGCAAGATCAGGATTTTGGGGGAAAGTTCGAGAAAGTGTGACCGACAGTTGCTTCTCATTACTATAAGACTTAATTATGCAGCACATATATTTAATGAGGCAGAGGTAGGCAGATCTCTAAGTTTGAGGCCAGCCTGGTCTACAGAGTGAGTTCCAGGACAGCCAAGGCCACACAGAGAAACCCTGTCTCAAAAAACCGAAACCAAAACATGACTTATTATTATAATTTATGTGTGCGAGTGCGTGTGCACACATGCGCACACACATGTACAGATGTGTGATTGCTATGTGCTTGTATGTGAAATCTGAAAGAGTAGAGCCCTTGGAGGTGGGAATAATAGATGGTTGTGAGCTGTCTGGCATGGATACTGGGAACCAAACTCAGTCTTCTGGAAGAGCAGTATGCCCTTTTGAATATGGAACCACCCCTCTAACCCTCTATATTTTGGTTTTGTCTGTTTGTCTGTGTATGGGTAGTACATGTAAGTACAGGTGCCTGTGAAGGCCAGAAGAGGGCCTTGGGTTCCCTCGAGTTGTAGTTACAGGTGAGCCAATGTAGGTGCTGGGAATTGAAATTGGGGTCCCCTGCAAGAGCAGTATGTGGTTTTAACTGCTTAGTTATCTCTGCAGCCTCAGCTTTTGGTTATTGATTTCCATAGTCCACTTTTCTCCTTTTAAAGTTACATTTGTTTACTTATTTATTTACTGGAAGATCCCTATAGACAGCACGCAGGCACATACAAAACACATGTGCACATACACATGAATGGACACATGTACACATAGCATTACCTATCACATACAGGCAATATACATGTGTTCACAGCTCTCTCCACAAATAATAATACATACAATGTGTGTGTGTGTGCGTACATGCACACACATTTAGAAAACGTAGTGCTTTGGGGAAGGGAGAATCTTCAATGTTCTGTTCTGTAGGGACTCATGCCTAGCCTGGAGCATACTATGTAGTTGAGACTGGCCGTGAATTCCTGATCCTCATGTATGCACCCCTACAGATGGCTTCAGTGACCTGTTTTGCCAATGGGGACATGGAAGCCTGAGGGGTAACTGAGTTATGGAGAAATCAATGATCCAGCCAGATCTGGGGCCTCCAATAGGTCTTTGAGGACACAGGGCTCCTGAATATCCCGACTCTCAGAATCCACAGAGGGCCCCTGTCTTAGTCAGGGTTTCTATTCCTGCACAAACATCATGACCAAGAAGCAAGTTGGGGAGGAAAGGGTTTATTTGGCTTACACTTCCATGTTGCTGTTCATCACCAAAGGAAGTCAGGACTGGAACTCAAGCAGACCAGAAAGCAGGGGCTGATGCAGAGGCCTTGGAGGGATGTTCCTTACTGGCTTGCTTCTCCTGGCTTGCTCAGCCTGCTCTCTTATTGAACCAAGACTACCAGCCCAGAGATGGTCCCACCCACAAGGGGCCTTTCCCCCTTGATCACTAATTGAGAAAATGCCTTACAGCTGGATCTTATGGAGGCATTTCCTCAACTGAAGCTCCTTTCTCTGGGATAACTCCAGCTGTGTCAAGTTGACACAAAACTAGCCAGTACAATGACTCCTTGTCAACTTGACACACAAACACATCACTAGTAAGCCTAAACCCTTACATTCTTATTCATCCCCAAGGTCTAAATAACTTTAAACATCCCACAGTCTTTACATATTCTTAAAATTTCAATCTCTTTAAAATATCCATCTCTTTTAAAATCCAAAGTCTTTTTACAATTAAAAGTCTCTTAACTGTGGGCTCCACTAAAATAGTGTCTTCCTTCAAGAGGATAAATATCAGGGCACAGTCACAATCAAAAGCAAAAATCAATCTCCAACTGTCCAATGTCTGGGATCCAACTCACGATCTTCTGGGCTCCTCTAAGGGCTTGGGTCACTTCTCCAGCCATGCCCTTTGTAGCACATGCGTCGTCCTCTAGGCTCCAGACGCCTGTACTCCACTGCTGCAGGTGCTCTTGGTGGTCATCTCATGGTACTGGCATCTCCAAAACACTGCATGACCCCTTCAGTCCTGGGCCTTCAATTGCAACTGAGGCTGCACCTTCACCAATGGCCTTCCATGGCCTCTCACAGTGTCGAGCCTCAGCTGCTCTTCGTGACCCCTTCATGCCTTCAAAACCAATACCACCTGGGTGACCCTTACATATTACCAAGTCCCGCTGCAGCAGGAGTACAACCTTGGCTATCTCTGGAACACAGCCTCTTTGTGCTTTCAGAAAACACTTCCCAGAAGATGTCACCTCAATGATGCTGGTCTCTTCTTAATCACCGCTAATTTCTTAGCTCCAGCTAACCAGCATCAATAGTCCCAGTAATGCAAAGTTTTTGCTTTAGTAGTTCTGGTATCTTGTTAATCACAGCTGATTCTTCAGCCCCAGCTAACCAGATCCACAGAATCTTCACAATCAAAACAGCAATGGCCCTGAAAAGAGTCTTTAATTTTCCCTCTGAAATTTCACAAACCAGACCTCCATCTTCTGCACTGTTCTCAACATTATCTTCCAAGCTCCTTCACAACATCTGACAGAGCTCTTAACAACGAATGGATCTTCAAGCCCAAAGTTCCAAAGTCCTTCCACAGTCCTCCCCAAAACATGGTCAGGTTGTCACAGGAATACCCCACTCTGCTGGTACCAATTTTTCTTAGTCAGGGTATCTATTCCTGCACAAACATCATGACCAAGAAGCAAGTTGGGGAGGAAAGGGTTTATTCAGCTTACACTTCCATACTGCTGTTCATCACCAAGGAAGTCAGGCCTGGAACTCAAGCAGGCCAGAAAGCAGGAGCTGATGCAGAGGCCATGGAGGGATGTTCCTTACTGGCTTGCCTCACCTGGCTTGCTCAGCCTGCTCTCTTATTGAACCAAGACTACCAGCCCAGAGATGGTCCCACCCACAAGGGGCCTTTCCCCCTTGATCACTAAGTGAGAAAATGCCTTACAGCTGGATCTTATGGAGGCATTTCCTCAACTGAAGCTCCTTTCTCTGTGATAACTCCAGCTGTGTCAAGTTGACACAAAACTAGCCAGTACAGCCCCTGTTTAAGGGGCGATCTCGCTATAACTCACAGTGGCTTGAATAAGTCTGATGGAATAAGTTCCTGATTCATAGGGTGGCCCTCCATCTTGGATGGGCCAGTTTGAGAGGACCAGGATCAGAGGAGCTGGCCATAGGCTCCTGTCAGACAGCTGTGCTCTTTTCTTTTTTTTTCTTTTTCTTTATCTTTTTCTTTTTTCTTTTTCCTACCTCTGCTCAAGAAAGGAAAAGTCGGTCCTAGACCTTCCATGAACATGGCCCCTTGGTTTTCAGGGTTCCCTCAGCCTGTTGACCACTTCTCTGAAAGGCACTCTACATGTGCGGAGGAGGAGGAAGAGGAACCCTGGGAAGAAACCTGTTTGATTAACAGTGGTGAGTGAAAACCCTTGTTGGCCTTCCTTTATGGTCTAGAAGTATGTAAAGAAGGTGGCCATCCCTGGCCACATCCTGGAAAAGCTGTGGCTTATCAGCAGCTGGTGTTTTCTTGTGGACATAGCCCTCCAACGTGCCTCCTTGCATATGGTTAGTCTAGCCAGGACTTGAGGACGCCACCAATTAAAGGTGTCACAGGGTGTCTATAGCTCCTACCCAAAGTGACCCTATTTTAAGGACTTCCTGAAAATGGGTGTGAGTGAGATGGAAGCCACAGTGTCAGGATGAGGAGTGACCATAAAGGCTGGCCTTCCTTCTTTTCTTATTTGGACAAATGGTTACTGCAGGGAGGGTGTGGGAACGGGGGTAGAAGTCATGAATAGCAAGCTGGTTTTCTGCAGAGGGCAGTGGGGAGGTAGTCCTGGGATATTCACTAAATTTCTGGGGAATACAGGTTAAGTCTATATCTATTACCTATTAGTCTGGGGCAGATCAATAAGAGGCAGTGGTGGAGCATGCCTTTAATCCCAGCACTTGGGAGGCAGAGGCAGGTGGATTTCTGAGTTCGAGGACAGCCTGGTCTACAGTGTGAGCTCCAGGACAGCCAGGGCTACACAGAGAAGCCCTGTCTTGAAAAAACAAACAAACAAACAAACAAACAAAACAACAACAAAAAAAGAGTGCCATCAAAGCAGAGCCTTCTGGGTAATGTTAATTCCTGTTCATTTATCCTGATTATATCTGAGCCCCTCTCCTGGTAAGTTTGTAATGAGTGGGAGTGCTGAGGCTCAGACTCAAGACCTTGCATATGTTAGGCAAGAGCTCTGCCACTGAGCAATACTTCCTCCCCTCCTCTTAGACAGGTGTGGCTATGTAGCCCAGGCTAGCCTTGACCTTACCACATAGCTCAGTTTCAAGTCAAACTTTTAATTCCCCTGTTTCTACCTCTTAAATTCTTGGATTACAGCTGTGCTTGGCACCCATGATGAGGCTGGCTTTTGACACCCCTTCAGCTCCCTCGGCTCCCTCCATTCCAGTCTCTGTTCTAGAGACTCTCTTCTGGCACCCTTCAACCTATTGAAGCGCTGGCCTTCTGGGCTCCAGCAACTCTTGCTCTAGCTGATGGAATCCAGAAGCACCGAGCCTGCACATTCAAAGCAGGAGCCCCTGTTCTCTTTCCAGAAGTCAGTCTGGAGCTGAGGACATGATGTTTCTCAAAGTCCTTTTCACAAGTCTGACTTCTTGCGTTACACTTCTCTCACCCTACCTCCTTCCTCTTTTGGTGCTTTATATGCCAGCGGGAAGTGGCTAAAGGAGGAAGTGCCGAGTGAGAGTGAGGGAAACCACAGGACCAGGAGACGCAGGAGTGGAGCATGTAGCCTGTTCTCGCTGGCAGGCTCCACCAAGGTGACCCGGTGTGAGAAGATGCATTTGTCATTGCTGGTCCCCTTTCTCTTCTGGATCACAGGTGAGCGAGCTCAGGCAACCAGAGGAAGTGGCCACCCAGCAAGGGGTCATCTGTCCACCACCCCATTGTTGTGGCGCTTTTGTGGCAGAAATATTGAGTTCTTAAGCCCCGACCTAGGCACAATTCTAGACTACTGAGGGACTGGTCGTATTTAAGACAGACACACTGATGGGCCCCGCTGGTCTTTGAAAGACAGGAGAGCCCTGGTTGCTCAGGAGAATGTCTGATGAGGCTGGATTGTCAATGTGTGATTGTGTTACAGCAAGGGAGGGAAGGCTTTGGGGGGAAGAAATGATTGTGGGAACAGGTTGCTGAAGGGATAAAAAAAAAGTCTGCTATTCACAACTGATGAAAAGGTGATTTGTGGCAACTGGGAGAGAAGGTGCTGTCAGAAATGGCTGAGGACTGAAAGGTGAAGAGGGGGCAGGAGACAAGGCCACAGATAGAGGGCTGACAGCACTTTCTTGTGTTTTGAGATGGGGGAGGTGCTCCATATGTAGCCAAGGCTGGCCCTCTAACTAGTGATCCTTCTACCTCTGCGTCTACCTCCAAAAATATTCACAGCCAGGCAGTGGTGGCGCATGCCTTTAATCCCAGCACTCGGGAGGCAGAGGCAGGCAGATTTCTGAGTTCGAGGCCAGCCTGGTCTACAAAGTGAGTTCCAGGACAGCCAGGGCTATACAGAGAAACCCTGTCTCAAAAAACCAAAAAAAAAAAAAAAAATCACAACACGATTCATAACAGTAGCAAAATTACAATTACAAAGTAGCAACAAAAATAATTTTATGGCTGGGGGTCACCACAACATGAGGAACTGTGTTAAAGGGTCAAAGCACTAGGAAGGCTGAGAATCACTGCTCTAGTTAGTGCATGTTGAGTTAGACCACCGAAGGGGTTTTTCTGGTGCTGGGACTATAGGCCTGTGCCATGACACTTGAATTAATGTAGCTGTAAGCGAATGGATACAGTTTTGATTTCAAAGAAAGAGAATTTACTCTTGAACACAATGATGCACACCTTTAATCTCTCTTCATTTGGAAGACAGAGGTAGGTGACTCTCTGTGCATTTAGGGACAACCTAGTCTACATAGCAAGTTCCAGGCTAGTCAGGGTGCAGGGTGGGACTGTCTTCAAATAAATTGCACCAAATCATGAGTCCTTTGTGTCATTTTTCTCCTGTGAGCATTGCATGCACCTAGACAATCGTCTTCTCTCATCTTCTCCCCATTTCTACGGGTCCCCTTCTTCTCCCTAAATACCCTCTTCTACTTCCATGTTTGTTTGTTTGTTTTTTCAAATCTGGAGTTTGCGTAGGAGAGAAAACATGCAATATCTGTCTTTCTGAATCTGGTGTATTCTCTTTAACAAGATGGCCTCCAGTTCAGTGTTTTTTTCCTGCAGGCATCATTGTGTATTTATACGACACCTCCTTTATCCATTCGTCTGTCCATGGACTTTGATTCATGGCTCGGTTATTGCGGCTACTGCTGCAGTATAGATGAGTACTCAGATACTCTCTAGGGCAGTGGTTCCAACGACCCCTGCGGCAAACCTCTATTTCCAAGAATGTTTATGCTGAAATTCATCAAGCTAGCAAAATTACGAGGTAGCAATGAAAATGATTTTATTGTTTGGGGAGAGTCACCATAACATGAGGAACTGTTTTAAAGGGTCGTGATGTTAGGAAGGTTGAAAACTGCTGCTCTAGGGCCTGCTGACTTAGACCGCTGAAGAGGGGTTTCTTGCTTTGTATTCTGGTGGTTTCCACTGTGCTCTTGGGCTTCTCCTCTAGGCTTGAAATATTTTTTAGCAGATGGCTTTCAGTTTCATACCCCTAGAGCAGACGTTTCTCAGGACTCTTATAGCTAAGTGTGTATTCAGCTTTTGTATTTAGACATTGACATTTCAAAGGTGGGGGCTGAAGAGATGGCTCAGCAGTTAAGGAGGCATGCTTTTTTCTTCCCACAGAGGGCCCAGGTTCAACCCCCAGTACCCAGTGTCTCACAACCACCTGTCACCCCAGCTCTGATGTCCTTTTTGGGCTTCATGGGAACCTGTAGTTAGGTTCACATGCCCATAAGCACATACTCATACACATATACACACAAAAAAGAAAAGAAATTTGGGAATAGTAAGACCCCCAACTGAGAGAGAGGGAGGGAGAGAGAGAGAGAGAGAGAGAGAGAGAGAGAGAAGAAGAAGAAGAAGAAGAAGAAGAAGAAGAAGAAGAAGAAGAAGAAGAAGAAGACGAAGAAGACGAAGAAGACGAAGACGAAGACGAAGAAGAAGAAGAAGAAGAAGAAGAAGAAGAAGAAGAAGAAGAAGAAGAAAGGAAGAAGAGAGAGAGGAAGGAAGGAAAGGAGAAAGGAAGGAAGAAAGAAAAAAAAGAGAGAGACTTCACACATGGCCTTATCAAATCTTCCCAGTTCACTCTCGTCCCCATTCCTCTTCATCTTAGTGCTCTGCAACTCCATATTTTCTTACTGCTCAGCCAAAGCTGGGGGGCAACCATCTCCAATGACCTCCTCAGCTTAGAATTAGAACCCTAAGTCCTCACAGAGGGCATACAAGGTACTGGGCACCTGATTCCTTTCTGTGTAGTCTTCCCGGTCCTCTCTTCTCTTGCTTCCTTGCCTGGTTCATCTCCCTCCCCTACCTGGCTTTGAACTCACTGGGTTTGCTTGGCCCCTTCACCCTGAGTGTTCTTGCCTGTGTGGCCCCAGGCTCCTCACACCCCCCAGGTCTTCATTTCATTGATGACCTTAATTCAAACTGTTCCTGCCAGGATCTGGCCAGCTCCACTCAGGAGGCATAGACAAAAGGAGTGGGGGTTCCTGATCATTCCCACCTACAGAGTCCAAGGCATGAGTTCTGTGAGACCCTGCCTCAAAAAGGAAACAAACAGGAAAAACCAAACAAAAGGTTTCCCGTGCTCTGTCTCCTCTTGCCTGTGCCCCACTCCCTCACCTTAGTAGAACAGAAGCTTCTAGAAGGCAGAGAGGTTTGTTTCTATAACCCCAGTGGGTACTAATTAGACAAACGGCAGCTGCTTGAATGAATGTATCCATTAGAGAGAATGTGGCTGTTTCTAACATTACTCTTCCCGTTCCGGCTTTCTAGAACTGAACGATCAGGTTTACTTTTTATTTAAATATTTTATTTAGTATGTCTAACAATAAAGCACTGATGGGATGCTATATATGGCTTTGCTTGTGTGTATCATACAGCCTTCAACAATGACAATAAAAAAGACGAGCACTTAGCAAAAATAAAAAAATTATTTAGTGTGAGGTGTGTGTGTGTGTGTGTGTGTGTGAGAGAGAGAGAGAGAGAGAGAGAGAGAGAGCATGAGTGCACATGTATGCAGTTGCCAGAGGAGGACAGAAGAGGGTGTTAGATCCCCTGCAGCTGGAGTTACAGCCTGTTGTGAGCTGCCTGATGTGGGTGCTGAGAACTGAACTCAGGTCCTTTGCCAGAGCAACGCATGGTCTTAATCTCTGAGCCATTTCTCCAGCTCCCGATTTTTACAATTAAACTGTAGAGCTTGCACATTGTTGATAGAAGTCTACAGTGGCGAGGACACTCTGGAACACAATTTGATGTTCAAAAGCAGATGCTAGGAGGAGGAAGCAGAACACCACTGTGTACTATATAATGCTGGTCTTATGAAATGTCCACAGGAGGTGAGTCCTGGGGCCAGGAATTAGATTAGTGTCAGTGGAGAGAAGACAGGAAGACAGGCACCGAGGGGAGCAACTGTCACTAGTGTGAGGTAGCTCTTCATGCTCATAAAAGAAAAGAAAACTCTCTGGAATTAGACAGCAGAGCTAGTCCTAAGCTGTGACTGCTCTAACACCCACTGAGCTGGGTGTGTCCGAAGAGTTACATTTACCGTAGGTGAATTACTTTATCAGTTTTCAAGGCAGGACAAGATAAGTCCTTAGCTTTAAATGTGCTTTAATTAATTAACACTCAAACCTCTTCCTCCACACTGGGGGGACTGAACCCTGGACCTCGTGTTCGTCAAGGAGGCGCACTCTGCCAACTGAGTTGTAGACTCAGTCCCAGTGTTTCTGTTTTCTTTTTTCTTTCTTTCTTTTTTTTTTTTTTTTTTTTTTTGAGACAATGTTTCCGGATGCAGTCCAGGCTGTCCTTGAACAGCTTCATAGCTCACACTGATCTCTCTAGCAGTGCTAAGACTGCAGGCATGTGTCACTAACCATGCCTGGAGCACAGGCTTTTATTGTTGGTTGTCTTACCTTTATTTAGTGTGTATGCGTGCATGCGTGCGTGTGTGCGTGTGCGTGTGCGTGTGTGTGTGTGAGAGAGAGAGAGAGAGAGAGAGAGAATTAGAACACCCATATGGAAGTCAAAGGACAATCGTGGGAGTCAGTTCCCTCTTTTCTCTCATGTGGGTTCTGGGGGCTGAACTCAGGTGGTCAGTTTTGGTGGCAGGTACCTTTACTCAGTGAGCCATCTTGCTAGGTTTTTTGTTTGTTTGTTTGTTTTGTTTTGTTTTGTTTTTTTTGTTGTTGTTTTCGGTTTTACAAGACAGGGTTTCTCTGTGTAGCCCTGGCTGTCCTGGAACTCACTTTGTAGACCAGGCAGGCCTCGAACTCAGAGATCCGCCTGCCTCCACCTCCCGAGTACTGGGATTAAAGGCATGTGCCACCACGCCCGGCGGCCATCTTGCTAGTTTTGGAACAAGGTTTGCTAACAGGGCAACCCAGAAAATGATAACATGTAGTAATCTCAAGGAAATAGGGAGAAAAATCACACGGATGGAAAATTAACTTAAGTAACATATACCCATTGTAATGGTTAGTGTCGAGTGGATTGGTAAGTGTCCAAGAGACTAGGAAAGAGTATCTCTGAGGTGTGTCTGTGAGGGCATTTCCCAGGGATCAACTACTGGGGAGACCCACACTGATGGGGGTAGCCTCATCCAAAGGACTGGGGAGCCAGATGGGTAAGGGAGAAATGACAGTTGGTATAGCTTCTCTCTCTCTCTCTCTCCCTCCCTCCCTCTCTCTTCTCCCTCCTCTTCCTCTCCTCCTCCTCTTCTCTCTATGCTATCTCTTTGAGCCCTCAGCACCCTTCTTCCTGACTGTCAGCACGTGGGCCACTTGCTCCGTCACCTCCTCCCTGACACGATGAGTCAGAAGTCCCCTTCACTTCTCAGGTTGATTCTGTCAGATATTTTGTCACAGAGGCAACAACAAAAGGCTAATGTGTGTCTCAGCTCAACCTCAGAACTTTTTTTGTTAAGGACAGAAGGGAAGGAAGCAAAAATGAAATAGAAAACTCTGCCTCATAAGGACAGACAGCACACGTAATGAAACATGTGATCAGCATAGGTTAACTGAAGAATATTTATTTCAAAAGTGCTAAGCTACCTTCCCCCTCCTTTCTCTGACTTACTTGTGCCTGTGTGGGCCGTGTGCATTCCTGCCAGTGACCATGCATGTGGACGTCAGAGGACAGCTTTCAGGAGTCAGATTTCTCCTTCTACCACGTAGGTCCTAGGGATCAAGCTCAGGTCATCAGGCTTGTTGGCAAGCACCTTTCCCCACTGAGCCATCTCACTAGCTCCCAAAATTATTCTCAAAAAGGAACATTTCAGGGTACCCCAAGTCTTTCAAAGGTGAGGAAGCAGAAGCAACCCCTGTCGCCATCAAGAACGCTCCGAGGCGGGACAGTGTGAAACCGGAATGGGATGGACACCAAGGTCAAGGCAACAGAATGGAAAAATCCATCTGGATATCTCAAGTTTGCCTTTTTGTCAAGTGCACCCACGCAGTTCATGCAGACAATGGGACCTGTGTGTGAGGGAGGGGCCACGGAATATAGAGACCAGAGTCATTCATCCAAGGCGGGTGACTGTAGGAGCCCACTGGAGTCTCCAGCAACAGCCTCTCAGGGCTATTAGATGTGGCTTTGCCTGACTTCCTCGGGGTGTCCGGGTCTAAGAGTCCATGTCCTGTGGACATGGATCTTCTGATCCTACCTCTCTACATCAGCATAGCATGGGGATCATTGTAAGAGGACCTTCACAGATATATGGATTTGGTACTGGAGAGATGCCTCAGTTGGTAAGAGCAGTCATTGTGTGAGCAAGAGGGCTTGAGTTTGGATCCCAGTCCCCACCTAAAAAGCCAGGCTGTGGTTGCTCATGTGCCTATCACCCAATACTGTGAAGGGTAGAGACAGGGATGACTGGCTGGGGCTTGCTGGCCGTAGCATAGCTCTAGATGCAGGTGAGAGACTGTCTCAAAGGAATAAAGCAGAAGGCTTTTAGAAAGATGGCTCAGCCATTAAAGAGCACTTGTTCTTACAGAGGACTCTGGTTCATTTGTCAGCAGCCACACAGTGGGTCACAATCACCTGTAACTCCAAGTCCAGGGGGTCTGACACCCTCTTCTGGCCTCTGAAGGCACAAGGCCTTCATGTGGTACACAGATATATAAGCAGGCAAAACACCCATACACATAAAATAAAAATAAATCTTAAAGGGGCTGGAGAAATAAAAATAAATCTTAAAGGGGCTGGAGAGGTGGCTCAGCGGTTAAGAGGACTGTCTGCTCTTCCAGAGGTTCTGAGTTCAATGGTGGCTCACAACCATCTGCAATGGGATCCGATGTCCTCTTCTAGTGTGTCTGAAGACAGCTACTGTGGACTGATATAAATAAAATCGATAAATTAAATAATTCTTTTAAAAATAAAAAAATTAATCTTTAAAAATAAAAGTATAAGGCAGAATAATAGAACAGGGTACCTGAGCCTCCCTCTGCTGTTTGGGTATTCACTTAGCCTCATGCATTAAACATGCATGTGCATACACACACACACACACACACACACACACACACACACACACACTGGGGGGAATAACTGGTTTTTGAGTCAGAGTCTCACTATGTAGCCCAGGCTAGCTTTAAATTCATGGCCCTCCTGCTTCAGCCTCTTGACTGATTGGTTTGTGTGTGTGCAACACCACACCTGAATGTTGTTTATGTGGTCGGGGGAGGGTAGATGTTAGGAATGGAAGTCACGGTCTCACCCACACTAGGTTCTCTATGTAGTCCTGGATATCTTGGAACTTGGTATGTAGGCCAGGCTGGCCTTGAACTTAGAGACATTTGCCTGTTTTTTGTTTACTAAGTACTGGAATTAAAGCCTGTGCCACCATACTTGGTTGTAATTGTTTTCTCCAGAATTTTCTTGGCTCTTCTGACACAGCAGGATGTCGAGGGATGGCAGGCAGCCTGTATTGGAGAGGAGGTGTCTATCCTTTGACCACTATTCAATTAAAGATGCTTTTGGAATTGGCACTATGCCCCACCCCTGGAGGAGGAGATCAGTGGTCCATGCATTTGTGTTTTCCAGGCTGCTGCACGGCTGAGGATCCAGTCACAGGTCCAGAGGAGGTGAGCGGTCAGGAGCAGGGCTCCTTGACAGTGCAGTGCCGATATACCTCAGGCTGGAAGGATTACAAGAAGTACTGGTGCCAAGGAGTTCCTCAGAGATCATGTAAGACTCTTGTTGAAACCGATGCATCAGAGCAGCTGGTGAAGAAGAACCGTGTGTCCATCAGGGACAACCAGAGAGACTTCATCTTCACAGTGACCATGGAGGATCTGAGGATGAGCGATGCTGGCATTTACTGGTGTGGAATTACGAAAGGTGGACTTGATCCCATGTTTAAAGTTACTGTGAACATTGGCCCAGGTAAGAGGTGTGTGAATATCTCTTTAAGTCCCCATTCTGGTCTCTCAGGTCTTAGGAATTAGCTGTTGCTCAATAGAGCTCTTGCATGGTGGGGGAGGTAGAGTTCTGAAATCCCATATACCCTTGATTGCTTGGGATTAGAAGAGGCAGGTTTTCTCTCTCTCTCTCTCTCTCTCTCTCTCTCTCTCTCTCTAAATATTTCTTTCTTTCTTTTAGTGCACTGATGTTTTGCTTGCATCTATGTCTGTGTGTGTGAGGGCGCCAAGCCCTCTGGAACTGGAGTTACAGCCAGCTGTGAGTCACCATGTGGATGCTGGGAATCGAACCCCGGACCTCTGGAGAAGCAGCCAGGGCTCTTAACTGCCAAGCCATCCCTCCTTCTCCTCTTTCAAATATGTCCCGACTCCTGGAAACTTCGTGCACTTTCCCCTACTCTTCACTGCACAGCTCCATCTGGAGTCTACTCCAGGAGAGGACAGGGCGGTTGTTCCCACCTCCAGTTCACAGGCCAAAGATAACCACTTCCAATGGTTCCCAGTCTCCGGCTCCGGCCAACGCTTTCCTTGAGTTCTGTGGAAAGTTCGCCTTGCTCTCTGAGGAGCTCCAGGTGTTGCCTTCACCTGATGCTGTTCTCTGCCCCTCTCTATCCATCCCAAGGGAAATGGTACCAGCTTTAGTTCTGGTGTTGTGGCCTAACTTGCAAGGTTTAGAAAAGCCTTCGCACACAGTTGCATTTCTGGAGTCTTCAATGTCCAGAGGATGCCATTTGTGCTCATTAATGATGTTCTCTTTGAGAGTCCTTCTAGAGTGCAGAGCTCATGCTGGTGGTGATGGTGATGGTCGTGGTGTGGCATTGGTGGTGGTGGTGCTAGCTCAGAGGTCTTGGTGTATAGGCTTGGAAGAGTTTCTCTCTTGGGTTCTGCTCGGCAGCATCAGACAGGCAGTACCAGGTCAGAGGGCACTTGGAGGATAGCGGTAGCAGATGAGAGCAGTCAGTCTGCCATTACCAGGACTCCCTGAGGTTCAGTATGGTGCAAACCTGGCATTAGCCTGCTGAACCCTGACAATGCCCTGGGAAGAGGGTTGTTCTTATTATTGAAGCTTCTTAATTTGTCCCGAGCAATGTGTCTTCCTGACTAACAGGATTTTCTTTTCGCTATTAAAGGATGTTTATTTATTTTATATACATGGATGTTTTGCCAGCACACATGTAATAATGTGTACCATGTGTGTCATGTGCCCACAGAGTCCAGAAGAGGGCATCAGATACCCTAGAACTAGAGTTACAGATGGTTGTAAGCCACCAGGTGGGTGCTGGGAACTGAACCTGTGTCCTCTGTAAGAGCATTGTGTGCTTTTTAACAGCTGAGCCATCTCTCTTTTGCTCCAATATTAGCTGTTGACCTTAAAAGTTTCAAATCTAGGTTATGTTAGCAACTCTTCAAGTTCCCTGTCTCTTGGGGGGAGGCATTGGCTGAGGCATGTCATAGCAGGTGAGGTACATGGCTGTCCTTGCTCACCATCCTCCTGAGACTTTGTTCCAGCCCTACCTGCCTCAGAGGCTCCGGCTTCTCTTAGAGACCAAGAGGCTACTGTAGACCAGCTATACTGCTTGCCATAGCTTTGCTCCAGGGTCCTCTGGCTGGGAGGGCTCACACTCCCTCACAGGTGCAGAGCACGTGCATGCCGTGAGTGGGTGGCTGGAAAAGTGTTCTAATCTGTCTTATGCCAAGCAATCCAAGTACCCATTACAGTGCCAACCATGCCCCCCATCACCTCCACCACCACCATCTTCACAGTGACAACCACAGTAAAAGAGACCAGCATGTTTCCAACGCTGACTAGCTACTACTCTGATAACGGGTAAGTCGTTTTTGGATGCGGCTGTCTTCTGTAGCCCAGTTAGGCCAAACTCTTCCGACAGTCTCTGAAGTCTCAGGCTCTGTTTGTAGAGATTGAAATGCTGGCCCTCCCGACCCGCCTTCAGTTCCCAGGGAGCCCTAATCCTGGAACAGAAGGTGGCTTTTAGGTTTGCCGGTTCATTTGTTCATTCATTCATTCATCCCACGATAACCAGAACTAGTTCCTTTCTGGTAGGCATTCGTGTCTAGAGACATGAATATAGGGTTCAGTGGGAAAGAGAGAGTTATGGGAAGTCAGCAAGGCTAGTGTGGCTGGGATGTGTGTGTGTGTGTGTGTGTGTGTGTGTGTGTGTGTGTGTGTGTGTGAGAGAGAGAGAGAGAGAGAGAGAGAGAGGAATGGCTCTTGGTCCAGCTTCTAGGAGCCCATGGAGGACTATGGAGAACTTGATCCTCTAGATCTCTGCAATGACTGACGAGGGCTGGAGAGAAGGCTCAGTGGGTTGGAGCACTAGCTGCTTTTATAGTGGATTCCCAGCATACACATGGCAGTCACAACCATCTGTAACTGCAGTCCCAGGGGATCCACTCTCTATTGCCTCTGAGGACACTGTACACATGCGCACACACACACACACACACACACACACACATTCACACACACATATACACATACACACACATGCACACATACACACATGCACACATGCACACACATGCACATACATACACACACATGCACACACACAGACACACAGACACATGCACACACAGAGACACACATACACACAGACACACACACACATACACACATAGATACTCACACACGCACAAACGCGCACACACACACACGCACATACACACACACATGCATACACACACACACACAGACACACACATACACACACATACACACAGACATACACACACATGCACACATATACACACATATACACAGACACACACACATACACACACAGACACACACACACATTCACACATACACACACAGACACACACACACATTCACACACATATACACAGACACACATGCACACACACACACATACCACACACACATTGGCGATACTGGAAGCTCCTTGATGATGTCACTAGCCAGAGTGACATCCTCCCCTTTCCTCTCCCTTCCTCTCATGTTCTTTTCTTCCTCGCCCCTGTTTCCTAACAGAATTTTCGGCAACTCAGGCTGACCTTGAACACACTACATAGTTGAGGATGACCCCAGACTTCTGGTCTTTCTGCCTCTGTCTCTTGCTTGCCTCCATACCCAGATTGTGCCTGCCAGGGATTGAACTCAGGGCTTCATGCATGCGAGGCAAGTCCTCTGCCAGCAAGTACCCCAGCCCTCATCTGATGTTATCTTTGATCCTGCCTACGACCACCCCACGAGGAGGAATGGACAGATACAAATGTACCCATTTCACAGGAATGGAAACTCAGCCTCGGTGCCTTCCCAGTGACTCTTGACCCTAGATCTTGGATAGAAGTTTTTTTGACAGCAAGGCCAGAACCTGGTTTACTCTTTAGTAACCTGCCCAGACGCCAGCAATCAAAGAACTTTCTTGAATCTGAGAGGTCTCTTCTCGTTTCTAGCTTTGGGTCTCTTTGTCCCCATAACTCTGTGTTCACCTATTTGCTTTGAGTTAACCAATTAATCTGTTTTATGTGTAGGAGTGCTTTGCCTGTGTGTTTGTCGATGTGTGCCTGATGTGCACAGAGGTCAGAAGAGGGAGTTATATCCCCTGGAACTGGAGTTACAGATGGTCATGACCACCATGTGGGTGCTGGGAACCAAACCCAGGTCCTCAGCTGGAGCAGAAAGTGCTCTAACCACTGAGCCTTCTGTCCAGTCTCTTGACTTTGTTTTTAGCTCTTCCCTCCTATTGAGGGGTCCTTTCCACAAAGCCTTATAGAAGATGCCCAGTCTTTCTCCCACCAGGAACCTCATCACCCTACTCCCCATTTTGCCCTCTGTCTTGAGGCTTTCGTTTGTTTGAGTTTTGCAGTTCTGAAGACTGAAATCAGGGCCTCATACACGCTAGGTAAGGGCCCCACCACAGAACCACACGCGTGGCCTTCCAAAGTGGCTTTTAATATGTAGTAGCTCACTTTTTTCTCTTCTCCTTCTGTTCGTTAATGTTCTCTCTCTCTCTCTCTCTCTTCCCCTCCCCCCCTCTCTGTGTCTGTCTGTCTCTCTCGCTCTCTGTCTGTCTGTCTCTGTCTCTGTCTCTGTCTCTCTCTCTCTCGTGTGTGTGTGTGTGTGTGTGTGTGTGTGTGTGTGTGGCCTAGACAAACTCCATTGTTGTTCCTCAGTCACTGTGCATCTTTCTTTTTTTCAGAGCCTCTCATTGACTGGAGCTCACCAAGTAGTCTAGACTGGCTAGCCAGGAACTCTGGGGCTCCCCTGTCTCCACCTCCTCAGCACAAGGATTTTAGGAGTATACTGCCATGTTTGGCTTTTTAATGTGGGTCCTAGGGGTTGAACTCAGGTCTTCATACTTGTAAATCAAACACTTCATTGACTTGGCTAGCATCTCCCAGCCCTTAGTCTCTTCTTGTGAGGACCCTGTTTGCCTTAGATTAATGCCAATCCCAATGACCTCACTCAGAGACCCTATCTTCAAACACAGCCACCTCTATAGTCTTCAAAGGGACAGCCTTTCTTCCAAGCTTTTCTTCTAGCTTCTAGGTTTGGTAGTAATAGTTTTAAGTTTATGTATTTAAAAATATTATTTACTTTTGTTTTGTGTATCTGAGTGCTTGTCTGCATGTGTGTCTGTGAACCACACTGGTGTCTGGTGCCCATGGGACCTCCAAGAGGGATTCGGATCCCCTGGAACTGGATAATTGTGAGCTATCATGTGCAGGTATTGGGGGTGGAGCCTGGGATCTCTGAAAGAACAGCAAGTGCTCTAAACCACCAGCACTTCCCAGCCCCTGTTGGCAGCAGTGCTGCTGTTTCTAGCTGTGTCACTGGGATCCTGTCTCTGTCTCCATCATGTGACTTCTCCCTATGTGTGTCCAGCCTAGGTTTCTCTCTCAGTAAGGAGTGGTCATGCCCACTGTGATCCCAGCACTTGGGAAGCAGGGGCAAGTGAGTATCTACATACTGAGTTTAAAGTTAGTCTGGGCTATCTGAGCTTCTGTCTCAAGGATCCAAACCCAACAAACCAACAACCACACAATAAAAACAAGAACTCAAACAAAAACAAACACCCCAACCAAATTTCGAACAAGGATCACGGGCGTTGGGTTGGGCTCACCCATATCCAGATGGTTTTATTGTAACTCAGTCATGTTTGCAAAGACCCTCCATGCACATAGGTCACAGTTATAGTCTCTTGGTAAGCGCAGCTATAGACACTCTTCAGTCTCTAGAGAGGGCATGCACAGACTCAGGGAAGCCTGATTTAACCTTCTCGCTCTACAGTTCTTTTTAAAAAAATATGTATGTATGTATGTATGTATGTATGTATGTATATATATGAGCCCACTGTAGCTCTCTTTGACACACCAGAAGAGGGCATCAGATTCCATTACAGCTGGTTGTGAGCCACCATGTGGTTGCTGGGAATTGAACTCAGGACCTCTGGAAGAGCAGTCAGTGCTCTTAACCACTGAGCCATCTCTCCAGCCCTCGCTCTACAGGCACACAGCCTTTGAAGGTGTTCAGAGCGAGGGTCCCCTGGCTGAAAACCAGAGTTCTGAAGGTCATAAGGTGTTTGGCTGTCCCCTGCTATCTAAGGTGGCTGGGTTGGGCTCAGAGGAGGGAGGCTTAGGCCTGGGTTACACATGTCCCCCTGCCCTTCCAGGCATGGCGGTGGTGACAGTGGCGGTGGTGAAGATGGCGTCGGTGATGGGTTTCTGGATCTCAGTGTGCTCCTCCCAGTCATCTCTGCAGTCCTGTTGCTTCTCCTGTTGGTGGCCTCGCTCTTTGCTTGGAGGATGGTGAGGAGACAGAAGAAAGGTGAGTGTGTCTGACTCTGAGGCTGGGGCTGGTTGGATGATGATGTAGGCTAATGGCTAGCACTGCCTTCTGAGAGGGGGTCTGAGGGACCATCCATCTGTGTACTCTGGGAGAGGCTGTGCTGGAAAGGCCAGCATCCACTGGCAGTCCAAGAGGCTGGCTGAGAGCTGGAGCTTGAACCCCAAGTACAGAATCTGGAGTCGGCTGCCTGCTCTGCCCATCCTTGCTCCTCTCTGACCTGCCTCTTTTGGTCTTGTTGGCTGAGGTGATAGTGGCTTTTGGAGAGCAGCCCACTCTAGGGAAATGTGGTTGCAGAGGAGGTGCTGGGCTCACATGGGATTAGGAAGACACACATAACAGCCACAGACCCAAGAACATGCAGACACACGGTGTAGGTGCATGTACATAGGTGAGTTAGTGCTGTGTCTTCTGGCATTGGGAGCACCGCTGTGATGCTAGCATCCGCTCCTCTCTGCCCATCAGCTCCATCCCAGGCTGACCTATTTGTTCTGGGTACTCCTGCTTTACAGGGAAGAGCCCCTTCTTGCAGAATTACAAGGTTTCTCAGAGATCACAAGGTCAACCAAGCCCTTTCCTGTCCGGCTTCACTTCCACATTTTCAAGTAATTGTGGAACGTTTCTCAGAAAGCTCTCAACCCGAGGTGTTTCCACTTCCCCCGCCCCCATGACACACACTCCATCCCCACCCCCAGCCTAGGAGGCTTACAGTCTCAGAGGACAGACTAGGACGTTTTGTTTATTTGTTTGTTGCAAGACAGGAGCTCACTATGTAGCTCAGGCTGTCCCGGAACTCGATACGTAGGTAGACCAGGCTGGCCTTAAACTCACAAAGATCCACCAGCTTCTGCCTTTAAAGTGCTGAGATTAAAGGCGTGCACCACTATGCCTGGCTAGAATAGACATTTTTTAGGAAAAAAATTAAGTTGTGTGTGCATGTGTGTGCTTTTGTGCACCCACTTGTGCATACCATAGCACACGTGTGAAGATCGGGGGACAGCTCGTGGGAATTGGTTTTCTCTCTCCACCATGTGGGTTCTGAGAATTAAACTCAGGCTGTCAGGCTCCACAGCAAGCACCCTTAACCACCTAGCCATCTTGCTGGCCCGGGACCCTGCTTAGTATTCATCCTTTCTGCTCCCAGAAGCATCAACCATGACCAAGTTCAAGTATTCTCTCTATTTCTAGGTGTGAGGTCATTTGATACTAAAAAATGAGGGTGCACCGGGGTGTGGTGGCGCACACCTTTAATCCCAGCACTTGGGAGGCTGAGGCAGAGGCAGGCGGATTTCTGATTTCTGAGTTCGAGGCCAGCCTGGTCTACAAAGTGAGTTCCAGGACATCCAAGGCTACACAGAGAAACTCTTGTCTTGAAAAACAAAAAACAACAAAAAAAGCAAAAAGCAAAAAAACAAAACAAACAAAACAAAACAAACTGAGGGTGATCCTTTGTTTCTTCTTTCGTCTCAAGAGAAGGACATGGGATGTGGGCAGGGAGGAGAGTCAAGGGTTGGAAACAAAAGACCTTACAAAATCCAGAAATCCCTCTTTTTTCCCATTCCCCTGAAAAAACTTGGTCCATGCCTTGCTGATCCAGCTCAGGCATCTAGCTGGGGCCAGAGTGCTCAGCTGTCAGGCAGGGCCACCCTGTGCCTCAGAGCCTGGCTGAAGATGAAGTAGAATTTAGATGAAGTGGTGGGATAGGGCCGAGAGGAAGGACCAGGTGGTCTAGTTGCTAGTAAAAACAGGCATGACCTTGAGGTGGCTTTGAAGGATGTGTCCCGTGGAGGAATAACCAGAACTCATCTGAGTTACAAATGAAACCCAGGATCCTGCAGGGAGAATCTCAACTCCAGGACTGCTGAGAGCCAGAAGGGCCACCCACCGATCATTTGTACAATTCAATGAAGTCAAGAGCACGCAGGTTATGATCGGTTTCCCTGGATGGAGAAATGGAACGCTCACCTCAGAGATGCCCAGTGTCACCGAGTGCGCCTCCCAAAGGGACAGAATTGAAACCATATCTCTTGTCTGACCTGGAGCCTTGTTTGTACCCCACTCCTTCCCGTCCTTGCATGTAGGGATCTCACAAGTCTCAAGAACGGGCTTTCTAATGTCAGATTCCTTTCTTTCTTTCTTTTTTTGTCTTGTAGCTGCTGGGCCACCATCAGAGCAGGTAAAGTATCCCAGAGGCCAGACAAAGAGACCAGCAGGCTTCTCTCCCCTTTTCCACCTCCCAGGAGCCTCTAGGTCCAAATGCATCAGATAAGCCACATAACCAAAGTATCCATAGATTCCTGGCCCTGCAGAGGGGTGTGTGTGTGTGTGTGTGTGTGTGTGTGTGTGTGTGTGTGTGTGTGGTGTGAGAAGCCTAGAAACAGCTAGAGGAAGGAGGTGAGAGGTCTAGAAACAGCCAGACTTGGGGAGGCCTGGGTAGATAACGGGTTTGGGGATGGGGAGCACAAAGAGCTGAGGATGGGTCACAGGAAAGCAGAGAAAGTAGACTCTGTTTCTATAGGCTGATTCCATGATTCACGTCTTGTGTCCCCCAAACGCCAGGCACAGTCTCTGGAGGGTGATCTCTGTTATGCAGACCTGTCCCTGAAGCAGCCCAGAACCTCCCCTGGCTCCTCTTGGAAAAAGGGCTCCTCCATGTCCTCCTCTGGCAAGGACCACCAAGAGGAAGTGGAATATGTCACCATGGTACGTCTTTCATGGGGCTGTGGAGATGAGAGCCTGCTGCTCGCTACCTCACCGCCTTGGAAAGTGAACTCCATACCCATGTGGACACAGCTGATGAGGGTGGGGTCTGAACAGAGCAAGCGGCTTCAGAAGTGTCTCCATGCCACATCTCAACCCAGAGGTCTTGGTCCGAACACTGGGCAGGGAAGAGCCAGGCTGTCCCAGTGGCTCAGGATCCCGTAGGAAGTGCTTCTCCTTGGGCAGAGGTGGGGGCTCCGTTGTATTGTAGCTGAAGGTTATTTGGGGTTCCTACCAGAATGGGAGACCTGACCTGCCTCCTCTAAGATTTTTGTCTCACTGGGTGGCCACTGTTCCCCTTCAGAGATCTGACTTTGTCCCCTTCTATATCCCAGGCTCCCTTTCCCAGGGAGGAGGTTTCATATGCCGCTCTGACTTTGGCCGGCTTGGGTCAGGAGCCTACTTATGGCAATACTGGCTGCCCCATCACCCACGTTCCCAGGACAGGCCTTGAAGAGGAGACCACAGAGTACAGCAGCATCAGGAGGCCCTTGCCTGCAGCCATGCCTTAATCTTGGTCTCTGAAGGCGGCTTGGAGCATGGATCTTTACATCTGCCTCTGTACCTGCTTCCTTACCCGGCCCAGCTGGTGACTGGAACTCTGTCCATCCGTCTCTCATGGCCATCAGCTCTACCTTGCTTGAGCTTGGAGTTCAACCTCAGGGAGTTCCAGGGAATTAAGGCTCCTTCCACATCCCCACTTATAGCCAATGTACCTTGGAAGGTACCAGGCAGGCTGCTTCAGGGATGCTGTGTAAATCGTATCAACGATGACAATAATAGCAATCAACCTTTATTTATTGTTTTTCATATGGGTTTCCCCCGCCCCTCCCCCCAGGACATTTTCATCCTCATACCCATAATCTGTAAATTATTTTATACAAAGAAAGATAAGTACATATGTGTTTAAGTTAGAGTTTTGAGATGAGTCTGTATTATCCAAGTAGGCCCAAAATATAACCACAAGGGTCTGTTTTAAGGAGGAAGAGAGAGAGAGAGAGAGTGAGAGAGAGAGAGAGAGAGAGAGAGAGAGAGAGAGAGAGAGAGAGAGAGAGAAAGAGAGAGAACAACAGAAGCAGAAGGTGGAGGGATGCAGAAGGAGTCAGGATGTTGCACATCCAGCAGCCAGCAAGGCCAAGTATCAGACTGTTCTGTTCCGTGAGCGGAGCACTGGGTGGCGATTAGGTCTGCCAGTGTCAAGGGTTGGGTGGAGTTGAATTGATTGTGTACTTTCAGAATTGTAGAAGAATAAAGTTGTATTGTTTTTATTTATTTCCTTACCTTTGGTTTTTTGAGACAGGGTCTCTACATAGCCCTGGGTGTTCTGGAACTATAGAAACTGTTCTAGACACTCTGTAGACTAGGCTGGCCTCCGGTTCACAGAGATCTACCTGCTTCTGCCCCACAAGTGCTGGGATCAAAGGTGTGCACCACCACTTCTGTCTTAGAGTATTTATAGACATCGGGCTTAGTGCCTTCGTTCTGGGGTCCTAGCGATTTTCTCCTCAGAAGATATCCTTGGTTTCATGATGATGTAGCCTAGGCAGAGCAGCCATTTCTTCTGTGCCTGGTTTCTCTTCTTCCTCCGCCCAACTTAATGCTCCTCCCAGCAACCAGCATAGTCCTTTCAAAGCTCAGAGTTGATGGCGCCTGCCTTATAACCTCCGTGGCTTCTTCCACTGCCTTTGAGGACGCAAGGAACCCATGACCCCGGCTTGCCGTGTGAACCCTAACTCCACCTACTCTCCCTTAGTACTCTTTATCCATTCCACACCAGCCTCTTCTCTTTCCTGACTAGATGTTCCAGTTTGGGTCTGACACGTCTCCCAAGGGCCAGGCACTTAAAGGCTTGATCCCCAGTCTGTGGCTATTTTGGGAGTCAGTGGAACCTCTAGAGGGCGGGGCTTAATGGTGGGGAGTGACGTCACAGGGAGTATACCTTTGAAGGCGAAATGGGAACTCTGGCCTCTCCTCTTTTCCTGGCCACTGGGAAATGAATTGCTTTTCTCTGCCACATGCACCCCACCACGATGTTCGTGCTGGCCACAAGCTCAAGGCAACGGAGTCAGGAAGCCGTGGATTAAAACCACGAGCTTATAAATTACCATCGCAATAATTTGTCAGTGCAGTGGACAGCTGACTAAGAAAGTAAAACCGTGTCCTTCTCAGGGCGGGGCACTCACTACCCCTGTATTTTTATGGTAGGTACACGAGTCATGGAGGTCAGAGGACACATGCAGGCATTAGTTTTTCTTTCCACCTCGTGGGGTTTGGACACAGAACTCCGACTGTCAGGCTTGCATAACAACGACTTCACCAGCTAAACCATCTTGCTGACCCCACGCGTGACTCTTCTATTCCTTGAGATTTTTATTTATTTTTATTTTATGTGTATGAGTGCATGCCTGATGTATGTGTCTTTGACACTGCACCACACATGTAACTGTGACAGCATCGGATCCCCGGGGACGTGAATTACAGATGGTTGTGAGCCACCATGTGGGTGCTGGGAATCAAGTCCTGGTCCTCTGGAAGAACAGCCAGTGCTTTTAACCCCTGGGCCATCTCTCTAGCTCCAAACCTGACTATTGAGTTGGCCATTTGGGCTGGTTAGTCTGGAGTGAGACTGTTTTTTTGTTTGTTTGCTTGTTTTTGTTTTTTGTTTTGTTTTTTTGTGTAAGGCACAATTTTTATTTATCATTATTATAATTCTTATCATTTTTGTTTTTCAAGATGGAATTTCTCTTTGTAGTATTGCCTGTCCTGAAACTCGCTCTATAAATCAGGCCAGCCTGGAACTTAGTTCTGCCTGCCACTGTCTCTCCAAATGCTGGGTCGCCCAGCCAAGACATGCAGTTTTGGGGGGTTGTGTTTGTTTTTATTTTAATTTAATTAACTGTATGTCCTGATCATAGCCCCCCCCTTCTCTCCACCCAGTCCCACCCTTACAAATCCTGTCCCCTTCTCTTCTCAGAGAAGGGTAAAACCTTGGGTAAAACCTGACTCTGAGGCATCTAGTCTCAGCAAGTCTAGGCACATTCTTTCCCACTGAGGAAACACGCAGTCCTCCTACCCCAGTCCATGCTGGATCCACTGGAAAGGAATAGAGACCTAGAGCCCCTGTTCCACTTGTTAGGGGACTCACATGGACACCAAGCTGCACATTTGCTACAAACGTGTAGAGGGTCTAGGTCCAGCTCCTGCATGCTCCCTGGTTGGTAGCTCAGGCTCTGTGAGTCCCAAGACAGATAGATTTTAATCTGCACAAAATTTGGGGTGAAAAGACATGAATTTGCCACCATGCATAACACATCCTAAAGGCTATCACCCTTAACCCACACCTACAAGAAGACTTCAAGACTGTTTTGAGACCCAGGATGTTTTGAGACTTATGGAGCAAGAAATGTCTACATATAGATCTTTAAACAGAAAGGTCCAGAGGTGAGAAGAGAGAGAGAGAGAGAGAGAGAGAGAGAGAGAGTCAAAGCCTTGCATCAGGGTGTTGATGTTCCACCTTAGTTATTGTGCATAAAGCACATTTATTTCTGGGTTATTTTCAGCAGTCTGACACTAGACAGAGCGAATAGACACATCCACACTGCTTAGCGAGGAAGTCATCTTTTTTGCTGTTACGTGCAGTCACAGATCCTCACGAGTCATCTTGCTGTGAAGCTTCTGATACAAGGCCAGACGTGGTGTATACCACCGCGCCCCACCCTGTACAGGCCTTCTCAACCCAGCACTGGGGCCTGCGCAGCACAAACTCGGTGAGCTATAGGCCAGCCTTGTCTCAAATAAAAACAACAACAACAACAACAACAACAACAACAAAAAAAACAAAATAAAACAACAAGACTCAAACCCGGAATAGGGGGAAGACTAGCAGTTTGCTCGGTTTGGCGAAGAAGCCAGGGGCATTGGTTATCTCTGGACAATGGATATAGGTTGAAAATGAGGGCTCTTGGCTGCCTGGCTGGCTACACTTTTAACATTGTAACACAGCATTGACATCTGCAAAATTCATGTTTGAGTGTAGAGAGAATCTGTTATAAGCATATCTGTCAATTAAAGAAAAAAAAAAGCCTATGGCCAATGAGCTGAGGCAGGAAATAGGAGAAGAGACATCCGGCAGAGAGAGAATTCTGGGAAATAGTCAGGGGTGAGAAGATGCTCCTGGGAACACAGAGGAGGTCAAAAGCAGAGGTAACCAGCCACACAGATGAACTTAGGACATCATAAAAGGAGAGATTAGCCCTAGAACACTAAAAAGATGGATGCAAGCCAGCAGGTAGCTGAACTCAGGATAGAATAAAGGTGAGATTTGCCCAGGAACTCTAAGGAGATGGCCATAAGAGGATGAGGAGAGGAAGCCGGCCACATAGCCGAACCCAGGTTAGAATAAAAAGGACAGTAAGTTATAGCAAGTCAGAGAGCAAGCCGAGGCTTATGGCCTAGGCATTAATTAATAAATAATTAGTCTCAGAGTCATCATTCTGGAAGGAGGGGCTGGGAGGAGAAGTAGATTTATTTTTAACACTTGAGAACTATGTAATCCCCCAAACACACACACACACACACACACACACACACACACACACACTCACACACTCACTCGCACATACACACACCCTACAGTTGAAAATAGAATGTTCTTTAAAAATATAATAAGTCATCAGTGTTTATTTTGTGCATGTTTGTATGGAGGGATCGCACGTGTCATGGCACCAGTGTGGCCGTCAGAACACAATTGTGTGGAGTCACTTGACTTTTTCCAACTCTACAAGGGTTCCAGGGTTTGAACTCAAGTTGCCAGGTTTGGCAGCAAGTGCCTTTTCACCACTGAGCCATCCTGCCAGCCTACACTCTGGTAACTGAATTGCCTTAGGCAGGCTCTGAGAAAGACATCTGTAAGAAAGTCATATGGCTGGTTGGAGTGTTCTGATCCCAGATTCCAGCCATCTGAATTGATGATGTTTTATTTTTAAATAAGTCCCTGAAGGTAGAGTCGACACATGGTACTGGTTTAGCCAATTCTGTAGCTGACAAAGCAGATTCCCTCCTGTGGTCCTAATGGAAGCATCTAGATTCTTTGCAAGTTGGGTTGTGACAGCTGGAGTCAGGGTCTTTGCCTGTTTGATTTGGTCAAACGTAAGCTAGGGTTTGGAGGATGCTGGGGAGGTCAGAGGGTGGGGGAAGGAAGCCAGCAAGCATGCGTGAGAGGCTGGAAGGGAAACTCTTGTAAGCAGCACTGATTTGTATCTGGAAACTGTCTCCTCCATATCCTGCTGCTTAAGGGCTTTGCAGGAGTGTTTGGGTGGCTGGCCAGCACATTTACTGCAAGACAACGAATTTGGGTGTGTGCTGCTGGGGACTGAGTGAGAGTGGCATTTACCAATCTCGATGTACGGGTTCCAGGAAAATGTGTTGTGTTAGAATTGGCTCCAGGATAATGTGGCGCTCCATTCTGGCCAAGTGCCTGCTTATTTATAGCCTCAACCAACGTTTCTGGGGTTTCCCTCCTTTGGCTTTTGAATTATTAATATGTAAAGATTTCACTTGATGTAAATTGGGAGGGGGCTGGAGAGATGGCTCAGTGGTTATCAACACTTGCTGCTCTTGCAGAGGACCCGGGTTCAGTTCCCAGCACCCACAGAAAAGCTCACAACAGCCTGTAACCCCAGTTCCAATGGATTTGATGCCCTCCTCTGACCTATGTAGGCTTCTGCATATGTGTACATACATGCACTCAGATACATACACATACATAAAATAAACAAGTGAGTGTTTTCTACATTAGGAAGTGTTAGATTGTTTCCGTTGGGGACTCGTGTGCTTCATGTTGACTTCAGAGGACAGAACTTTTCTTTTGAGTCATCTGAGGGGTCTAAAAGGATGTGTAGTTCAGATAAATGTTGGGTTGAAGACAATCCTAGTGGTGTACGCCGTTAATCGCGGTGTTCGGGAGGCTGAGGCAAGTGTTGTCCCTTGTGAGTATGAGGAGAATCTGGCTTAAAAGTTCCACGCCAGCCAGGGCTGCATAGAGAGAGCCTGTGTCAAACAAATGAACAAACAAACAGAAAGGCAAATGCTGGCTTGAAGAGGCCACTTTGGCCGGACTCTTTGTTTTTGTTTTTGTACTGTGGACTGAATGTGGGGCCTTGTGTATGGTAGGCAAGCTCTCTACCACGAGGTTTTATCTCCAGTCTTTGGTCTGACACCTTGAAAAATAGAGTTTATTTGACACATGAGGCTTAGAAAGACCAGATAGCTCGAATCCACTGATTTCTTGCACCATGAAGGTTTTGGAATAGGAAGGGCAGGTGGAGTGGTCAGTCTTTCATTTTTCCAGCTTGTCCATTTTTAGGCCAGTGGAAATGGAAGTGGTTTTGGCCGATGTATTGAAAGTTAATTAAACCCGGGAGTCATAAGACAGATAAATGTTTTATTCCGACTTCAAACATCTAGCTTGTAGTAATGTGCTGGTACATTTTAAAAAGCTTTATTGTTATTTATTTATGTGTATGCATGTGTGTGTCCATGTATGTGCATATGTGTGCAGAGACCTGAAGAGACTAGATGGGAGTATTGGATGCCCCGGGGCTGGAGTTACAGGTGGTTGTGAACCACCATGTGGATGCTAGGGATTGATCTGGCGTTCTCTCTCTCTCTCATAAAGATTTATTTATTATTATATGTAAGTACATGGTAGTTGTCTTTAGACACACCAGAAGAGGGCTTCAGATCTCATTAGAGATGGTTGTGAGGCGCCATGTGGTTGCTGGGATTTGAACTCAGGACTTTCGGTAGAGCAGCCAGTGCCTCTAACCACTGAGCCACCATCCCAGCCTCTCTCCCGAGGTTTTTAATGTAGAGTTAAGGCCTTTGTTTTGTTTATTTTCACTCTTCTGAGGGGTGTTTTCACCCATATTTTTCCTGTGTGAACTGTGTATAGATTTCAGTGTCTTGTGTTCCGGCTTCCCTAACATGAAGCAACGTTCTGGCTAGCTATGAAGCAATATGACCAAACTTCTTCTTCACTCTTACATTTTTCTCTCCTGTGGGTGGACAGTCCCTCACCCCTTCTATGCGAGCTTGTCATAGTGACTGACACCTGGGCAGAGCCGCTTGAGGGAGGGAGGGAGGGAGGGAGGGAGGGAGGGAGGGAGGGTTTGCTTTAGCTCATGATGCTGAAGCCAATGAAGAAGAGATGCCATCATCTGCCAGGAAGCAGAGGAAACAGGTGCTCAGGAAGGGGTTCCAGCTCGAGGTAAGGCTCTAAGGACCCTGCCCAGTCACCTGCTTACCCCAGCCAGTCCACACGCCTACTCTCTGCCACCTCCCAACAATGCCATTAGATTACAACTCCATCAAGGGATGGCTCTGTTAGTGAGTTCAGACACCTCAGGATCCAGTTGCTTCCCCAAAGCCTGTGAGCTGTCAACCAAGTCTCCAGTTCAGAAACCTATGGGGGCACGTTTCATATTTAAGCCCCAATGAATCCTTAATTTGGCAGCGTGTTATTTACTTCTCTAAAGCATATATGCACGAGTACCTGCACGCATGCATGTGCACCACATGAATGCCTGGTGTCCTAGGAGGACAGAAGAAAGCATCATATCCTTTAGAACTGGCCTTCCGGATGCTGGGAGCTTCTATATGGGTGCTGGGAATGGAACGCAGGTCCTCTGGAAGAGCAGCCAGTGCTCTTAATCCCTAGCAAGCTCCCATGCTCTTGATGGCTTTTTTTTTTAAAATACAGACTTTATGTAGATTTTTTTTTTCAAATAATCCAGTTTCACTTTTGTGGAAATAACAGTCCTGTTCACATTATTATTTCATTGGTTAATATAGTTCCAAACATTAATCGAGTGTGTGTGTGTAAGTCAGGGACAACCTGTAAGGGTCTGTTCTCTCCTTTTCCCACGTGGACTTTAGGCATCCATCGCTTGAACAAAATGCTCAGATTTAGTGGCAAATATCTTTACCTACTGAGCCATCCCCAGACTCCACGTAATATCTGTTTATACGTTGCATTTATTTATACATGGAGGAATTCATTCAATGATATCATTATCAGGGACATGTATTTCTGGTGTAGATAAATGTGGCCCCTGAACCGCAGACTCTGGCTAACCAAGTGTCTCTGTGGGGATAACAGAAGCAAGGGCCTCCCAGAGAAGACCACACAGAGAGCAGGTAGCATGCCATGTGGATTCAGTGTTTCACCAAGAGACTGAAGGACATTGGTTCATCTAATAAGTTGCATAAGATAAGAAAGTTGTTACTAAATTGTTTTATTTTTTTCTAAAAGAAAGAACCGCAAGCTCACAATAAAGCTATTTGCTAAGGTGGCTGTGGATACTGTATCCCGTGGATATTGTTTAGTTAGTGGCTGTGGATACTGTATCCCGTGGATATTGTTTAGTTAGCTAGTTGCTTGCCTTGTAAGTAGGAGGGACCTGAGTTTGATCCACAGAAGCCATTTACAAAGTCGAGTGAGGTGGCATATACTTACTATCAACTGCTGGTCAGGCAGAGTCCGGCAGGCAGACCCCTGAGGCTCATTGGCCAGCCAGCCTTAGCCATTAGCCAGCTCTGCAAGTTCCAGGTGGGGACCTTGTCTCAAAAGAAGAATGTAGGCAGGCTGGGGGAGATGGCCCAACAGTCACATAGCTTGCCATGCATACATACAGAAGAATGAGGACTGGAGTTTGGATGCCCAGGAACTCATCTAAATACTAGGCGGGTGTGGCTGCTGGCTTATAATTTCAGAAGGCAGAGACTGAGACTCCCCAGAGCAAGCTGGGTGACAGATAAACCATATTGGTGAGCCGTGGATTGGGCTGAAAGACCCTGCCTTAGTGAATAAGGTGAAGAATGGTTCCTGATGTCAGACTCGGGCTCCACCTGCACACTCAGCCCCATCACACATGCGCATCCACACACATGCCAGAACATGCACGCGCCACACTAACATTAAACATGGGAAACAAGATGGATGGTGCCCGAGGAACGGCATCCACAGTTATCCTCTGACTGACACACTTTCCCAGGAAATGAGAGTCGCGCTGTGATGCCGACATCTGTTTTTGCTGTGTTTGCATAATTTTCCACACAGGAGCTACTACTCTGTGAAGGGCTGTTCCTTACACATGGATGAGGGACTGGCAGCCATAGCTCTGGTCCCCACATTCTCTAATGTGGCTTCTCTCCTCTGTGACCCAGCTTGTGTGTACCCCAACTGCCCCACCCCAGAGCCTCAAACAGCAGACCATGCATTTTGTCTGAATGCTGACTGAGGATGTCACTCATGGACCCCATGATCCATCGGTTGTGAAAAGGGCCCTTCAGTCAAGCTCCTCTTGGCTCAGTGCACGTCCCTTCCCTGTGACCTCATCCTCACATGTCCCTCTCTGGGTCCTGAGCATTTGCCGCTCTTGCTTCATGGTAAGGCAACTTGCTTATTTGTCTAAGGATGGGCTTAGAGCTAAGGTGGGCAAAGGAAGTTCTGGGAGGTCAGACATTCGGAAGAGACAAGGGGAGCCCTGTGTGGCAGAAACTGCAGAGCAAGGCAAAGGCTTCTCCAGTTTGACAGATCTTAGAATCAAAAACCAGGTCTGTGGAAGGTTTGGAGTCTCCTTCTTTGTTCCTCCCTCATCACCCACCTATGAGCCCCAAACCCAGCCACCTTTAATCCCATAGCGTGCTAGCTGTGTGTGTGAGTGTGTGTGGGGGTGTCCTACACTGGTCATCCTTGCCTTGTGTAAATGAGAAAAGTCACTAGAGGACTCTGCATTAGGTGAACTATGCGATGAGCTGGCAGGTCTCAGCAGCACTTCTTATTTCCATAGCGTTTGTTGGCAATGAGCCAATGGCTAGCTGTGTTTGAACAATTAAAGAAACTGGTTATTGGCTGGCTGCTTGGCAAGCAGGCACGCCTTCTCTGATTGCTGGTGTTCCCAGGAAGAATGCTGCCTTCTCTTTAGGAAGCTGAGGATCTGCTCTGAGAGAGAGAGAGAGAGAGAGAGAGAGAGAGAGAGAGAGAGAGAGAGAGAGACAGAATGTGTGTGCATGTGTATATGTGTGTGTGCACATGTGTATGTGCATGTATGTGTGCCTTTGTGTATGTGTTCATTAGCGTGTATGTATGTGTGTGCATGCATGTATATGTGTGCCTGTGTGTATGTGTGAGTGTGTATATGCATGTGTGTGTGCCTGTGTGCATGTGTGTGTGCCTGTGTGTATGTGTGTACATGTGTGCATGTATGTGTATGTGCATATGTGAATGTATGTGTGTGCATATGTGTCTGTGTGTATATGTGTGTACATGTGTGCATGTATGTATGTATGTGCCTGCATGTATGGGTATGAATGTGCATGTATGTGCATGAGCGTGTGTGTACATGTGTGCATGTGTGTATGTGTGTGCCTGTGTGTCCATGCCACACATTGCTTGGCTTTTTATATAGGTGCTGGGGAACTGAACTCAGGCCCTCATCTTTGCATGACAAGCACTGTACCATCTCCAACCCCCTATGCTGAGGGGTCTCTGAGAAAAAGAAGCAATAGATCACAGCCCAGGTGTGAGCCAGTGCCCTTGGCCTTTCTGCCTGCTGGTCACTGGAATGAGCCATAAAGTGCATATGGTTTACTCATTCTGAGAGTCCACACAGCCTTCCCTTACTAGTAATAAGCCACAAAAGCAGAAGAAGGAAGGTCTGAGAGCCCAGGTGGCCGTTCATAGAAACGTTCCACTGTTCAGATGGTAGCAAGCAGAACAGAGGCAGGGTGAAGGTAGAGAGTTGTTTAATCATTAGATTCTATAAGATATGAGAGTCTATGAGAGGGGACAAAGTGGAGGAGATGCCACCAACCACAGAGGTGATGTCTATGAAATCTGGTGTCTGGCTTGATTTCCTGTAAAAACATGGTTAAGAAGTTCCCCTTGATTCTCGGGCAATGTGTACCAAGCACCCCATAGATGCACTTAGGTAATGGTGGATGGTAAGAACCCCATATACATCCATTTATTCTATTTATACATATGCCACACATATATATATGTATATATATGTATTCATATATAAGTATTCATATATAAGCAGTGAGAATTTTGGTTTCTTTTAAAAAAACATATAAATATTATGGGAATATGTTTTAATTTCAATCCCAGGGGTGGTACATGGGACTGCTTCACAGCAGGTGGCTGTGATTTGTCTCATGCTCTAAAAGGAGCGTGATTTTGCCAGCAGCAGATAGTTCCTGTGACTGTGTGACGTTTGGAATGCTGGGGATTTTTCAGAGAATATAGAGGATGCTAGGACCCTGAGAGAGTGGGCTGTTGGTGGGTGGCTGCTGGTTGCTTTAGTCATACACAAAGGGACAAGAAGTAATTGGCTATCCTGACAGCAAACATCATAATCGCCCCAAGGAACTCAGCACCCCTCATCAGTAGAAGGAAGTAGTGTAACGATATTGTTGCCCCCTTCCCCCTCTATCCTTCAAAGCAGCCCCACAAAGCAGCCGAAGTCCAACAACACACACACACCCAACATTTTAATGTATAAATTAGACACAGTAAGAGGCTCTTAGCAATAACGAACAAAAAAGAACAATTATTATGACATACCATAATAAATCTATGAATGAAGATACTCTCAAAGGATCTCATTTCCTCACTGTATAATTGTAAGATTTCTTAGAACCCCCTCTTCTTTAAAATATTATATTTTATTTTTAATTGTATGTATTTGTGTGTGTCTGTGGATGGGTATGCGTATTTGAGAAGGCCAAAAAAAGGGGGGTTACACCCTCTGGAGATGGGATTATAGATAGTATTTACCCTCTTGACAAGGATGCTAAAGACCAAACTTGGGTTCTCTGGGAGATCCAGATGTGCTCTTAACAGCTGAGTCATTTCTCCAACCCCATATATTTACTTATTTTTAGAGGGACACACTCTCACTATTTAGCCCTGGCTGACCTGGAACTTTCTAGGCAGAGACCAGGTTGGCCCTAAACATGCAGGAGTGATTTTCTTTCCTCTGACTCCTGAGTGCTGGGGTTACAGGCCTGCATTGCCACACCAACACTAAAATACTTAGTTTGAGTCAACAGTACTGCAGGCGACTCATTTCTTCATTTTCGGTTTCCAAATGGCATAAACTGTATTTATGGTAACAGCTGCTTCTATTGTAATGGCTGCCTCTGTTTTCTAATGGCGAGTAATGAAAGTGCATTGCTAGTCCGTTACCATGCTTGAATCAGAGAGAGGCCTCCGACTTCTTTCTCAATCCCATTATAGCCACTTACCCCATAGGTGGCCTGTGACCCTATTCTACAGCTAGCCTGACCCTGGCCCCAACACCGCTATTGACACAGCTATACCTAGGGGAGGAGAGCTCTCTGCTCCTGTGCCATTTGACCCAAAGCAGGGGATGACCCCTCCCCATTACTCAAGGCATAGAGTGATGTGAGGTCACCAGAGGGGAAGGCACCCTCAGGAGCAGCCCAGACTCACCACCCTGAGGCACAGGCAGACCCATTAAGGTTTTTTCTTTTTTCTCTTTTTGTGGCTGTAGGAACAGCTGCAGCATTTGCAAGATCAGGTAGGAATGGCCTATGGGTTCCTTGCATAATAATTACCAAGGCGGGGCTGGAGAGAGCTCTGTATTTTAAAGCACTGACTGCTCTTCCAGAGGTCCCGAGTTCAATTCCCAGCAACCAGACAGTGCTCATGACCATGTGTAATGGGATCCGATGCCCTCTTCTGGTATGTCTGAGGACAGCGACAGTGTACTCATATACATAAAATAAATATTTCTTTAAAAAAAATCAAATGGTTTAAAATCTGTAATGAGCTGAAAAGGAAATGAACTCCATCATTCAGCCGGGCCCTGCTGAGCATCCAAATGAGCCCAGGCCGTGTGAAGAAGGGGCAGGTCTCTGTGTGCTTGCCCAGATTACACAGCCATGAAGCTCGTCTTGTCTAGCAGAACTTTGGCCTTAGTTCCTCCATTTTGTGTGGCAATAGGCTGTTCAGGCTGTCTGCCCTCTTTGGTCCCAAAGAGAAGGTCCCTTCACTGCCGCTTGCACTGCTATACTTCCTGAGTGCTATTCCTCTGCCTCACACCAACCTCTTGCTTGGCAGCCAGATCATCTGTTTCCTTCGGGGCAACGTCTATTCCAAGCCAGAGGATGAGTCTGCCTTCACAGCCTCACATAGCAGCTCCTTTGAGCAGACCAGGGCATTCCTAAGACGGGGCATTAGCGACCCAAGCCCTATTCAGTCATAACTGTTACCACATGTGGGACACCGACAGTTCAGGCCCGGCTGAATGACGGAATTCATTTCCTTTTCAGCTCATTACAGATTTAAAAACATTGAGACTCAGCCTCACCCAGGAGTACCACAGAGGCATCTGTTGCTTTGAAATGGCTCGCCCTCGGGAGGGTGTGTGTGTGGGGGGGGTGGGAAGTGGGGGGGGTAGCACCTCTCGAAATCCCCCCTTTCCTATTCCCTCTTCTCCCCTCCCCCTCCTGTCTTTGAGATAAGGTCTCACTATGTAGCCCTGGCTGGCCTCGAGCTCACTATGTAGACCAATCTGGCAGAAACTCACAGAGATCTGCCTGCCTCTGCCTAACCAAGCGCTGGTCTTGAAAGCCTACGCCACCGCGCAGTTGCCCTCCCAGTCTTGATCTTTAGGGCTGGGGTGAAACGTGAGGGAAGGCGTGTCGTTTGTGCATAAGCCGTGCTGTCCATTGGCCACAGTGACTGGTTCAGGGATGGTCAAGTGACTGTTTCAGCCTCCACAATGATTGGTTCAGGGATGAGCATGTGACCACTGCAGCCTCCAATGAGCCTCGGGTCTCGGTTGACTCTAGTTGCTGTGAAGTTGTGATTCAGGAGCTTCTGATGATCATGTGACTTTACGAGGAGCTACGCACCTGTGAATCAAGGCCATTCATAGCAAAGCAGGAAGGGGGAGGAGGAGGGGCGGGGGAGACAGAAGGGAGGGAAGGAGAGAGGAGAGGGAGGGAAAGGAATGGATGGGGGAGGGGAGAGAAAGGAGGGGGAGGGAGAAGGGATAAAGGAGGGGAGGCATAGAGAGAGGGGGAGAGAAGGAAGAGAAAGAGGGAGGAGGAAAGAGGGGAAAGAGAGGGGTAAGGGAAAGAGGACAGTAAGAGGGAGAGGGAGGGAGAGGGAGAGGAAGAGAGGGAGGGAGGGAGGGAGAGAGACATATACACCTGTGGCGGCCCCCACCCCCGCACTAACACTAGACTGATGGATTATTTTCCTTGATTAAGTCAGTCTAGCTGGGTTTCTCACTAACACGCAGAAGGGTCATGACCACAGGAATTCCTTCTTCATGTCCTGTAATAACGTCTGTGTTATGATGGTAGGGATGTGCTCTGCTAACGGTTGTAGGGGCATTTCGAGGGGCATGACCAAGGACAGTCAGCTAGGGACTAAGGCAGTTGTGACAAAAGTCTGGGTTTAGTGTCTTTTTTTTTTTTTTTTTTTTTGGTTTTTCGAGACAGGGTTTCTCTGTATAGCCCTGGCTGTCCTGGAACTTACTTTGTAGACCAGGTTGGCTTCGAGTGCCAGGATTAAAGGCATGCGCCACCACGCCCGGCTAGTGTCTTCTTAAGTATAGTTCTTTTTGCCAACAAGCTGCCTGAGAAGCAGCTGGTGGTGGACAGTCGGAGTAGGGGTACGGGGTGTGGGGTGGGAGATGGGGGTTGGGAGGGAGGTGGTAAGAGCAGGTGATCTGGAAGAGAGGACACACATAGGGCAGGCAGTGCTGGAGAGCCACGGTGGATAAGGTAGGCTGCTCATTTTCCGGTTTCTTTTGAGTTTGTGGCACTGGACCATGCTGTTTGAAAGAGATCTGATTCAGGGCCCGGAGGATGAGCACCTGGAGGTCATGTGGTCTCAGCAGCCATGGACTCTGACAAGCTTCGGTCACAGGTCTCTGCTCCAGGAGTAACTTGGACCGTTGCTGAGAACTTTTTCCTTTTTTTAGAAATGAGCTTGAAGGTATCCTTGATCTGGGGATCCAAAGTCATTCTGACCTTCATGGGTAAGACTTATCCTGGATCTGAGGGAGTTTCCACTGTGTGTGTGTGTGTGTGTGTGTGTGTGTGTGTGTGTGTGTGTGTGTGCGCGTGCGCGTGCGTATGCACGTGCATCACAGTACACATGTGGGTGTTAGGGGATGGGTTTTAGGAATCTGTTCTCTCTCCTCAATGCAACATCCTGGGATCGAACTCAGATCATCGTACTTGGTGGCAAGCACCTTCACCCACTGAGCCCTCTTGGCAGTCCACACCTGTTGTTTTATAGCCCCTGAAATTAGTCATTTAATTGGGCCCTAGAGCTAGGTTTCAGAGAGCAGCACTTACTTGGCCTCCCTCAAAACGAACATAAACTATGTGAGACTCAAGTCCTTGACCTTTAAGGAGTCTTCAGAGGAATCAGGGTCTATGTATCACGTTGCCTGAGCCACCACCCTCTGAGCCATTTTCCAACATGCAAATCTGCTGAACTCACTCAGCTTTCTGGGGGTGGGAGGGAAGGCTCTTGACCTTGCAACTTTGTTTCAAAATCCCCAACCAGAAACGGTAACTATTCCGGGTGGTGCATCCAGAGTGAGGGTCATAGTGGATGTAAGGAAAGGGCCTTGCTATTGCTGCTTTGTGTCTTTCGTGGTTCTCAAGCCCTGAATCCCTAGGGCCTTGCATTGGCCCTGGCTGGAATAGAGGCAGGAAAGTGAAATGACAAGTCTGGGCATGACGGATAGACAGCAGACCCTGAGAGGAAGCATCCCTCCCGCTCCCCACTCTGGCAACCAGGTCATATCCAGGGCAATCTCCAGCTCTCAGTCAAGTGGTTCCTCAGAGGATGATGGGAAATGTAAACGTGGAAAGACTGGACTGCCGTCCATGCACACACACAGAGGCAGAGGTCAGGTGAGGAAGAGGATAAAGGGGTCCCAGGGGCTGTAGAGCCTCATAGAGGGGAGAGAGTGTCAACACCTCATCAGGCTGAATCCTGCAAGCCCCCTTTCCCTCAGCAGATGGCCTCTTAATTATAATATGGCCTGGCATCTAGAGCAATACAGGGTCATGAGAGTCTGGGTAAAACCTGCCCGGAGAGACAGAGCAAAGCTGATTCTATGGGGGCCGTGGAGGTGGCTCAGCATGCAGAGAGCTTGCCTAAACCTGAGTTCAAATCCCCAGAACTCAAGTGAATCCGAGCACAGTAGCACACATCTGTAATCTCAGTGACAAGCAGGTGACCTTCTTGTCAAAGCTCCTGTCCCTTCTCAACTCTGTCCCTCCGCACTCCACTCTTGGGTGTATATAAACTTAGCCATCTTAATGTCTGTAAAATGAGACCAAGTAGGGCGACTGTCCACTTTATGAGCTCAGATGTAAATGCTTGGAGCGGTCCCCACTCTGTCGAAGGGCCTGCCCTGTACGTGTCTGCCGTAATTATTAGAGTTTCCACAATTCCAGCTGTGCCCTTCGGCACATAAATGTTTTTTTTTTCCCATCTGGTTTCCATTTTCCCAGCTATAATACAGAATTAATGATGACAGTTCCTCCCAAGGCGTGTGGTAGGAGAGTGTCATAGCATATATTTAAAGAAAGAGGTTGTGAACTGTAAACTGCTTTACAGGAACCATGTATTTTAAAAATCAACTGTATTAATAATTATGAGTTCTGCTAGGTCCCTCTAGACTACGGTGAAGACATGATTTCAACACTTCACAGTTCAGAAGTGAGCAGACTATTAGAGTGGATCCTAGGGAAGAAGGAAGAACACAGGGATGAAGGTCTGTGTCTGCCTCAAAAGAGGAAGAATTCCCCGGGCCTTGCTTCACTGGTAATCAATTTGCAGTCCAGTTTCATTCCCTGTTTTGATTTCTCAGTGTGAGTGTAGGGGTCCCCCGGAGAGGCAGGGTCCACGAGTCCTGATTGTCCCCTGGAACTTTTCTGCTTGTTTTAAAACCCAAGACTCACTAGGGCATGGCATGGGGGCAAGATTTAAACAGAGAGGCAAGGAAGAAGAGGAAGCGAAAGGTTTACTGTTGAAAGGCCCACAAGAGTTGGGTGTGCGGCAGCCATACACCTGTCACCACAGCTCTTGAGAAGCTGAGGCAGGAGGATAGTGAAGACCACCTAGGGCTACCTTGGGAGACCCTGTCTCTGAAACAACAACAACAACAAAAAAAAATCCTCAGACTCAAAACAAAACCAGATAATGCAGAGAAAATGCTTATTATTATCACTTAGAGAGAGGTGGTGTATATGTATGTATTTTTGTGTATATGTGTTTGTGCCTGTCTGTAGGTATGGATTTGTGTGCACAAGGCATATGTGTATGTGTGTGCATGGTGAGTTCCACTCCCAGAGCCCAGTGGGCCTCTGACTTTTTCCACAAAAGACCCTGGGGACTCCAAATTAAAGGGAAGCTACTCAGGAGAGACATATGTGTGTTTGTGTGTGTTTATGTATGTGTGTGTGTGAGTGTGTGTGAGTATGTGTGTATACACATGTGCAAGCTCTCATGCATACCTGGTGATGTGGCTTCAGATACCTGAAAGCACACCAGTGGTATTTGGTGAAGCCCAGATTGTTAAACAACACCCTTCTTATCCTACGTCAATCCATCAACCGAGAACTGGACATTCACGTAAGGAGGAGGGCGTGGGCTTTGGTTTCAGGGAAGTAGGAACTGTTGACCGGGAGAGTTCGGTCTCAACAGCTGGCTGATTTGAATTGTACCATGTGTGTCTCCAGGCGCAGGCCGAGGTCTGGGGCTGATTGCTGGGGTCACTGAGAGGTGAAGGCTCCAGACCTGTTGTTTGCTACTGGCTTGCAGCTCTCTCACTTGGGCTAGAAGATCTCTTCCGGTTGGTAGATGGGAGGAGGGCCCGTGCTGGACTCTGCTAGGAAACAGTGTCCCTCAGCACCCCACAACTCAACAAGGGAGCCGTGATGTTACAGTCACCTTGCATCCCTGGGGACTTGTGTCTTGCTTGAGGCCGGTGAGGAAGGAAACAAACAGCGCTTTGGGATAAATTTAGTGCCGCTGTAAGTATCGTGCTCGACACTTGCCCAGCCTGGCATTCACCTCTGTTTACATCCAGCTCAGTGGGATGTAGCATGGCTGTGACTTTCCAAATGCTTCTCATTGTCCTCTCCTGAGTGGCTTCCCTTTAATTTGGAGTCCCCAGGGTCTTATGTGGAAAAAGTCAGAGTCCCACTGGGTTCTGGGAGTAGAAATCACCATGCACACACATACATATACACCTATACCATGTGCACACAAATCCATACCTACAGACATGCACACAAATCCATACGTACAGGCATGCACACACGCACAAATATATGTACATCAGCATTACCTTTTCCTCAGACCAGCTCACAAGAGAAAACAGCACCCCAAGCTGGTGAAGCTCCAATATTTACTCAGAAAATACCCCAGAGTCCTAAAATTAAAGGGGGGTTTTGGGAATTAATGGGGATGGGAATTAAAGGGGAAGGGTTGTCCGAGGATGTTGGGGGCACTGGGAAAGTCACTAGCGCTGGATCAGGTCAGCATCATTTCCTGTTAAAATTATCCCAAGGAACAAGTCAGCGCCTCTCCCCACGCCAGCTGCCTGCTCTGGGAACTGGGCAGGGCCAGCTCCTCAGCCCTGGGGAGACCCAGATGGCTCCAGATTGCCAGTGATGTAGCCTGCACTTCCTTTATTTATCCAGAGCCTTCTGAGCGCCCGCGAGAGGAAAGCGAGCAAATGGGAACACCATACAGCCAGCAGCCTGCTCTCCTTGGCTTTCTGGCTGCTTCTTGAGTTGGGGTTGAAAATCTGGCAAGAATTGGAGCTGTTCCCTCCGCTTAAAAATGGTATCTGTCCACACACAGAGCAGCGTTTTCTTGTGGATTTGGGTCTTTTGGCCATAACACTATGTTCCATTTACATTGTTTTAATTGACAAAGATGTCTTTGAGGGATAAAGGATTTGTAGAGGAAGACAGAATACTGGGTACAGTCTTCCACTGGTCTGTCTTTGCCTAGTAACTTGGAGTGGGGGTGGGTCCTCTCATGAACAATCCTGCTTTATGCAGCCTTCTCTGAGACCTGTGGGTGACAGCTCAGTGGAGGGGGAAGGCTGGCTGGTGTTTGGGATTCTGTCTGTTTTAGATAGTGACTTGTTTGTTTGAGCCAGAGTCTCAATATGTAGCCCAGGTTGGCCTTGGATTAAAGATCCCTCTGTCCCAGCCGTCCAAGTGCTAGCCTTACAGGTGTGCAACTGTGACACCCAGTTTTAGATGTTAACTTTAGTCAGAGGCTAAGTGAGAGGGGACATTTCAAAATCGTGTTGGAAGTGGTCATTTCTTCCTGGGCTATCCCACTCCAGCTCCTGAGCCTTTATTAAGGCATTTGAGACAACAGATGTAATCTTAAAGCAAATTGTACGTGTGTGAGTATGTTAGTGATGTGTGTATGAGAGTGTGTGTTAGTGATGAGTGTGTGTTAGTGATGAGTGTGTGAGTGTATGTGTTAGTGATGACTGTGAGAACGTGTTAGTGATGGGTATGTTAGTGATGAGTATGAGAATGTGTTAGTGATAAATGTGAGTGTTAGTGATGAGTGTGAGAATGTGTTGGTGATGAGTGTGAGAACATGTTAGTGATAAGTGTGAGAATGTTAGTGATGACTGTTAGTGATGAGTGTGAGAATGTGTTGGTGATGAGTGGGTGTGGGTGTGTGTTAGTGATGAGTGTGTGTGCTATTGATGAGTGTGAGAATGTGTTAGTGATGAGTGTGTGAGTGTGTGTTAGTGATGAGTATGTGTGTGAGTGTGTGTTAGTGATGAGTGTGTATGAGTGTTAGTGATGAGTATGTGTGTGTGAATGTGTGTATTAGTGATGAGTGTGTGCTTGCCAGGGTCTGATCTTGAGAGTCTTCCTCTTTCATGTATCATGCTGTGTTGTCGAACCTGGAGCTCACTGCTAGCTAGCTACTGTGGCCAGTAAACCCCAAGGATCCCCCAGCACTGAGACTACAGGCCCGCCCTGCTATGTCTGGGTTGTATACAGATACTAGGATCAAACTTAGGCCCTCATGCCTGCATGGCATGTGCTCTGTCGAGCCCCAAGTGTAGAGCCTTACAGTTTGGAATGCTTAATATATGTTTGATGAACGAATAGATTGGTGTGTGGGTTACCATGGGATGGAAACATCACAAAGCAAGAGCTATGACAGATGGAAGTGCCAGAGAGGACAGGGTGTGGCCGAGAGCTCCTCCCTCCCCTCTATGCCACACACTAGAGGAGGTACCAGAGCAGCCTCAGACGCTCTGCTCTTCTTTCTCTGCTAATATCATTCAACAAAGACCGAGGAGCCTGGGACAAATGAATGAGCAACCATGTCTTTCTCCCCTCCTTGTTTTTCTGAGATGCAGGGAGGAGGCTCATTTCAGCTTAGTAATTAATTGCTTGACCCTCTTGGGACAAGCTTAGCTCGAGTAAGCAGGAACTGAAGTCCCCATGTCCTGCCTTGTCTGGGCCCAAAGCTCCACCCTTTGTGCCTAGAACTCAAGGTCAGGCCAGGAACTGCAAGGCTCCAAGTCAGGAGCTGCTTCTGAGCCCCTCCCTGCTGTTGTGGCCCTGCAGGGCTCTAGACAGCGACCTGGTTGCAAGACAGGATGGAGAGTTCTCTGAGAAGAGTGCGGCATGGTTGTCCATACGCTTTAAATTATTTAGTTGCATCAAATATTCAGATTTGTGAGAACAATAGAAACTCTATTTAAAAGCTCTAAGCGTTTGACTGATGAACTGAGTGTCTCCCCAAGTTCCCAGCACCAGGTCCCCACTCTGTGTGTCTCTCAAGAGTGACTTGTGCTCCTCTGGTCCAGGCTCCCAGTGTCAGGACTGGCTGAAGCTCAAGTGAAAAACCTCAGTCCCAGAAGTGAACCTTGACCTTCATGGGGTTCAGCACACATCTCATGCCTCCCATCCCTGAGAAGGGAGACATTTCCACTGGGAAGCTAGGGCTGGATGTTGGCACTGAAGTCATACTTTCTCCACGGGTGGTTCATGTGAGCTGTTCCTGTGGGAGTGTCTATGTATGTGTGTGCGTGTGCGTGCGTGTGCATGAGTGTGCATGTGCGTGTGCATATGTGTCTGAGTTTCAGGGTCTGGAACTACTGCTTTCTCACAAAGCATCATTTTAGGTGGTAACTCAATGCGATACCCACTGAAGTTACTTTGAAGCCCAAGATATGTGCTTTAACAGCAACGGCCATTTATTGACTCTGTTCCATATTCTCAAGATTACACCCATACTTAGCATTATGGTGTCTGACCTCCATACTCAAAACACAGTAAGCAGGGGTCTGGAGAGATGGCTCAGTGGTTAAGAGCACTGACTGCTCTTCCAGAGGTCCTGAGTTCAAATCCCAGCAACCACATGGTGGCTCACAACCATCTGTAATGGGATCTGATGCCCTCTTCTGGTGGCAGTGTACTACTCATATACATAAAAACAAAACAAACCAGAAAAGCCACAGTAAGCCAACTGATCTTTCATAGCTTAGGAAGCAAGCCTGTATGGGTGGGCTGTAGAGAGAAGGAGAGAGAGTGATGATCGACACACAACAAAGAAGTTACAACAAAACCCTCTTGCTTGTGTGCCAACTAAAAATCATAAAAAGCAAGTAAGAAAAGGAGATAAGTAAGACTTACTAATGTTGCTAAAAGTCAAATGAGGGGCAGAGGGAGCTCGAGCCAGGGCACCTCTTCCCAGCATGCCCTGCTGCTTCTTGTGTGGTAAGCTTCTAGACCATCCTACATGGCTCTTCTACAACACTGGAGGGTCCTCTGCCTCTGCAGCTGATCTCTGGGAGGAGAAGGAGGGCTGTGGAGAGGGCTTTCTAGAGATGAAGAGGAAGGACCGTGGAAAGGAGCCAGGCAGGGGCTTTCCGGGAAGCTGGCCAGGTTCACCTGAGAGCTGGTGCCCAGATGTGTTGTCTTCTTAGTAATCCATCAAGGAGCCCACGTGAGATTTAGCGCTTTTGCTATTTTTCTGTAAAAAGTTTGCTTTTTAGAAATTCTGACTAGGGAGCCGGAGAGACGGCTCAGTGGTGAGGAGCACTGGCTGCCCTTCCAGAGGACCTAGGTTTGAGTCCCAGCACCCACGTGGTGGTTTACAACCACCTGTGACCCCCTTTCCAGAGGATCCTATGTCTTTTTATGACCTTCATTTGCATCAGGCATGCACACCGTGTACAGACATACAAATATATATATATATATATATATATATATATATATATATATATGCACATATAATTAAAATAAATAAGTCTTTAGAGTGAAATCAAAACCAAAACCAAATCAAACCAAACTAACCAACCAAACTAACAAACAACCACCCACCCCAAACTGGGAATGGTGCTGTCTGCCTAGAATCCCAGCACACGGGTCATGAGGATAGGGTTAGCCTAGGCTACATGCGACCCTATCTTGAAAAACACAACAGGACCTAGCATGCTGGCACACACCCTTAATCTCAGCATCCCAAAGGCAGAGACAAGCCCAGCTCTGTGAAGGCCTCATCTCTATAATGAGCTCCAGGCCATCTAGGACTGAAGAGTGAGACCTTGTCTCAAAAAGTAAAAATAAAACAAGGTTAGAGAGATGGCTCAGTGGGTAAAGTGCTTGCCACACACAAATGCGAAGACCCAAGTTTTCCTCCTGAGCACCCACATCAAGAGCCAGGTGTGAAGGGCCATGGCTGTCATGTCAATCCCAGCACTAGGAGGTGGAGACAGGGGATCCTAGGAGTTCACTGACCAGCCAGTCTATCCAGCTGCTGAGCTCCTGGGTCAATGGGAGATACTAGATGATGGTGATGATGGTGATGATGGTGATGGTGGTGATGATGGTGATGGTGGTGATGGTGATGATGGTGATGATGGTGATGCTGGTGATGGTGGTGATGGTGATGATGATGATGATAATGATAATAATAATAATAATAATAATAATAATGCTTTTTAGATGGTCTGAATCTGTACTGAACCAGCACTTCCCCACTTATTTTAAATCCAGCCTCTCCAGGGGGATGTAACTCACATGCTTCTGACGGACTTGCACATCACTCATCAGAGAGAGCTGTTTAATAAACGTTGCCTCTGCCTACAAGACCTTTCCAGCTCTTATTTGGCTGGCACTGGCTGGGGCTTGAATCTGACGCAGCTGAACCTCCAGTTTCAGTCCTTCCTCTAGTCACAGTGGCTTCACCTTATGAATGTGTGGCACCAGAAGACGGCACTGGACACCACCTGGTGGTCTCTATACACGTCTGCTCAGGTACTCAAACGTATAGGTGAACGCCATACACACATACAAATTCTAGCCACTAATTAGACCTGCCGCTCCTGTATCCATTCTAATGAATCAACAGGATTTTTGTAGACTATAGTGTAATGCAACATTAAAACAATCCCACAGGGTCGGTGCCCTGACCCTTTACAAAGGATTTTGTAGGTGGATCACAATAATAATAATAATGATAATAATAATAATAATAATAATGATGATGATGATGATGATGATGTCATGTGAAATGTTAAAATTATTACAAGGAAGGTTGCCAGTACTGTATAGCAAGCAATTTCCTTACACACACACACACTCACACTCACACATCACTACATTAAATACCATGGAGAATTCAAGCTGAGCTTCTGACCAGACATAACCGCATTGCAAAGGTTAGCTGTTCACTGTAGTAAGTTGGACAATTGTTTTGAGGCAGAATAAGACCTGCTAGAATAATATCACTCTTTTTCTGGTGACCATAGAGCCCAAAGGAAGCCAAGGACTTCACGTGTAGCTGAGAGAAGCAGGAAAGACTATATCTAATCGATAATTTGAAAACCCTGACTTCCCAATCTTAAAGCTTTCAAAAATGAATATTTATATCTTTGTATCATGCTTAAAAACTAGAGAGAGACCCTGGGGCTGGAGAGACTGCTCAGTGGTGAAGTGCTCTTCCAGAGGACCCGGGTTTTATTTCAAGCACCCACATGGTGGTTTGCAACAGTCTGTAATTCCAGTTCCATGGAATCTGATGCCCTCTTCTGGTCTCTGGCAGCACTGCATGCAAATGCTATGTGGACTTTCATGTAGAGAGAGCGCCTATACACATAAAGTAAAAATAAGTACTTTTTTAATATTAGAGAGACCCATCTATTTATTATATTTAGTCACTAAGCTGGTTTGTCATCGACCTGTCCTCTGGTCCTTTGTTTCTATATGCTTTACAATGGGCTACATTCACAGCCTCCCTCCAGGAATACAGACATTATTCTTGTTTACATCACACGAATGGTTCTAAAACCCCCAGACTTCCCCTTCTCTGGGCTCTAAGTATTCAGAGAGTTAGAGGGAAAAGACAGTCAACTTCCTCGAATGTACCTGCTCCCCTGCCAGTGAATTTCCTGTCATTCGGATGAGAACTAGCCAGCAGGGCACAAGGCCCACATCTGAAACTTAGATGCCCATGCTTACCCTCCTGGGAACTTGTTAAAACGCAGAATCATCCAGCAGTCTGAGATGTTGCTTCCTAACAGACTCCCAGGTAACACTCACATTGCTGGCCCTGGGACCACACTCTCTGCTGAGAGGTTCTGTAGGGGTGCAGTGAACAGGAGACTCATTTTTGAACTCACAGTCCCTGGCTTTTAGTCACTTTGCATCTCTGGGCTTTAATTTTAAGACAGAGAAGGACAAACCAGGTTATTTCAAAGCTTGCATCTGTAGATCTCTTGGTGGGGGGGCATCTATTTTGAATACAGCAATCTGTCTGCAATTTGAACACTAATCTCATTCCCCCCCGCCCCCCCTCTCTCTCTCTCACACACACACACACACACACACACACACACACACACACACACACACACAGCTCTTGGGTTTTGGCTTGACATAGCCAAGACTGACTTGGAACTCCCTAGGTAGCCCAAGCTGGCCTTGAACTCATGATTTCCCAGCATCATCTGCCTCCAGCAAGTACTAGAATTACAGACGTGCACTTCCACACCCAGCTACAGATCACTGCTATTTGTGACTGTTTCAGCCAGGTGGACCTCTGCCTGCAGATTATATGAAGTTGGAGATTACAGACACACCCGGGAGGAGAAATGCAGTCTCCCACAAGGCTTAGGAAGAGCTCAGACACTTGTGCACAGGATTTCAAATGACAGAGGAAAGGAAGAGAAAAGGAGATGCGTGTGCGGGGAGGGGAGGGTTAACTGAATGAATGAATGCAGCCTCCAATAGTCTGGGCCTCTGGAGGCGTCCCCTCCCCCAGCGCGCACGTATTTTTTCTTTTAAGCATCAAACAGGATCACACAGAGGGTTTTGCCCAGGATCACAGACACCAGCTAGTTTCTCAAGTCCCAAAGCAAAAGTCAGGGGAACAGAGAGAACTTCCGGCGTTGAGGTGGGCGCCTGGAGGAGAGTTTTACCTTGTGTAGGACATGCTCGCTGAAATGAGGGCCAGCTCCGCCCTGGTAGGAGTCCGGTCTCTGCAGATCCATGTCCAGCTCAGAGCCAACTGCTCCCAGCTCTCCCAGCGCTCTGCGTCAGCGCTCCCAGCAGCTCAGGCCAGGCTCTGCGGGGCGCGGCAGGCTCTGGTCCCAGCACCCCGGGGGCCCGGAGGCATCCGTGGTCAGCACTGGACAGCTCCTAAGGTGGCGCGGGGCGGGGCCCGACAGGTTCTCCCCAGACCCTTCACTGCGAAAGATTCCAGAGTTCAGCAGGGGAATCGCCTCTGTTGTGCACCCGGGACCAGAGTTCTGAGATACTCGTAGCCCGGGATCACCTGTCTTGTGACTCAAAAGATGCTGGGAGCCACACAAGATTTTGAGGCTAGTAGAGGGAAATACGTGCGCATCGCGTTCCGGAGGATCAGCTGCGTCGCGCTGCGGTACCGGTACCGGAGCTCGCGGTTCCCCATCTTCAGTGACCCAGCATCTCCCCCACAGCTCAACACAGCTCTCCTCTCCTGCGGTGCTGGCGCTGCTTTCCCTTTCGTCTCTAGACAGTTTCCTCCAGGAGATAAATAACTGGTCTAAGTGAGGCTGGTGGAGGCTCATAGAAAGTGGTGGCTGAGGTTTTTGAAATAGGCAAACTTCTGCTCAGCTTAGGGAGAGCATACAGACCCCCCCTCAAGGTAGATGACCCCAAAGTTAAGAACAGATGGCTCAGGAAAGGCAGGTTGGTAAGGGCACAGGATCCTGAATTCTGATCTCAACTTTGAAAGTCATAACATTGGGCCAAACACTTAATCTTTCCTAAGGGGCTCGGGGAGGTGGGGGCTCTAGTTCAGTGGTAGAGTGCTTGCTTAATGTGTGCGAAGCTCACAGTTCTGATCCCAGTACTGCCAAAGAAATAAATAGAGATGACTATAATACTTGTGGTGTTGCTGTGAATATTTTTTTAAGACTTGTTTTGCCAGGTGTGGTGGCACATGCCTTCAGAATGCATAGGTAGAGGTGGGCGGAGCTCTGTGCGTTCAAGGCCAGTGTGTTCTACATAGTCAGTTCCAGGTTAGCTAGGGCAACATGGTCAGACTATGTCTCATAAGCAAAAACAAAATCTCCCCCCCCCCAATATTTCTTTTATTTTTATGTGTATCTGTGTGTATCTGCACACATGGCGAGGGTGCCCACAGAAGTCAGAAGAGGGTATAGGATCCCTCAGAGTTACAGACATGTGAGATGCTGGATATGTGGGTATGTGGGAATGGAGCAGGAGTCCTTTGCAACACTGCAAGCACTCTTAACTGCTGAGCCATCTTTCCAGTCCCGGTTCTGAAGATTTAGTGAGTTAATTCTCGTGCCTGGAGAATGCCCAGGATCTACTCAGAGCTCAGTAAATGCAGGTTGGATACTCTCTGGGCGAGAAGACAGAGCTCTGGTGACTGTCTCTAAACACCACAGGAGCTCTCTGATGGTTACAGTTTGATTCTGTCTGATAAGTCTCTCGGTTGTTTGCCTGAGAAAATCTGGATAGATTTTAAGTTGACAAGCACCCCCATAAGCACTTGAAAAACTGGCGTTACTCTCTCTTTCTTGCATATTTTCTGATGAGATGCTTGCTGAAACCGTTTGTTCTAATCCCTGTGTGAAGGTTGTTTCCCCCTCCTTCGGTCTTTCATGATCTTTACGTTCTTGGTGCCCTTTGGAAATGATGCGACTTGATGTAGGATTTTAAAATAGGATTATGGGAGCATGGAGAAATGGCTCAGTGATCATGAGTGCAAACTGCTCTTTCAGGAGGCTGTGGTTTGGTTTCCATCACCCATGTGGGCAGTTCACAACCGCCTGTGACTCCAGCTCCAGGGGAGCTGGCGCCCTCTTCTGGCTAACATGGGTACTGCACTCATGTGCACGGTATCTACATCCACATAATTAAAAAATAAAAACAAATCTTTTATAGCTAAAAATTAATATTTAAAACATATTCTGTTTGATGTTTAAGTAACCACTTTTGGAAAATTCTCAGTAACTAGGACTCCACAGATTTCTTCTGCTTTTAAAAAAGTTTACTTTCTTGACATTCTCGTTACACATATGCTATGGCGTTTGAAATTATGGCAGTGTTCTTGGATTATCTATTACTTTTCTTCTCCTCTTTGTATTTTCATTCGGGAGAAGGCAATGTCTCATCTATTAGGTAACTGGGCCTCTGCATTTTCATTTGGGAATTTTGTCTCCAACCTTGGCATTTCTTTCTTCAGGCATGTCTAGGCAGCTGCCGAGGCCAGTCAGACCACTGCCGTTACACTTTTAGCAAATATCGACTTTAAAGATTTATGTGTATGTGTGTGCACCTGCATAAACTTATGCAGTTACATGCACGCAGAAACCCATGAAGGCCAGAAGACGGTATCAGATCCCCTGGAACTGGGTTTACAGGTGGTTATGAGCCATTATGCGTGTGCTGGGAACCGAGCCAGCCTTCTGAAGAGGAGTAGTGCTCTTAACCACTGAGCCAACTCCTGAGCCCCTCTGTCAGACTTAATATTCTTGCTGCTCATCTCGCTCACACATTGTGCACGCTGCTTTCTTTTTTTTTAAACAAGAGCCCTGAACACATTATCAACTTATCTTAAATACATCCAGAGATTATTAAAACCCTTCCAGCATTTTCCCCCTCTTGACACGGGGCTCCCCCACGCCGCTCTCTACTCATAGAGAATGGGCCTGTGATTCGCAGCCTTTCCAGCTGCACGCACGGTTTTCATGCTAGAGCCCTGCTCGTTCACCGATGAAGGGGAGCCTCCTCCAGTGTAATCAGGAAGTCTGTTGACTCGTGGGTGGCAGTCCCACTCAGGTCCATCCACATCCTGTCTCTAGCTCTAGATGGTGTCCTCCGCATCAGCAGGTAAGCCTGCCCACGGGGCTGTGGCTTCTGCTCCGTAGGGGCAGACCTCAGCTGTGGCTTTCGGAGTTCATTGGCTCTGCGGATTTCAGGGTAGCAGTTGCAAACTCAATTCCCAGATGGGCCAAGAAATGTTATTGATTTTCAATTTGCCCAGCTTTTTCTTGATGTTTATCTGGGAACGACGATTTCCGGCTTTTTACCTGTTGACACAAAAACCCAAGTTTAGAATTGAAGCAGTATTTTTTGGGGGGAGGAGGGGGGACCCAAATATCTGTAGTCTTCAATTTCTGATTCCAGGTCTTTTTGAAAACTTTTAAAGTTAAAACGCTAATTTACAAAGATTTAACATTCTTTGAATCCTTCTCTTTGGGCCGCTCTCCTTTTAAGAGTCGAGACCACTCCAGCAGCGAGTCCTGCTTCCGCTCACTGACTCATCTTGCTGGGTCTAGTTTTGCTTATTTTATTTGTATTTTTGTTGTTGCGTTGAGTCCCCCCCTCCCCCTTCTCTTTTTTTCTTTTCTTTTTAGACAAGGGTTTTTTATGCAGCCCAGTCTTACCTCCAATTCATTATGCGCCTGCCTCAACCTTTTGACTGCTGGGATTATGTGTGTGACTTGGCTATTTTTGTTCTTTTTGTATCATACCCCGCATCCACTCTCTTTGCCCTTTTCCTCCTTCCTCTGGAATGTTCCAGCTTGGGGAGAAAAAACTCTATTTCATCTTGTACTTCCATTATGGGGAGATGAAGGCAGGAACCTGGAGACTGGATCCCAAGCAGAGACCACAGAATAACAGGGTTTTTAGCTTGCTTCCCCCGCTTTGTTCAGCTGCCTGCCTGCCTGCTTTCCTTCCTCCCTCCCTCCCTCCCTTCCTTCCTTCCTTCCTTCCTTCCTTCCTCCCTTCCTTCCTTCCTTCCTTCCTTCCCTCTCAGCCCCCTTCTCTTCCTCCCCCCTCTTCCTTCCTTCCTTCCTTCCTTTCTTTCTTTCTTTCTTTCTTTCTTTCTTTCTTTCTTTCTTTCTTTCTTTCTTCTTTTGGTTTCTTTTTGATATAGGGTTTCTTTGTGTGTGTACATGTGTGTGCATGTGTGTATGCACACATGTGTGTGCTTGTGTGTGTGTGCATGTGTACATGTGTGTGCTTGTGTGTGTGCATGTGTACACATGTGTGTGCTTGTGTGTGTGTGTGTGTGCTTGTGTGTGCATGTGTACATGTGTGTGTGAGAGCATTTGCATGTTGTGTGTGTGTCTGTAGTTTCTGTGTCTATGTGTGGTCACTCTGGTACACATGTAGAGGCAGAGGACACATTTGTGGTGCTGATTCTCTCTCCACCATGTGGGTTCCAGGAATTGAACTCAGGTTGTTGGGCTTGGCCACAAGCACCTCTGTCCTCTGCGCCATCTCACTGTCCCTCATGCATTGCTTTGTTAATAGTAGATCCTTTTTCTTGAGTCTCCTGGGTGTGAGACAGTGCATTGATACCCCATTCCTCTTTTCCTCTCTTTCCCCCTCTCTATTTCTTCCCCACCCTATATCAATAGGCATGATTCTGGAAAACTATTGGTTTTTAAATGATTTTATATTTGCAGAAGAATTGCATAGATGTTACAGTCAGATTTTGACACCTCAAACTCTGTGTCTGTCACTATTAGTGTCCTAGGGGACCTTTCTTGTGTCAATATGTCATGATGCTGATAAGACATGGTACCAGTAAGTCATGGTGCTGATATGTCATGGTGCTGATATGTCATGGTGCAGATATGTCATGGTGCTGATATGTCATGGTGCAGATATGTCTTGGCATTAATATATCATGACGCTGATATGAGGGAGTTGGACTCCCTAGGACTGGAGTTATGGATGAGTGCCATGTGGTGCTGGGGACTAAACCCACAGAACTCGTTTCTCTGCGAGAGGAGCTTTTAATTGCTGCTCTGTCTCTTCAGCCCTCCACATTTTTTAAGTGATAGAGTTAGTGTTTTAGAAAAGAAAAGAGTAGTAAACGCTCCCACGGGTAAAAGTAGACATCTGAGCTGGGAAAAGACAGATGCTCAAAAGGTCCACTGCAGTATTTACTTTAGGGAGTGCTTTTACATTTTTGATCCCTAGGGTTCTCAGAGCTCATATAAATCTATTGAAGTCCGTGCCTTTTTTTTTTTCCTCCATATTCTGCTGGGTGAACAGTAGACCCCGCCAAATTGAAAATACCATCTCTCCAGTTTGAAGATGAAATGTCCCCCCCTTTGGCTCATGTTTGAATATTTGTTTCCTTAGGCAGTGGTGTCATTTTGGAAGGTTCTGGAACTTTTAAGAGGGGGACTTTCTCTGGATGAAGTGGCATCACTGGGAGCACACCTCATGGGTTTATGGCCCAGCTTTGCTTCCTGTCTGCCCTCTGCTTCCTGTTCTGCCAGAATATGGAGAGTTCTAGCTGCACGCTCAGTGGGGTGGCACCATGCTTTCCCCTCCATGATTGATCGCATCTCCTTAAACCGTGAGCCCAACAAGCCCTTGCTTCCTGGAGTTGCTTCTCGACAGAAAAGGAACCAAGAGAGCCTTCTGTCCTGGAAACTCTGAGTAAAATCGTTTACTGCCTCTTAGTGGTTGCTACCATTTTCTGAGGTTCTCAGGTATCAGGTGCTGCGCCCCCTGGATGGCTCCTTTCTTGTCTGTGCCAGTCACTTGTGCATTGCTGTGACAAAGTGTCCATCACAAGCAACGGAAGCAGGGGAGGTCTGTCTCAAAGCTCTTTGGTCCTTGGCTCCATCAATCCTGGAAATCTATGGCAGAACATTATGGCATTGGGAGCGTGTGGACTCGCCTTGTGATAGGAAGCAAAGAAGAAGGAAGGAGCTTGGAATCAGGAGTCGTTTCCAGAATCACAGCCATGAGAATCCTACTTCCTCTGACCAAGTTCTACTCTAGCTTTCACAGGCACACATATGTACAAGTGTGCATACATGATACACAAAACACAGACACACAAACAAACACACATACACATAGACAGACACACATACAGACACAAAAAGACCAGATACACACACATAAATATAGAAAGACCAGATGCACACACACACACAGACATGAACACACACACATACACACATGCGCACACATACATACATATGCACATACACACAAGTGTGCATACATGATACACAACACACAGACACACAAACATACACATACATATAGATACACACAGACACCCATGCACATGTATGTGCACACACACAAACACAGAAACCATGCACACATGAACTTGTACACACACAAACACACACATACACATGTACACATATGCGCACATATGTGCACACATACACACATGCACATATACAGAAACCATACATACACATATACAGACACACACACATGAACATGCACACACACAGACACACTCACAAACACACGCAGATATATACACACACATGGACACAAACATGCATATACACACACAGACACACGCAGACACACACATATACACAAATGTCCATACATGACACACAACACACAGATATACAAACACACACATACACATAGACACACAGACACATAGACACACAGAAACCAGACACACACCCCCATCTGAATGTATCCATATCCAGAATACTATTCTTGAGCTTTTAAACTGTGTCTGACATGGAGATTAAGCAGCAGGTGCATTCTGGGTCATTAAGGAATTGTGCCTGAACCATGCTGATAAACGTCAGGCTGGCAACCTGCTAAGTCCAATGGTCAAGGCTCATTGGGAACTCCATGATAAACTCCACGGGGCTTTCATGCTGCAGAAAGCCTTGTGGCTCGGAGATGGGATGGCGTTCTGGCAGTTTCTCTACCTTCTGGAGGGGCTTGTACAGGTCCATGGCTAAGTTCCACGATAGTGAGGGCCGCACGGGAGGGGCAGGGTCCTCCACCGCAGCCTGTCCTCCCTGGTGGGAATGGAGGCTATGGGTCGGGTTGACCCAGAGAAAACAATGGTGACTACGGCTCCTTCCCGGGAGCTGTGAGAGGCTCATTCCCCATTCATCCACTCACCCCTGGCCAGGCCTCTGCCAGCGCTCATGCTACACAGACAAAAGAGCCACAGTTCCTGCCTCTGACAGACGGCAGTGCGCTCCACGTGACTGACAGGTAGGGCTGCTCATCCCACGTGACAAGGGCCGTCGGGGAAGGAGATGAGATAGCATAAGCAGCTACAACCCGAACGTTGGACCCATCTCGACCTGCCCTTTACTGAGTGTGCAGCTTGGTTTGCTCTTTTGCCAGGCTCATCTCCACGTGACTTTTTTATGGTTATTGTGGAAATTAAATGAAGGATGCTTAGACACATTGGCACGGAGTCTGCCCCATTGTGTGTGCTCCATCTGGGCATTGTCATTGGGAACAATATGGATTTAGTGTGACAGAAGGCTAGAGCAAGGAGGTGAGACTCAGAGAAGGCTCACCGAGGACAGGGTCACCTTGCATCTCTCTTCATCCTTGAGAAAGGCCCCAAGTGGTACTCATCTATAATCCTAGCACTTAGGACATTAGGGCGAGATAGCTGTGAGTTTGAGGTCAGCCTGGGCTATATAGTGAAGGAGAGGAGGGAGGGAGGGAGAAAGAGGGAGAAGGACAGACAGAGGGAGGGAGAGCAGAGAGAGACAGATAGAGGGGGTAGAGAGACAGAGACAGAAAAAGAGAGAGGACAGAGAGAGGGAGGGAGATCAGAGAGAGAGCGACAGAGAGACAGAGAGAGAGAGAGAGTCAGTCACTTAGGTCACTTTCCAGGACACGGGCTGCCACATGGTTATTGTCCCTTGTCTTCCCCCTTAGCACATGCTTTCCAGAGAATCAGGGATGAATAATGAATGAACCATGTACTGTGGCAATCACGTGCCAGGCTCTTTTGCCTGTTTAATGGATCTAACTTAATCTCACTCAGTAACCTGCTGGTAACGATACCATTCCCAGCTCAGAGCTGCATAATGAGACCCGAGGGCAGCAAGTGCCACAAAGTTCACGCAGCGGGCTCATTGGGTCAGCAGCCCCTGAGCCATGCTGGCCCAGGTAGAGCTGCGTTGCCACCGTCCATCCTGCCAGGGCGTTCCTCATGAAGAGTCACAGCTCACACCCAGTTCAGACTGTGAAAGTGTATTCAGAGCTTCTTAGCTCTGCTCCTTAGTTGAAAACTTCCCACCACGGGGACTTTTTCAGGTTCGGCTCGGCTCAGCTCGACTCGGTTTGTAATCCCATCGGAAGGGTCAGGGTCTCAGAGCTAAGAGGGCTCACCACTCCAGAGTGGTACAGGAAGCATCTAATGACTCCATCGTGAGTCACATTTACTTCAACATCCTGACTATGAAGACAGCCCCCTGGCTGGGACTCCAGGAGCCTCTCTGGTCCCTCCACAGTTGGCCCCTCAGCTGTTCCCCCTTTCCCAAGAGTTTCCTCTACATTCAAGGGGTTCCGCCACAGAGTGTGAAGCGCTCCATGACTCACTGCTGCCACCTAGTGGACATTTGTCTTCAGCAGCGTCTCCAGGCAACTTTAATGTTGAGAATGGACAAACTCACAGTCCCTAAGAGAAGGGGATATTCAGAGCACAACAGGATAGCAGGTAAAGTCAAAGCTTACTTACAACCCTTTAGATCCCTCCTGCACCATTCCTTCACTGTGTGGTGGAAGAGCCTGGTCCAAGGACTCAAGTTCTCTTTACTGAGCACATTTTAGCAAACCATTCTACACTACAGTGAATTCGGGTCACAGCCACGTTCTATTTGAAAAAGTTTAGGGCTGGAGAGGTCACTCAGTGGTTAATAGCACATACTGTTCTCAAAAAGGACTTGGGCTCCATTCCCAGCCCACCAGCACTCTAACTCCAGTTCTGGGGGGGGGGGCGGGGAGGGGGTGAGGCCGGCGGGATCTGATGCCTCTGGCATCTTCTGGCACCTGTGTGTATATGCATGCGCCCACCTTCCACACATACACACATATATACATAATTAAAAATAGAACATATCTTAAAAGGTTCTTGTCACAAAGAATTCCAGGTGAGAGAGTTCATAATCCCGCACTGTGTGTGACAAATATTCTAACATCACATTGCTTCCCTATAAACGTATCCTCTAAAAATAAGTCAGGGTCAGAAATACATCTTAGCAAGTAAAAAAAAAGTGCTTAGCAGGTAAAACTCCCAGACGTGGTCCTCTGACTTCCACATGTGCATTGTGGCATGATCCCGCCCCCTGAACACTCCCAAATTAAGTAAAATGTAATAGAAAATGTTAAAGTAAAAATGTGTTTAGTTCAGAGAAGTTGTCTGTGATCGATCACTTTCTGGGATTTTGAATATGCATATTGCCTATTGGGGAGGAATTTGCTCTTTAAGCGTCAGTTTTGACTGTTGATAATAATACAGATGACCCCTCCCTTACACACCCCTCCCCCCAGACCGCAGCAGCTGCCAGGGCACAGGCAAGAGATTCTCTGCAAGGGAGGCATCATGTTTTTGCAGCTCTCTCTTTGTTGAAGTCACACCTCACTTGGCCATGATCCTTTTCCAGCGGCCTCTCCCACCCAGCCTGCCACCTGCTTACAGGGATCTGATTTCAGCCATTTTCCAAAAAGAGACAGAAGGTGCTCCCAGGTCCTCCAGGCTGTCTGTCCCCAGCCCCGAGGTGTACAGTTGAATGAAGACTGGGAGAGGGTAACTCAATCCCTCTATCCAAAGGGTCCGTTTATTAAGTTCTCAGCTCAGTTTTCTTTAAGATGGAACTCGGGGTATAGCGAATCAGACTGGACTATGGTTGAACTAAATTGATATCTGGCTCATTTATCATTCATGAATAAATGACATTCATTCATTCATTCATTCATTCATTCATTCATTCTTCCATCCCAGTGCCACAGGAGCACAGAAGAACCCTAAGGAACCTAGTGGTGAGCTGCTTTAGCCATATGCTCATCCCAATTCGATGATCGCCTGGAGGAACAACCATCTCCCTTCCTTTTTTTATGCACGTGTGCACGCATGATTATTTTGAAACAGGGTCTCTCTGTGTAGCCCTGGCTGTCCTGGAACTTGTTCTGCAGAACAATCTGGGCTCAAACTTACAGAGATCCACCTGCCTCTGCCTCTTGACTCCTAGAATTAAAGGTGTGTACCACCATCACCTAGTTGCTTTTTTTGGTCTTTAATTTCTTATTGTAATAATAATAATAATAATAATGATAATAATAATTTGATGCAGGGTTTCTCTGTGTAGCCCTGGCTGTACTGGAACTCATTTTGTAGACCAGGTTGGCCTCAAACTCAGAGATCCACCTGCCTCTGCCTCCGGAGTGCTAAGATTAAAGGTGTTAAAGTTTTTTAAATTTTATTTATGTGTTTCTGGGGAGAGGTGTGTGCCTGGCACATGTGAGTGCAGATGCCCCTGGAGTCCAGAAGGGGGCGCTTGATCTCCTGGAGCTGGAGTAACGGGCACTCCAGAACTGCCTGACTTGGATGCTGGGAACCAAACTGTTTTCCAGAGTAGCACACACTCTTAGTACCTGGTCTCTTTTCTCTTTTGAAACAGGGTCTCACACTGTAGCCCAGGCTAGCCTCAACTTCATTGCAATCCTCCTGTCTCAGCTTCCCAGGTGATGGGATTACAGGCATGAACGACCATGCTCGGCTTCCTTGGTACTTTGACTTAAAATCACCTCCTAGACTCTCTTGTTTTGCCAATGTTGCTGCAGTTTACGGCTCCAAGGGCTGCTTGGTAGCGTTGAGCTGAACGAATACACCACAAATGCTCATTCATTCTCCCCTCCAAGGACGCATGGCGCCTCCTGGTTTTTGTTTGTTGCAAACAGCACCGCTGTGAACCTTCACACACAAGCTTCCTGTCGTCCACGTATGAGAAGTCCACTTTGTCTCTACATCTGAGAGTCCTTTATTCAAAGCCAGCTGCAAGTGCTGCCACAGTGTGGTAATGATGAAGAACTGCAGGCCCGAGAGATGGCTCAGCAGTTAAGAACATTTGCTACTCTTGCAGACGACCAAGGTTCCAGTGCCTGTGTTGTGCAGCTCACAGCTGCCTGTAACTCTGGCTCCCGGGACCCGAAGCTCTATTCTGGTTTCCACGGGCTCCTGGACACATGTGCGTATACCACTCCCTTACCACATACGTGTATACATACGCATATTTAAGAGCACAATAAATTGGTCCTGGAGAAATGGCTAACTAATTGTGAGTGCTCACAACTCACACACGGGACCTGGGTTCTGTCCTCAGCATTTACATCAGCATCAGGCAGGTTGCAACCCCTGTAACTCTAGTTCCAGGAGACCTGATGCCTTTTTCTGCCCTCTGTGAGCACCTGCAGTATGAACTGCACATAAACTCATGCAGACATAAATATATAAATAAAAATAGATGCTGAAAAAAATAAGATCGGGGGCTGGAGAGTTGGCTCAGCAGTTCAGAACACTGGCTGCTCTTCCAGAGGTCCTGAGTTCATTTCCCAGAAACCACATGGTGGCTCACAACCATCTGTAATGGAATCCAATGCCCTCTTCTGGTGAGTCTGAAGACAGTGACAGTGTACTCATATACATAAAATAAATAAATTAATCTTTAAAAATAGGGGCTGGAGAGATGGCTCAGCAGTTAAGAGCACTAACTGTTCTTCCAGAGGTCCTGAGTTCAATCCTCAGCAACCACATGGTGGCTCACAACCATCTGCAATGGTATCCGATGCCCTCTCCTGGTGTGTCTGAAGACAGTGACAGTATACTCACATACATGAAATAAATAAATATTAAAAATAAAATAAAAAGATAAATCTTTTTAAAAGTTAGTGAGGAGCGACAGCCCTTTCCTTGCAGGACCGTGAAGAATAAATGAGAAGATGCTGCAGAACATGCCAAGTGCTCGGCTCGGCCGTTCGTCTTTATCATTGAGCCCCAGATGCTATTACTGATGTGCTAGGCCCTCCACTGTGTGTGCTGCACTAGAATGCTATACTGGTGCTCTTAGTAAAACTTGTGACTTGCCGGAATTTGGGGACGGAGAATCACTCGTGACAACCACAGATCAAAGCCTTGCCGGGGCATATAGTTGCCACTTGGAGCCTCTCTGTCCAGTGTGGGGTAGGAATTGTATGGTGGCATTAGGATTCCCATGTGGATTAAATGAAATAAACCAGGGCTGATGAGATGGCTTAGTGCAGAAAGATATTTGCCAATTAGCCTGATGAGTTCCTGTCTTGAGGTCCTGCTGTCCTTGTGTCCTGGATGATGGCCTGTAAGCTGTACGATGAACTTAACCCTTTCCTTCCCAGGTTGCTTTTGGCCATGGTGCTTATCAAAGCAACAGAAAACCCTAACTGAGAGAGTGGTTAGACTTCCCCATAGACACCCCCCCCCCCATGGGTCTTTTTGGAAATGCAGACTCCCCAGGCTCTGTGACTTAGAATCTCTTGGGCTTTGACTTGGGGGTTTTCCTTGTCACGACCTCTGGGTGTGGGAATTTTCAGGCACGAGGATACGTTTAGGTGGCTGTTGCTGTCCCTTTTAGTTAATGTGCCCTGGAGAATCAGTTTGAAAGGCCCTTTCATGTCCCCACCTGTTCCCTGTTGTCACATCATGACTGGCCTCCTCTCAGAGAGTAGCATTGTCTCGAGAAGTCATAGAATCCTGCTTGACCATAGGCCTAGGTGACCTCACAGGAAGAACACCTAGTCACATGGTACAGCAGCCTGAGAAGAAGCACATTTGTTCCAGTTTGAGGACACACGGTACAACATGGAGAGGAAGTCATGGCCACAGGGACATGAGGCAGCTGGTGCCAGTGAGTCTGCAGATGAGCAGAGAGATGAGCGCTGGTGCCCTCAGCCAATGACACGGCATTGCCCTCAGTCAGGGAGGGGCTTTCTACCTTGATTAATCTCATCAATAAAACAGCTCACAGACACGCCCACTGGACAGTCAGTATTTACCTTTATGCATCTTTTTATAAAGGAACAGACCACTTAGATGTGGTCGTGTGAATGACACACCATCTCTACAAGTCTTGGGCATTACATCATTTCAAGTTGGGTCTCTGCTTCCTTGTGCTTTGAGATGGGAACTCTCAGCTGCTGCTCCAGGCAACAGACTTATCTTTTGCTGCCATATATCCTGCACCATGATAGACCATGATATCAGAACAACCCCTGTCTTCTGTAGGTTGCCTTGGTCAGGGTGTGACTAATATGCCAATCGGTCATATTGACAGTGTGTGTCTGCCTGGGTAACGAGTGGACATACAATATGTCTGTCCTACTTGGCTGTCACCGTGGACTAGACACAGCCTGGAGTCACCTGAGAGTGGAGTCTCAGTTGAGCAATGGCTTAGATGGCCCTGGCCTTTGCACACACCTGAGGGGGGACTTCCTAGAGTGTTGTTAAATGTTGCATAAGTTCCACTGTAGGCTGCACATTTCCCAGGCTGCATGAGGAACATGGCTAAGCACGTGAGTGAGCCAGGAAGCAGCGTCCTCCATGGTTCCTGCCTAGGGCTTCTGCTTGACGTCTTGCCCTGACCTTGCTCAGTGGCGCACCGTGACATGAAAATGTAAGCCAAAAGTTTCTTTTAATGGTGGCATTTGTCACAAGAGCAGAATGAAACTGGGACAGTGGCTTAATAAAAAGGATCAGAAGAGCATCCTGGGCTTAGGAAGTGAAGTGTGGGTGTTAACATCTCTTTGATTTTTTGTTGTCACAGTCATCGCTATCATCACCATTGCCAGCATTACCATCACCACATTGGTATCATCACCATCACCATCACCATCACCACATCATCACCGTTGTTATCAGCATCATCACCGTCAGCATCATCACTGCCAATTATCAATTATAATTTCATAGTAGCAGAGGTGTGAGCTGGGCACAGAAGTCAGAATGTAAAAGCCATACTTCTCAGCCCACCTTGCAACAAGATCTGGTGACGTAACTAAGTTCTGGCCAATGAGAATTGTGTCAGAAGTCAAACCCTTAAAAAGAGAGGAGCAAGGCCTCTCTTTAACATCCACCTGGATGGAACGTGCAGGTGGCTATGTCAGCCATATTGCCTAGAGTTGGAAGCCAAGTCCTGGAGGGTGCAGTCATGGGTCAGAACCCTGAGTCCCATGGACATGCCACACCAGCCTTGAACCATTCACCCTTCAATGTTGCGGGGAAGAAAAACAATTTTAGTTTTCTTTTGTGTTTATTATTAACCCCTAGACTTGGCCTCTCTTCTTGTCAAATAACCTTTTACCACTGGGCAGCACCCCTTACACTGAGAGACACCTCTTACCACTGGATGGCACCTCTTACCACTGGGCAACACCCCTTACCACTGGGCAATGCCCTTTGTGACAGGGCAACACCCTTTACCACTGGACAATGCCTTGTACCACTGGATAGCACCCCTTGCCCCTGGATGACACCCCTTATCACTGGGTGGCACCCCTGACCACTAGGTGACACCCCTTGCCACATTTGTATTTCAGCACTAGTGACTGAACCTAAAACACACTAGGTCAGCATTGGACTATAGCCCCAGCTAAACTGACAATTTCCATCTCATGTATGGATGGGTATATTATCTTTAAGTACTAAATAATGTAATTGTTATGTTTAGAAAGAGTAAACATTCTACTAGGTGGCTTAAAAAGCAAAAGAATAAGGAAGGGTGGACAGAGAGCCTTATGTTGATGATATAGAGAGAAACACAGGGAGGAGTCAGGCATGGTGGCGCGTCTCTGTAATATTAGCATTCGTGACATAGAGGCGGGAGAATCAAGAGTTCAAGGCCTGGGCTATAAACGAGGAAGACCCCATCTCTTACAAACAATAAATAGCACATGTATGAAATATACCATGCAAATGCCTATTCTTATTTTTAACTTTGTGTATATGTGTGTGGGCTCGTGCACCTTTGCATAGCACTCGGTGGAGGTCAGAGGAGCGTGTCAGATTCCCTGACGCTAGAGTGACAGGCAGTTGTGAACTGCCTGACATAAGGAAGAGCTGGGATTTGAACTCAGGTCCTCAGGAGGAACAGACTGTGCTCTTAATTACTGGGCCATCCTCTAGCCCAGTGGCTCTTAACCCGTGAGTCGAGACTCCCTTGGTAAACCACTGTCTCCAAAAATATATACATTACGATTCATAACATCAGCAAAATTACAGCCATGACGTAGCAATGAAAATAACTTTCTGGTTGGGGGACACCGCAGCATGAGGAACTGTGTTCAAGGGCGGCAGAGTTAGGAAGGGTGAGAACCACTGTGCTAGCCCAAGGACTTCCTACATTTTTGTTCAGGGTGGATCTCTTACCGCCATGTAATTCTGACCGTGGTAGGAAGAGGGACTGATTCTCCGTAGGATAGGAGCTACAGAAGAGAGACTGTTACTGGGGTCTTACTTTGGCCTCCCCTGAGCTTCCTAGAACTGTGATCGCTTGGGAGGGATTCAGGGAAAACACACAGAGCATGGGTCAGAAGATACACAACATTTATTACAATGTAAGGTGGAGTGTCTCTTCATAGACAGCGGCCAAAGGGACCGTCGGGTCACCCTAAACCTTCTGCTAGGCTTTATACTATTCCGTAAGCCCCTTGCATAGACTGCTTTCCTTAGGGATGCTTTCCTGACCAGGTGATGGACAAGCCCACTGTGGTCAATTCTTCTGGGTGGGGGCAGGGGCATGTCTGTGGTCTTTATCAGAAACTCCCAGCTGCATAGTGATCCCCTCGCCTCCAATGCAGTGCAAAATGTCACCTCTCCAACTATGACCAGAGAAAGGACTCAGATTTCATCCTTTAGACCAGAAACCGAAAGAGAGCTTTCGTATTCCCTCCTGATTTTACAAGCTGCTGGCTGTGACGGAGGAGGCCCATCTTCAGTGACCGCCAAGCCTGCTAATGTTTAACCAGCTATCTAACAGAATGGAAGGGGAAATGGGGAGGTCTGGAGGGAGGAAAGGGGAAGAGAGGAAGAGATAAGGAGAGAGTAAATAGTTACCTTCAAGTTAATGGCCAAAGTGGATAGTGTTTTTTAATTCAGAGAGACTGTTTCTTTACACCTGATATTTTCCAAATGGGGGCAAATTGAAGGTCTATTTCTATGCCCTAAAAATGAGGCATGCATGGATGAGCAGGGAGAAAATGAGAGTGTCTTCTACAGGAGAAAGGACAGGCTCTGGGACAGTCAGGTGAGTGTCAGCAACACAGTCACCTCCAGCCATAACGGATAAGGCCACCAGGCAGAGGATGTGGCTGAATACAGGACAATTTAGTTACAAGACAAACTCAGAGCATGGGGGCTTTGGTCCCAGGCACGTAGTTCCCTTTCCTGGGGCCACAGGGCAGGGTCATGGCTCTCCTACAGTGCTAGTCCATTAGCTGTGACATCATAGGCTGCGAGGTAATGAGTGGCTGGCTGTGAGACACACTAAATACAGCCAGCCCAGAATAGTCTTTCCGAGTCTCGCACTGTCTGTTCCTCTAAGGTACCCTGTCATTTCCTGACCTCATCGCTACCCTGAAGTTTCTGTGTTGTACGAGGCACAGGGAAGGGACAGTTTAGACTCCATGGGGCAGGACAGGGGATAGCAAACTGCACTTTGTGGTTGTGTGGAATGGCTGTTTGGCTCAAAACAAATTCTTGGGCCTGAAAACAGATCTCAGTGGGCATTGCCTCTCTCAGAGCTAGTGGGGTCCTGTGGCATGGAGGTGGGGGATCTGAATAGGAGGAGTCCCTAGGTCTGTGGATATGACTTCCTTTGTTGACCAATGGACTACTTACAGTCTCATGTTCTCTCTGCTTTGTGGACCACAGGGAAGGACCACAGGGAAGGAGGTGGTAGAGAGAACGGGAAAGGGGAGATGGCTCAGTGCATCAAACGCTTGCCTTGCCTTGTAAGGATTGGATTTTGAATCCCCCAGCACCCATGTGGAACTAGGGTGGGCATAGCAGCCCACCTGTAATCCCAGAACCGGGGAGGTGGAGGCAGGGGGATTCCCCAGGACAAGCTGGCTAAGTATTAGACCGGCCAAATCACCAATCTTCGAGTTCATGGAGAGACCTTTAATTTCCTTTTTTATTGCAGCAATAAAACACCAGGACTAAAGCAACGTAGGGGAGAAAGGATTCATTTTCTCAAAAAAACCCTAGGTCTGCCATGGCAAGAGAGTCACAGCAGCAGGTACTCGAGGGAGTTGGCCACATCACATCCATAATCAGCGAGAGATTCATGAATAAGTGCTCCACTCACTTTCTTCCCTCTTCTATAGTCACTTGCCTAGGGAATGGCACCGCACATAGTGGACAAGCCTTCCCACCTTGATGGACACAATCAAGGTAACCTCCAGCAGATACGGACACAGGCCAACCTGATCTAGACAGTCTCATAGACTCTAGACTATGTCGTTGACAACACCGACCCTCCCAACTTGTCTCTGTAAATAAAGTGCAGAGGGACTAAGGAAGACGCCCAGTGTCGCCCTCTGGCTTCCACATGCGTCTCCTAGATCTATATATGTATAACGCATGTGCAAATACCACAGGCATATGTACATGCAATAAATAGATTGTATGGAGTGGAGGAAGCCTGGAGTGAAGTCCTGAGTGAATGTGTTGGTATGGGCATGTGCCATGCCAGGGATATGGCTGCAAAGATCCATGGGACATTGGCAAAGTCATTCCCATATAGGCCAGGCTCAACATGGGTAAAACCTTCCTCTGTGATTATAGATGATTGATCAGCGTGGATAAAAAACTAGCAACTGCAGCTTCCTTCTCCTCTCAGATGTTTACAGCCTGAGACTGCACCCCAACAGAGACCTCCTGGCAAGACTAGTTCCCCTGTGTTGTGCATAACAAACAACGCTGAAGTTCTGAGTTCCAACAGAAGGATGGGCCACTCCACCAGAGCGAACACACCCCAACATGACTGCAGGCTTTCTGAATGTGTGTCTGTCTGTGTATCTTTATGTCTGTGTGTCTGTGCATCTGTGTGTCTGTCCTCTCTGCATTCCCTCTCCAGCCCCAGCCAGAGTTCCAGGAATCAGACCAAGAGTGTCCTGGTAACAGAATAGAATGTGACCTTGGGTCAGAGAAGAGTGAATCTTGAAATAAGACTTAGCTGCTGTTAGTAGGAACTGTTTCTTGCGTTTGCGTATTTGTGCACACGAGCATTTGGTATGATTTGATCAACTAGAGGGAGGGCTGCACGCAAAGGCCTTCGCATCCCCGTTCTACAGTGGAAAAAAAGCAGTTTCCTGTCCCTACCTCACCTCTCACCCACCTGCTCACCCTGACGCTGTATTTACCAGGGCCTCCACTGAGATGGCATTTGAATAGATCCCTGAAGGTTTCATACCAGCAGATCCCAGGGTCTTTTTGCATATCTCCTTGGGTGCCCTCCCTCAGTCAGACTCTAGACTCATTGGCTCCGGTGGTTCTAGTGCCTGGTTCCCATCTTGGTTTGGTCACGTCCCCTTGCCTTACCGTGTGTCTCATGTTCAGTCTACATTTTCTTTCCCCCAGGGTTTTGCCCCTTTCTCCCTTTTCTTCCCCTATGCTCACTGGCTGCTTTCAGCCACTCTCAGGATTCTCAGCCCCTCTGCCCCTCCCCATGCTCGGGACCAGCTACTGCTTTTAGTCTCCGGTATCCCCCAGTTGCAAGGCTCTCCTGGGATAATAGTCAAACCACTTTCAGGTCTTCCTGGCATTTCATGCTCTTTTGAATTGAGACTCGGGAAGGGACGCCTTTCTCAGAGACACAGAAATCTGGGTCAAGTCAGTGGTTGTATTTTTATCCCTTAGGGAAAGCTGTGTGGAGGGAGCCACAAGACACAAGTAAGAGAGGCCTGGGTGGGGCTCTTTGGCTTGGTCCCCATGGTCCCCAAGCCTCAGCAGGATCCTTGGATGGTTTTTGATGAAGGTTTTCATGGTTTTTGAATTCTTCTAAAGCGAATCCCTATTTCCTTATGTGTGTTCTAGGTGAGTTTATGGTAGCTGTAAACAAAACAGTCCTGGCCATGATGGCCTCTAAGGGAACAGAGGTCCCACCCAGGCTTTGTCTGAAGCCAGTGGATGAGGGTGCCAGGGACTAAGCAGGGGTCCTGGTAAAGCAGTATGCGCTCTTAACCCCTGAGCATCTCTCCAGCCTCGGCAAAGGGGAGACTTTCCTTTCCTTTCCCTTACCCTTTCCCTTCCCCTTCCCCTTCCCCCTTCCCCCTTCCCTGCCCTTCCTCCTTCCCCCTTCCCCTCCCTTCCCCCTTCCCTTCCCTTCCCTTCCCCCTTCCCTTCCCCTTCCCCTTCCCTTCCCTTCCCTTCCCTTCCCCCTTCCCTTCCCCTTCCCCTTCCCCTTCCCTTCCCTTCCCTTCCCTTCCCTTCCCTTCCCTTCCCTTCCCTTCCCTTCCCTTCCCTTCCCTTCCCTTCCCTCCCCTCCCCTCCCCTCCCCTCCCCTCCCCTCCCCTCCCCTCCCCCTCTCCCAATCCCTTTCCCTCTCCCCCTCCCTCTCCCCCTCCTCTCTCTCATTCCCCCCTTCTCTCCCCTCTTTGTTTTTTCTCTGTGTAGCCCTGGCTGTCCTGGAATTTACTCTGTAGGCCAGGCTGGTCTCACAGAGATTCCCTCCTGCCTCTCCCTCTTGAGTGTTGGGATTAAAAGTGTGTGCCACTGTGCTGGGTCATGTGCAGATTTTTAACTGCATGATTTATTTGTAACGTTTTAGCAGGCATCTTGACCTACAGCCTAGATATCCACTTGAGGGAATGGACTTCCTGGGGACTTGCGGTCACAGCTGGCCGCAGGCCTGGGACAGGAAGGTGCCTGTTGGCAGCAGCAGCTGGGGCACAGCCCTCTGGTCAGCGGAGTGAGGCATGGAGGCAGAAGCCGAGTTTGAGAAGCTGGACTCCTGTTAGTCATTTATGGAAGCTGCCCCTCCTTCCCTTTCTTCCTCTCCCCCGCTTCTCATCCAACTCTTTTTTTTTTTATTCTCCTGCTCTTCTCTCCCCCTCTCCCCATGCCCCTTTCCTGTCTCCGAGACAGGCCAAGCATAACTACAGCTAACCACCAGGAGGGAATCTAGAAAAAATAAAAGTGACATCACATTAGTGACCATCCAGCAGGAAGTGGCAGCCCATGGCTCGATGACACAGCTGGCCATAAAATAGAGAACAGACAGCATGCTCCACCCAGGGAAACTTTGCCAAAGATCCTTCCAGTGACTTATTCTGCCTCTACCAAGCGATGTTCGGAGTGAGCCTCCAGCTTCCTCAGGAGCCTTTTCACTGTTCATTCGTTTTTCTGAAACCCAGAAGCTATCACACAGCTGCCCCGCCCCCACCCGCCATCATTTGATACCCGAATATACTCAGATTCTCTCTTTCCTCACTTTCTCTCTCGAAACGGACAGTCTGTTTTCCATGTAGACGAGGAAACAGGACTTGGTACATCTACCTGGAATACGCTCAGTGAAGGGGGCTGACGGAGCACTAGCCACTGTGTCTGGCAGGGGCGGTGTCTGGTGATTGATTAAATGTGACTGATGGAGATCTCTCCCGGGGCTGAGAACACGAGTCTCTCGAGATAGCAGGGAAGGGGAAAGCTAGCAACCTTGTAAATAAGAATGCTCTAGAAGGCTTGTCTGCAGTCCTGGGGTGGATTCTGAAGCTTGCTGTCTCTGCCACAGCTTTCTGTCTGAACATCCATCATTTGCCCCGAGGGCCAGGCACTATTCTTCCTGCTGTGAGGAGGGGTTAGTGGGGGTTGTCAGTAGATAAAGCTCTATTGTGTGTCTAGTTTGCTCTCCTGTTGTGCTTCGATCTTTGTCCTGACCAGAACCAGTTAGAGGAAGAAAGGCTTAATTCTTCCTCCAGTTTCAGGTCACAGGCTCTCACCGAGGGTGGTCAAGGCAGGGACTGCAGCAGAAAGCAGAAACCATGGAAGGACTGTTGCTTGTGTGCTTAGCTGGCTGCTTACAGAGTTCAGGACCAACTGCCCAGGATGGGCTCTCTTGTATCCATCGACAATCTGACAACCCACTCCCCCTGCCCCCAAGACAGCCGCAGGCCAATCTGCTTTGACTTGTCCTCCTCCATGACTCTTAGTTGTGTCAAGTTGATAATAAAAACCAACCAGGAGGCAGAGGTAGGTGAATCTGTGAGTTTCAGGCTAGCCTGGTCTACATAGTGAGTTCCCGGCTATCCAGGGGTACACAGTGAGATCCTGTCTCAAAACAGGGATTCTCTTGTCTTTGCCTCCTTGACACTGGGATTCCAAGACTGTACCTACCACTCTGCCTGGTATTTCATGTGCCCATTGATCAAAGTCAGGCCTCATGTTCATGCAGCAAGCACTTTACTGACTGTACCGTCTCTCCAGCCATGGACATTGCTGCTTCTCCATCAAAGCGCCTTGTATTCAACTTGTCAATCAACCGACCATGGATCTATTCATGGGCTTTTTACATGGCCATTGATCATTGTGTATCCTTGCTGATAGCTTTAGTGGAGCACAAGCCCATTAATGTGCTGTACTCTCTTCTCCAGCCATCCCAAAAGGTCCCAAGCTGCTCTGTGGCTATGGCTCACGTTGGTTTCTACCTTTATGCTTGGTTGAACCCCCACCCTTTACCCCACAAAGCCTTCTCTGCCTCACCACATATGGTCACACTGAAACTTCTGTAGCGTGAACCTGCAAACTGGACCTGGAAGGAATCAGACAATGAAGTGTTGGCCGATTCCTGACAATGATGACAGTGTGGTTCACTGAGACCCAACAATATAAGCTGTTTTCTGTTGTTCTATTGACCTGTAATGGAGAGACACAACCCTGAATTCAGAGCGCTTACAGAAAGGTTGGGGTAGGAGAGCCTGCTTGTCAATCTTCGAGGTTCTTGTTCAGCCATAGAATTTGTGAGTGAACTGGCTAATGGTGTGGGTGTGAAGGGTATGGGGTCAGCACTGGAACTCACTCTGTAGACCAGGCTAGCCTCAAACTCAGAAATCTGCCTGCCTCTGCCTCCCAAGTGCTAGGATTAAAGGTGTGCACCACTACTGAAGGGTGGTGGCTATTGGCTCTTATTCCAGTGTGATCAGCAGCTCCCTCAAGAGTATAGCTTTCTCCTGTGCAAAATGGGGATAATAATTGGTCCTTCTTTCAAGGTGGTTGTCAGGGACTACAGAGATGGCTCAGCGGTTAAGAACACTGGCTCCTCTTCCAAAGGTCCTGAGTTCAATTCCCAGCAACCACATGGCAGCCCATCTGTAATGGAATCCAATGCTCTCCTCCAGTGTGTTTAAAGACAGCTACAGTGTACTCATTTAGAAAAAAAGAAAAACCTGCTTTAAGGTGATTGTCTGCATGGGATGAGATAATAGATACAGTAGCAGTCTCTCAGCAAACAGGGGTCCTTATTATAATTACAACTATTATCATTGCTACTGTTATTTGAGATTTGAGACAAAGTCTTCCTATGTGGCCCTGACTGGCCTGGAACTTAATACATAGACCAGACTGACCTCAAACTCAAAGAGATCCACCTGCCTCTGCCCCTGAAGTGATGGGGTTAAAGTGTGTGAGTACTCCCAGCTCTCTGTGTTTGAGCTAGTGACTTGTGTAGTCCAGGCTGGTCTTGAACCCAAGGTCTTCCTGTCTCAACCTCCCCAATGCTGGAATTATAGGCATATATAATATGTGTTGTGCATATGTGTGTGTGTGTGTCTGTTGTGTGTTTGTGTGTGCTGAATTCTCATTTGCTTTCTGTTTGTCTATGGATGCTCTGTGCATCTGTGAGTTAAAAGATAAATAAAATCACTTTTATTTATGTAGCGGGGAAGTATATATGTGTTTAGGTCAGAGCACAACTGTCGAGATTCAGTTCTCTCCTTCCACCATGTGGGTGCTGGGGCTTGACCCCTCCCTCAGGTTGTCAGTCTTGGTGACAGGCATCTTTACACACTGAGGGGCTTGGATTGCCCTGTGTGCTTTTTCTATATCCTTCTGCATGTGCGTGTTGTGCTGCTGTGTGTCCTGTTTTTGGTGCTAGCTACTTTTTCTCATTGTTGTGGCAGAGTATCTGACAAAAGCAACCTGTTGACTCACAGTTGAGAGGGTTCGGCTCACTGTGGCAGGAATCGTGGAGCTGAGAGCATAAACAGCCATATCATATCCACAGTCAGGAGGCAGAGTGAGACACAGGCTGATACTCAGCCTGCTTTCTCTTTTGTTTAGTCAGGGACCTGAGCTCTTGGGGAGGTGCTGACCTTGCCTAAGGTAGGTCTTGCCTCTTTAGTTAAATTGCTTGAAACACTACTATGTAGCCTAGGATTGGCCTTGAAATCTCTCTGTGGCCCTGAGTGGTCTTGAACCCTCAACCCTCCTCTTTTTGCCTCTCTAGTTCTGGGACTTCAAGCATGTTCCTTCTTCCACCTAGCTATAGGCCCAGAGATGAGAAGGCTCGTAAACTTCTTGTGACTTGTAGTTCATCATTGTCTCCTGTCCAAAGTCCTCCAGTCTCAGTGGGTCCTGACCCTCCTCTGGCCTCCATCGATCTTGTCACAAGTTGTTATGACCAGAGGTGCATGCCTCTGCCTGGTACTGCAGTATAGGTCCCACTGGGGCTGCCTGGCCCATCTTTACAGCACCCTATATGTGGTCCTGAGCTTCCCCTTAATATATATTCCACAAACCATAATTAAGCTATGGCCGAGTGGGGGATACTGTAAAGACCAGTGCTCTGGGTGTGTTTCTGTGTCATCTCTTGCTGCAGAGCTCAAAATCCAGCCTCAAGATACAAGTGAGGGGGATATAAAAAGACATATTGAGTTAACTCTGATGTTGACACACTCCACTCTGTTGGCATTCAGTGAGCAGCTATCCAATGAACTCTGGCACCAGAAGAAAGCTTTCTTGACCAAAGAGACCTTTATTGGTGAATTTTACAGAAAAAAATCTCAAAATAGATTTCAGATGGAAAAGTGGCTTTAAAAATAAATTTCCAGGAAAGCTAAAAGTGAAATAAAAGAGAGGTTGAAATGGTAACGATTGAAGTCAATCTGTCCTGGGGCTTATTCACCTTGAACAAATGGTCCATAGGGTTACTAGGAGGAGACGGTCAGATGACAGAGGCGACAGGCTTGGAGAAGTTTGACACGGTATGGTCTCCAGTGCCTTCTGGAGACCTGGTATACACCAGGTGACTCTGGCCTGCCTTTGGTGTAGATATCTGTGACACAGAGATGTCTCTGGCTTGAAGGTTCACTTTCAGCATCCTTCTCACCTGAGAGATCCCCTTGATGGCTCTACCCAGGACAGTCATTCCAGTTGGTGGTGATTGGAGTGGGGATGTGGTCACACGGGGCACTGAAGAAATAGGAGAGCAAATGAGCAAGTCCCAATGTCCCCACCACAAGCCGTGAGTCTTCCCTCCCTGCTCTTAACATTTCTGAGGGTGTCCCTGCTGAGGGTGTCCCTGCTCAGTGTTGTGATCCATCCAAGCAGGCTACGAAGCTGTGCTTCCTACACCTGCTGAGTTCTGGTTAGAGAGGTCAGGACTTCCTGCTGTTATTACTCCTGGTTTTTGTTTGTTTGTTTTTCCCTCTCTGGTTGATTTTCATTAAGTCTTCCCTAATTAAAATGACCTCAACTATGTATCTGAGTGTGCTGTCTGACTTCTACCAGGATGCTCGCCAACGCCAGTTTTTCTCTCACCTTTGTGGCCACGGTGGCAATCTAACTAAAATATTCATTAACGGACTGTACAGCTAATGATAATGTATGTTACACTGACGGTGTCAGCAATACTTTGCCAAAGATTTGTGAGTGTGTGGAGGTGGAGAGATGGCTCTGTGGTTAAGAGCATATTCTGCATTCAGTTCCCAGTGGCCCTCAACTCTGAGAGAATCAACGCCCTCTTCTGGCTTATGCAGGAACTTCACACACACAATTAAAAAAAAAAACGGGAAATAAAAATTGCAATTGAGTGTCAAATTCCCAGTTCGGATTGCAGAGAATTCTGCTTGCCCAATGAATTTGAGAACTCAGTAATATATAAAAATGTGGCTCATCTGTTTGCGGAAGCTGCCAGCCACTCTTTAAAAATTGGGAGGCCTATGTTAATTATTATGAGAGTGGAAGCCACAAGAGTTTCGGTTTGCCTACCTCCAGTTCTTCTTTTTCGGGGAAGCTGTAGTTCCCACTCCTTTTTTTTTTTTTTTTTTCCATTTTTTATTAGGTATTTAGCTCATTTACATTTCCAATGCTATACCAAAAGTCCCCCTTACCCACCCAGTTCCCACTCCTGAGATGAGGAAGAAACAAAAGACCAAGTGCAAAGGAGAAAATCAGGACAAGAGAAAGGGTCTGGAGCCAGCTAGCTGCAGGAGTCCCCAGCCCCGGATTCGGCAGAGGAAGCAGAGAGGCTAGGTAGTGGTCTGGTTCTAGTGATCTGGTTCTGTCTGGGTCAGTGTGGGAGGCTGGTGTTGGGTTTGTCAGGGTGCCCTGGCCTGGTGTGGTGGGAGAGGATGGGGGGCTGCTCTCGGGAGGGAGAGGGAGAACAGGAAGGGACTAGAGGGCTTTAGGCTTCAGCTGTAGGCAGGTAGAGGTCTCTGCCAATCAAAGACCCAAGGAAAGCCACCCAGCTAGGCTGGTTGTCTAAAGGTCCTGGGAAGGTACAGCATGTGTGTGTGTGTGTGTGTGTGTGTGTGTGTGTGTGTGTGTGTGTGTGTGTGTGTATTCTTGAGGGCAAGACTGTGCCTTCAGCCCCAAACACACAATGAGACTGGCACATAGTGGCAACTGACTGCACTAACAGATCGAAGGCGTTTCGAACACTGTGGAATCTCAGTGGAGACGGGAAGGTGGCACTGACAGCTTAACAAACGTGGAAAGAGCAGAGGCAGGCAGAGTAGGTGGCAGGAGGCTGGCAACCGGGAAGACAGCAAGCTAGCCCCGTGGAAGTTCTTCAGCCACCCATGTCTGGGCTTTTAGTATTTCATGGTAAGACATAGTCAAAGTTCATTTACATGAAAAATGAGCTAGCTAAGTCCAGGGTAAAAATACCGGGGCTTATATGGGGCTGTCAGGCAACAATGTATGATGCTCTGCAGACAGGTGCTAATGGCTGTAAAGGCATTGGCAACTGTGGAATTCATTTTGGCAAACGAGCTTCTGTTCTTGCTCAGAGTCCCTGAGCTGTGAACGTGAGTCCTAGTTTGTTCTCTTTCCTTGGGATAAACAAAAGCAAGGGAAAGGTTTGCTGTGGCCCACGATTTGAGGGTGTATTTCACCATGATGGGATAGGGGGTGAGTGTGTCTCCGTGATGGGAAAGGGGGCAGCTGGCGAGTGTGTCTCCAGGTGGGAGAGGAGAGCCATAAGTACACAAGAGCTGATGTGGGCTTTGCTCTCTCCTTCTCCTCACCAAACCAAACCAAACCAAACCAAACCAAACCAAACCTAACCAAACGTTTATTGACTGCTGATTGCGTCTGTGTGAGTCTGTATGAGTGTGTATGTGTCTGCATGTTGTCTATGTGAGTCGCTGAGAATGAAAACTTTGGGTCTGCCATTTGTAGAGAATCTCCATATTTGGTGCCTCTGGGAGAGGTTCTATAGACCCAAGCTACTGATGCCTCTGGAATTTGGTCACAATGAGATGACGCACGTAAGACCCTTTTTGTATGTTTTAAATCATATTTGCCTTTGCCAGCTCCTGTTCCCTTTATTCCTATTTATTTATTGCTTTTTTGGAGACAGGGTTTTGCTCTGTACCTTAAGTTGGCCCTTATTTCACGTCCATAGCCCAGGCTAACCTTGAATTTACAACAATCTTCCTATCCCCACCTTGGGAATGCTGGGATTACAGGCATGCACCACCATGACTAGCTTCCACTTTAGTTTTGTTTGTTTGTTTTTGCCTTAAGACTGCTTGGTTTTGTTTTCAATTCCTTATTTATTCTTTGAGAGTTTCAGAAATTTATGTGTACTCGTGTATTATGTGTATTAATTTAAACAAACAACTCTAGAGAGAAGATTTGGCATGGAAGAGCACACACCTGCACACACACACAAACACACACAAACACACACACACACACACACACACACAGAGTCAAATGGAAAGCATTTGTTCTTTTTTGTTTGTTTTTAAACATTCATTTGTTTTTATTCATGTGTATGAGCGGTTTGCCTCAAGGTATATATGTGCATTCTATTCATGCTGGGACCCAGAGAGGCCAGAAGCCCTTGGAACTGAATTATGGGCTGCCCTGTGGGGCTGGGAACTGTGTCCTTGTCCTCTGGAAGAGCAACAACTGCTCTTAGTTGCTGAGGACTTTCTCGTCCCTGGCTTGACTTTCTGGTTGCAAAGACCTGAAGTCTCCCAGCTGTCTAGTTCCAAGGAGTCCACTGACCTCTTCAGGCACCAGGCTTGCATGTAGTGCACAGACAAGAATTCAGGTAGACACTTCCACACGTCAAAATAAAAAAGGAATAAACCCCCTAAAAAGAGAATTATCATTATTCATTTGTAAGAGTGAAGTTGTCTGTGTCCGTGCCCATGCCCATGTAGGCAACTGTAAATGAGTCTGGACAAATAAAATAGGGGCGGGGTGTGACCTGTTGAGAAGAAAAAATGGATTTAGTGGGAGTGGGAAGAGGTAGAGAGAGGATAATACAAGTGAAAATAAAATGCAGCACATACAGGAGAAATTGCCAAAGAATAATAAATAATAAGCAACACCGTCAACAAAAGATTGTCCTGATTATTCTGCTCCACAGATGAAGGAACTGGAGCGAAGAAAGATTTCCCAACATGTTCCAGGGCTCACTGTCAGCTTATGATGGAAATGGGTGAGGGCTGGCTCAATGGTTAAAGGAGCTTGCTGCCAAGCTTGACAACCCGAGTTTGATCCTCCAGCCCTATATGGTAGAAGGAGAGACCTGATCCCTACAAGTTGTCCTCCAATGTCCCCACAAGCACCTTGGCTTGTGTGTACACAACACAGTGGATACACAGATAATGTTGCAAATAGATAGTAACGGGTTTGAGTTCCATGACCCTGGAATCTACACCTTGGATGGTGACCTTGACTCTGAAGGAAAACAACACCAGTTGATTACTGGGTAGAGCTTGACCACAGGAAGTTAATCGCTGAGTCTGGAGGGATGTTGGGACACTGGGTTGCAAGAGGGGTCTTGCAGCAGACCCTCTGGGTCCCTGTGTCTGCGTGGAATGGGTCTCTCGGGCAGGTGGGCAAAGCGTCGGATGAATAGACAAACAGATGCACACAGGAGAGATTGTGTTGGATCTGAATGTATTGTCAGGTCGAGCATCAGACTTTTTTATATTACAGAGAATACCAGGGGTTGCAAGTCACATCAGGCAAGGTACATTGAAATTTACCAGATACAAGGGAATGACTGCGAAAGGAATTGCAGGAACCAAATAAATGTTTACAATAGAGATTAGCAGCCCTGCCTAGGTGACAGGCAAGAATTTCACACTTTAGTGTTAATAGCACCAGGGGTTTTTTACTCTTGGCAGGCCTCAAGAATAATGTAGTGTCACGGACCCCTAAATTCCTAGGCCTTGCTAATTCTTATCTTGTCTGGAGAATCTCCATTTGTCAGGAGAGTAAATCAACTTGCTATAGGTATGGAATGTAGCCTGTACTAAAGATTTCTATCTCAGTGAGATTCCCAGGCTCTTTCTGTGACCAGTTGAGCCACTGGCTCTGTCTTATTGTAATGCTTAATTAGTTACTGAATAGGTTAAACTTCCTTGCTGCTTTCTGGGATGTTGGAACACTGGGTTTAGCTATGTCAGAATTCAATCTTAAAAGGCACTTATAATAGGGTAATACTAACAGAGAGCACGTGGATCCATACACTAGACTAACGCGGGAATGGAATATTAATGTATTCTTGCGTGCACCCAACTGGCCACGAAGAACAACGCTGCCACAGGATCCTTCTGCACACGTTTATTCAGTCCCGTTTCTTCTTGTTTATATCTCCCTTTGTTTATATCTCCCTTGTTTATATCTCCCTTGTTTATATCTCCCTTGTTTATATCTCCCTTGTTTATATCTCCCTTGTTTATATCTCCCTTGAACTCTGGGTCTCTCACTCTTTTATACTCTCAGTTCCCATCCACGCACAGCAGGCCACGCCACCTCACCAGGCACGCAGCTTCAGCTAATCAGGGCAGCAGGGGCATATCTCCATCAAAATGGATTCACCAGTATCCTGGTACACCTGCGCAGCTCTCAAGATGTTTGTGGCTTATATGAGGAAGTCAGGTGCAAGTCATACGACTTAGCTGCAGTCCCTGGCGCCTTTGGGACTGCCGCCACACCCGCTCCTCACAATGTATGGGTTAGAGAGGTTAGAGAGAACGCCAGACTCCAGGAGGAGAGCTTCCTTGAAACTCTTTTTTCCTCATGAGCAGCTTTTAGGCATCCCTGCCTGACAGGCTGACTCCACCGGAGTGCCGTGGCAGAGTCCTGAGATCAACTGGGCAGAAACAATGGTTGAGAAAGACAAAGAGGACCCCCTCATCTCTGCTCTTTGAATGGGGGGCACTTATGATCCCAAAGTCAGTAGCCATAGCAGAGGGAAGCAGTGGGGATCAGGCAGGTGTACTAGACAGGAAAGGGAGCTGGAGAAACAAGGGCTGAAGCTATTGCACACAGCAACTGGCTTTCCTGAAGCGTCAGGCTGTGACAAACGTGCTTTTATTGAGTGCAGGCCCGTGCAATGGATCTGCTCCGTTCATTCTCTGAAGCGATTCTCACTCATCTTCCTTTTTTTTTTGTTAAAGTAGGAAGTAGCTCAGAGTGCAAAGGAAGCAGATAAGAAAAAACACATGGAGAGAACTTGAACAAGAAGGTGGTTGCCTGGGCTCTGTTACACACATCTGGATTCCAGCAGCGACCTGGAGTTTTCTGGAGACAGCACCCAGTGAGGCAGGAGGATGAGGCTATGTGCAGGTCTGCTCCTTCTCTGCTTCCAAGGTGAGTAGGGAGGTGGATCTGTAAACCTAATTTTGCAGGGGGGAGGGGGGTAGAGTCGGAGTCCTGGGTTCAAGCCAGAATCCAGATGTCAGAAGTGGGGGTGGGGCCTAGGGGCAGGGGGAACATACATGCATTCACCCATCTCTTTATCTATCAGTGTAGTCCAGCATCCATCTATGGGTCCTACAAACCATTACTAAGCACCAACTGCAACCCTGGACTGTTCTAAATGTTGTAACTATAAAGTAACTTCCCCCAGTCAAGGGGAATCCTATTTGAATGAGGGAGTCAAATGATTATGCTACAGGATAAGTCTTGTTACAATACAGACCGATCCTGTAGATATCAACTACAGCAGGGGCTCCTCGCTCTGCCCTCAGAGGGATGGAGGCTTCATCGAGTCTTCACAGAAGTCAGTCTTGAAGGATGGACCAGCCAGTGGAGCAGAAAAGCAATGATTTATGCTAAAGTGTAGATAGAGATCTTAAAGACCGTGGAGCGTGCAGAAGTCAGCAGTGACCTTGTTTTTGCTGAAGTTTAAAGAGGTTAGAAGTGTTTGTAAGGAATAAAGAGTAGCCAGTTGTGACAGTGGGTGCCTGTAACCACAGCATGCAGGAGGCTGAGGCAGGAGGTTGTAGGCTTGCCTCAGCTACATAGTGAGATCTTGCCAAAAAAAAAATCTGTAAAAGATACTTCGGCCAAGTATGGTCGTGCATGACTTTAATCCCAGTACTTGGGAGATAGATGCAGGTGGATCTCTGTGAGTTCGAGGCCAGCCTGGTCTATATAATGAGACCCCTGTCTCAAAAAAAAAAAAAAAAAAGGGAGAACACATTTTCTTTCCAGGAACTGTTTAGGATGAAAATTCGAGGGTATTTCTTTGCAGGTGACTTTTTATGTTTTTGTTGTTGTTGTTGTTGCTGTTGCTGTTGCTGTTGCTGTTGCTGTTGCTGTTGCTGCTGGACCCTCATAGAACATAAAAGCTACCCCATGTCTACCTGCATTTTTTTCTTCAGTGGTGGTTAGGGCTTAAAGGAAGAGGCCAGCTGAGTGACTCTGTCCACACGTAGTTTTCTTTTTCCTTTTTATGATGTAAGCGTGTGGTATGTGTGGTGGTGGGTGGTGATGTGAGGTCAGAGGCCAGTTTTGTAGAGTCAGCTCTCTTCTTCCACCTTTAGGGTGAGTCTAGGGACCTAACTATGACAACCGGGTTTGCGCAGCAAGCGCCCACTGAGCCATCTTGATGGCCCCCAAACAGCTTTCTTCTGAGTGAAGTGAGAGGAGCCTGGAGCATCTCCCAGCAGCCCCCTCAGCGCCTTCATGATCTAGGTCATCATAGGAAGCTGAAGGGCTCTCAGCAAAATAGCTAAATAGTTCCAAGCCAGCTTTGGCTACATGAGAGCCTGGCTCAAAACAACAAACAAACAAAAACAAGATAAAATCTAGATCTTTAGGCATTCATTGTATTATACTTAGAGGCTTGAGTTGCCTTGACTAAAGGTGATGATGAGGATGATGACGACGACGATGACCATGATGATGATGTAGTGATGGTGAAGACGATGGTGGTAGTAGCGATGGTAATGATGTTAGCGGTAAAGATGGTGAAGATGATGATGTGATGATTACAATGATGATGATAGAATCTTCAGGCAGTCTGGAGAGTAGGGTTAAAATGCTGTAATGACTGACATAGGTTCCAGACACAATGATGGTTGGACCTGCCTTGTCCCAGTTCACGGGAGTTGTCTATGGGCTTTTCCTCTTCTCTACAGTAAATGAGAGCTTCAGATCAGATATGATGAGAATATTGACACCCCAGTAATCAGCAAACACCATGAAGCAGGACCACTCCCAGCATACAACTACTTCTTCAAATCAGCTTGCTTACATCTGACTAAATTGCCCAAGTGCTGTAGTTCAGTGCAGTTCAGTGCAGTGAAACTCTAGAGGAAGACCTCTCTTTACACATCCTTCCGGAGTGGGCCTCCCCATCTTGACCTGTTCATCTTTATGCTAAGGACAGAGTGCTTGTGCCCCGATTTAAACTGTGATGTAATTTGTACTGACATACAGTGCACTTCTCCTTCTGTATCTCAGCCCTCTCTTCTTTCATAACATCCCCTCTGCCCACTGCATCTACCTAAGGTTCTAAACACAGTTTGGGAAAAGGCAGTCATCTTGTATTTATAGAGGAGACCCACAGTGGGTTCTATAGTGAGCTTGAGAGGGAGGAACGAGGAAGGGATAGGTGAGAAGGCAGAAGGGACAATCACAGAGCAAGCGAGGGAAAGGCAAAGGGAAGGAACTGCTTTCTGATATTAAATGAACAGAAATAGCCAGGCAGGGTGGCACACATAACTCCTAGCACTCAAAGGACTGAGGTAAGAGGACTGTGAGGTCAGCTTTGGCTTACCAGGGGGATCTTGTCTAAAGAAAAAGAAAAAGAAAAAGAAAAAGAAGGAGGAGGGGGAGGAGGAGGAGGAGGAGGAGGAGGAGGAGGAGGAGGAGGAGGAGGAGAAAAAAAAAAACAACAAACAAAATAAAATGAACAAAACTTGGGCCAGAGAGCTGGCTCGTGGGTGAAGTGCTTGCCGCTCAATCTTGGCAAGCTGAACCTCATCCCTAGAACCCACAACGTGAATGGAGAGAGCTGACTCCCTAAAGTTGTGCTCCAATCTCTACAAACACCATGCCCACCACCATCCAATAAACAAGAAACTTCAATGAGAAACTAGAATTTCTATTCATTACGAATTTTACAGCCCACACGGTTCATGCTTGTAAAGGGTCATTAGAATTTTATTTCATTGAAATGATGATTGCACACACTCATGAGGTACACTACGTTATTTTTGGTGGATATACACAACTTGCAGTGGTCAAATTAGTCCTGACATTCATTAAAACATGAGAGAATCTGAGGACGTTATATTGAATAAAATAACCTGCTGGGTGTGGTGTCTCACGCTGGTAACTTCATCCAGCTCCCACGAGACCAGACGGCCAGGGAAGAAGCTGTGGAGTTCAAGGCTGATTTGGCTACATTGTGAAACCTTGTCTCAAAACCAAAACCACAATAGGCATTTGTGTCATGGGTCTGGTGCTATGTAGGGAGAGGCAGGTTCCCTCCTGCAAATTCTGGAAGGTTCTTAGGTTTGATTAAATCAATGTCCACCACTGGCTTCAGGGTCCCCACTAGCTGCACAGAGGAGCTGAGGACACCACCATCTCTGGTTTCCTGGTAGTGGGGAGCCTGGAGAGGGAAGTAAATCCCAGTCTGGAGGCATGAATATTGTACAAAGTCTGGAATTGGAACTTGGGTGGAATTGTTAGACAGTCTGGTTCCACAGACTTCTGTAGTCAGTACTGCCCTGCCCTTAGCTGATTTGCTCTCTCACTCCCCATGAGGTGCACAGAGGGCTTGCTTCTACACTCTCCTGCAGAAGTCCCCCCTCCTTCTAGGATCTCTCTCTCCCACAGCAAGCTCAGTAGGGCTTGCTTCTGTGCTTTGCCTCTGCATTGCCCCTCAGAATCCCTGCTCCCCCTCCCCCTTGCAGCAAACTCAGGGGTTCATCCCACCTCCCTAGCTCCTCTGAGAGGACTCCTAGTGCCAGCCCGAGTAAGACAAATGAGAAAAACTCCTAAGCTTCGGTGGCACTGGGGCCAGCACTCTCCTAGATAACCAGGTGCAGCTGGTGCCTATCCTTGAAGAAAGGAAATTAGGGTCCATCCCATGTTAACACTCCAGAAGAGGGAGTCAGATCTTGTTGCGGATGGTTGTGAGCCACCATGTGGTTGCTGGGATTTGAACTCTGGACCTTCGGAAGAGCAGTCGGGTGCTCTTACCCACTGAGCCATCTCACCAGCCCCCCATCCCATGTTTAAATCATAGAAAACAGGTAATCAGAGGTCACAGACAGTTATGGCCAGCCATAAAACTAGTTCCTGATAGTCCCATAAAAGACACTCGTTAGTCCCCCTCCCAGCCTCACAGTTGTGCTCTACCAAATGGTATCGTGTCTGAATTATGACATACCTAACCCGCCTCCCCTCCCCTTCACCCTAAGCAGTCAAAGAATTTCTAACTGCTCTGTATATAAGTGTTAAAGCACCCAAGCCAAACCTATTTTGTAGGGGGTTTGCCATCCGAGTCAAGAGACTCTTGCAAATTGCAGCAGACTTCGCAGTTATTGATCTCTCCTGGGTTTCTCGAGGAGCTGGGGCATAACACCCACAAAAGATGCTGCTTAAGATTCACCTTTGCCCCATCATTTACTGTCCACCTTTCCAGTCGACATGACACCAAGCCCAACTAAAATACTCAGTCTAGAAAATGTGGTTTTCAAACAGCACAACGTCTTCCAAAGGTCACTCACATGGGGCCTTCTCTTTTAGAAATCATAATTTGAATAAAGTAATTTTAATGGAAAAATAATAAAAGAAGAAATGATTGAAGCACAGAGTGGTGAGGGCCATGGACTCTTAGCAGTGAGTGAAGCCTGCAGTAGCTGGTCTCATAGGTACTATTAATGCCATTTAAGCCCATGAACCATTTGTGACCTAGACAGAGAAGGCAGCATTGTCCCAGTTTTACAGACACACAGTAAGAGAGAGCTACAAGGAAGAACTGAAAATGAGACCACCATCCATCCATCTCTTCCACCTGGCAATGGAAGTGTCAAGGAACAAGTTAAGCTTGTTTGTTCAAGAAAGAGCTCAGGATGCTTGCGGCTGGTCTCAGCTGCTACAATGTATTCGTTTTCTTGATGCTGTAACAAAACACTCAGCAAAAAGCAACTTAAGGGAGGAAGGGTTTATTTGGACTTGCAGTTCAAGGGAATAGGTTTATGAAAACAATTAATAGTCCTAAAGATACCCCCCTCCTTTATTTCTATTGTTATATTTTTCTTTCTTTGTTTCTTCCTTTGTTTTCTTCTTTCTTCTTTCCTTTTTTTACATTCATTAATTTTTTTTTTTAAAGATTTATTTATTACATGTAAGTACACTGTAGCTGTCTTCAGACACACCAGAAGAGGGCGTCAGATCTCGTTACAGATGGTTGTGAGCCACCATGTGGTTGCTGGGATTTGAACTCTGGACCTTCGGAAGAGCAGTCGGGTGCTCTTACCCACTGAGCCATCTCACCAGCCCCATTAATTTTTTTCAAGACAGGGATTCTCTAAGAACCACTTTCTTTGGCAATGGCAGTAAAGGAATGAAGCCATGACCAAGGGCATGTATATCCAAGCCTAAAGTCTGGAGCTTTCCTTCTTTAACATTAACTATCTATATATGAAACGGATCTCAACTCTATGAGAGCAGCCTTTACAGCAAATACTTATAGTTCTCATCTGCTGGAGACAGGTTTTAATAAGATTCTAGAACAAGAGGGCTCCACTCCCTTCTCATGACCCCATAATTTCCCTTCCTTTCTATGTTGCCCACGTACCCCCTACAGCCTCTGTTCACCCCACTGCATTTTAGGGTGGCCCCTTTCTACTGCCAGGAATAAGTAACCTATCAGCCCGAGTCCTGTGTGTGGTGCTGGATACTGGTGTTCATGTTTCCACCCAGGTGTATGCAGTGTCCCTCCATCCTTCATATGGAGTCAAAAGCTGCTTGCCAAGTGCAGCCTCTCAGGACTAAAAAGATGACTCCGGTTAAGAGCACTTGTCACTCTCACAGAGGACCAAGATTTGTTTCCTAGAGCCCACATGGAGGATCACAGCTATCTGTAACTGTAAATACCAGGGGTCCTCTCTGACCTCTGTGGGTATGCATATGACATACATCAAATAATATGCAGAAGATTTTTAAAAAAATAGTCTTTTATGCAAGACACAATCTTGAAAACTATGTTTGCACAACATGAAGTAACTCATGGCGGGGCACACACAGCCTGGTCACAACATCTGCTATATAGCTCAGGTTGGCTCAAAACTCCCAATTAGATGAAGCTCACCTTAAACTCAAACTCAAAATTCTCCTCTCTTAGCCTCCCAAGTACTAGGAAGTCTCTGCTAAATGCAATTTAGAAGTTGAATTTTTAAAGAGCAAGTCTGACTTGCAGAAGATTCCCGGAAGCTGAGGTTTAGTGCAAAGGGAGTGATTTGTATACAACCTCCTAACCTTAAGCCAGCTGTGGCCATGTCTTCACTTAACCAAACTGTAAAGGCAGGGTCTATATGTAGTCAGTGAGTTGGTGCCTTGTCTCCACAGGGGACAGATTGCTACTTGTCTCTCTGTCACAGCCTCCAGTCCACTTGGCTTGCATCCCAAGTACAAATGTCTCTCCTGATACTCTCCCTGGGTCTCCACAGGCTTCAGGAAAACAGCTACTTCTCAGGCCCCCAAGAAGGAGGCCTATATTCTGGTTTATGTCTTCCAGGTTGTTTGTCTCTGACGGGCCCTGGCTCTGTGTCTGGCTACGTAGGAGGCTCTCTCCGTGTGCAGTGTCAATATAGTCCATCATATAAGGGCTATATGAAATACTGGTGCCGAGGACCGCATGACACGACATGTAAAACTATTGTAGAAACCGACGGAAGTGAGAAAGAAAAGAGGAGTGGCCCGGTGTCCATCAGAGACCATGCTTCGAACTCCACCATCACAGTGATCATGGAGGACCTCAGCGAAGACAATGCTGGGTCTTACTGGTGCAAGATTCAGACTTCCTTTATCTGGGATTCGTGGTCACGTGATCCATCGGTCAGTGTAAGGGTGAATGTTTTTCCAGGTAAGACTAAGGAGTATCTGCCTGCATTTGGGACATGTGTGGACATTTGTCTTGAAATGTGACTCTGAGTGTTGTGGTCATCTCAGCCAAGTTGGGGAAAAAAGTGTGTGATAGGCATGAAGAAAGATGGCTGACCTTTCAGCCATGGCTTGTGGGGAGAGGCGAGGTATAGGTCACAGTGATCACACAAATAGCCTGACATCTGCTGTCTCTAGGAGGAGCTGAGAAACAACCTACATCTCCTTCCCCACAAGTTAAAGTGATCTTCAATTGTTCTCATATGAAGGATGCTTGGCAACCCTACACGGCCTCTGGGAAGGTCCTTGGGCCATAGGCTGAGCTGTGTTCCTTCACACTCTCTTACAGGTTTCTCACCAGTCTGGGGTGGTGGTGAACCCCTGAGAGATCTCTCTACCCTCCCTCAGGCAGAGTCAGACAGGGCTGGGGAGAAAGTCTGACACTGCACAGATGGCCAGTCTTTGAGCAAGGAGCCTCCTGATTCAGCCTTTGAGAGCCCCACCCAGGATGTGGCTGAGATTTGGCTTACAGCACTTCTCAAAACCTCTACTGTGAATATATGATTTTGTGTGACATCAGATCCACACAGATACTCAGTACAGGCTGGGGAACCAAGTAGTGACCTGGTGTGTATCTTTGTCTCCAATAGCCACAACTCCTACACTCCCAGCCACAACTGCTATCCTCCCACTAGTGAATTCTGGGCAGAACCTGAGGATTAGTACTAATGTGATGTTCATCTTCCAACTGTGGTAAGGACCCAAGGCCTGGGGAGAGTCAGTAGCAGTAGGATTGTGGGAGTCAGCAGTGGTACCTCATATTGGGGAAACCTTATGATTGAGTGACATCCCCCCCCACCCCGATCTCAGTTTTCACATCCTGCAAGCCTCCCTGTGGATGCCAAGGATGGAGGAGGGGCTCAAGGAACACAGACTCGGGGTGGACTCTGTGTTTAACAGATTCACATCGCCTTCCCATTTCCCCATCTCTGTCCTTCCCCACCAGACTACAGACTTGGAGTCCTAGCTTTGTGTCTCTTTCAAAAGTCACTGTTGAGGGTCAGGGCGGTGGCTCAGTGAGTAAAGTTGCTTGCTACCAAGTCTAAGAACCTTAGTTCAATCTCTGAACCCCATAATAAATAAATAAATAAATAAATAAATAAATAAATAAATAAATAAATGGAAAGGTCACTGTTCAGCTGGGGTTCTTGCTCCAGGGAGCTGCTCATGAAGGAATACTTAATAGAATACTTAAAGGAATAGGCTCAGCTCCGGGCTGAAGTTTACATTTGTTCTTCCTTCTTAGAGATACTCAGAGAGGACCAGGATGTCTCTAGGCCCCGAGGAAAGGAAATTCAGAACTAGTTTCAGGAAGTCAACTAAAGGCTAGGGATGTATCTTAGTTACTAGGGTGCCTGGCTAACGTGCACAATGCCCAGAGTTTGATAGCCAGAAATGCATAGATTGGGTGCTGTGGTACACATCTGTAATTACCAGCACTACGGAATCAACAGTAAAATAAACAGAAGTTCAAATTCATAAGTACATCATAAAACCAGCTTGTGTTACGTGAACTCTGCCTCATCACCAAGAAAGTCATTTAATAATGGAGAGACAGTAGGTAGGTCTGGGCCATGCTTTTAAAAAAACATGCCTAGCTAGAACCCTTTCCTCTCTTCACCCATCACCTCTCCATAACAACAGACCGGGGAGCGGAGGGGGCACAAGGGAAGATCTCCTTGAGTCAGTCCCTCGTCTGATTCTGGATCATTTGGGTCTTGGAGGCAAGGCATTAGGAAATGTGGAAAGAGACAGGTTGGTTCTGGATCCTCTCCTTGAACTTATCTTCCATCTTCATTTGCCCGCAGGTCCCTGCTCAGCAGCATCCAGTTCCAGGTCCTGGTCTTCCTGAAGCTGCCTCTGTTTCTGAGCATGCTCTGTGCTATCTTCTGGGTGAACAGACTTTAGGGGGTTCCTGGGGGCAATGTAGAGTGACCCATCCAAGAACTATGAAGTGAAGCATCCCAGGAATGCCCTGGGAGGAACTCAGCCCTGCATGCAGACTGGACTTCATTGTTCTGTGTCTCAAAGGTGGGGAGGGGGTGGGGGCTGATTATCAGAGTCTTGGATTTCAGACTCCTGTGGTGTCCTCAGCATAACAGAGAGAACAAGACTGGGAGTAAAGGCACTGGGAGTTAATCCCAGCACTGGAGAGGAAGAACCTAGTAAGTCTCTGAGTTAAAGGCCAGCCTAGTCTATATACTGAGTTCCTGGACAGCCAGGGATAAATAATAGACTCTGTCTCAAAGACACCCACAAAAGCGGGAACAAGACTCTCCCGGGGCCCTCTGTTAGAGGTCTGCCTTTCCCTTCTCCAAATTTCCTGGATTCTGCTCTCATGTCAGCTCCAAAGGATAAGAATCTTCTAGAAGTTTCTTGAACAGAAGTCTAGCTCCTTGATCTTCTCAGTGCCATAAAAACATCCCAGGACATTGTCTCCGATGGCAACAATCATCTCCTTACTACAGAGACGAGTTTCCTGAGAAACATGTCCCTCACACACTTGGCTTGCAGGCTGTTGCCCCCTTTCTAGAACAATCCTAAAGGATTTGGCTTCTGGTAGAGCATTTCAACTGCCAACTCTCCCAAGCACACAGAGAGGTCAACTAGGAGTCTAGAGGTGTGGGCTCGCAGAATAAATGTTTAGGGTTGGGGAGAAAGGCACAGGGAGAGGGATTATCAGGTTCCTAGAGGTAGGTGAAATTACCAGGTGAGTGCTCAGCACCAAGGACAGAGCTCACAAGGCGCGGGAAGACTGCTAAGCTAAGCGTTCAGAACCACGGACAGAGACCTAAGAAGCTCTTAGACCACCAACTATGCCCGTTTCAGCAGCACAGCAGCCACTGCTGTTCTCAGCGTTTTTCACACGAATTCATTTACATGTGTGTTTAGCTATGCAGCTTTATCCTACACATGCATCCAGGTAACGACCATCACAGTCAAAACAGAGGATTGTTCCACCATCACAAGTCCTCCTTCATGCCAGTCTGCCTCATTACTGCCCACTAGAGAACACTGATCTCTGGCTGACTCTGGCTCTGTCACTTTGAGAATGTTCTAGAAAGAGAAGCATTTCAGTGGTATGTCAAGTACAAGGCCTCTGGGATCCACACAAGCAGATGTTCTTGGAAATCATCCATTCCTCTTTATTACTGAGCATTATTCATTGTATACATTCATTACAGTTTGTTTAACTCCTTATTCAGTTAACTATTTGGGTCATTTCCATTACAAATAAAACTATTATCCACATTTTGTCTGTTTTTTTTTATACGATTCTGCATTTTTATGTCTCCAGGGTGTATGCTTGCACAAAGATTAAGTTATATAGTAAGTATATGTTTAGTTTTCTAAGAAATAATCCAATTATTTCTGTTGTGGTGACGTCATATTTTTTCCATCAGCTAAGGATGGAAGAACTGGGTTTTTGTGGTTTTGTTTATTTGCTTGCTTTTTGAGTTTTTTTTTCTCCATTGTCATTATTTCTTTAAAGGAATTTAGATTTCTTTGAAAGAAATCTAAATTCAGAAGTGCTTTGTCTGCACCTGTGTCTGCACACCATATGTATGCATGCATGCCTGGTGCCTTGGAGGTCAGAAGAGAGCATTGGATTCCTGGAACTGGAGTTAGGGGTGGTCTTGAGCCTCCATGTGAGTGCTGGGAACTGAGTCTGGATCCTGTCTGAGAGCATCAAGCACTCTTCTCTATGGAGGCCTGTCTCATTCTGATAGGCACGTGGTCCTGAGTTTCCCAAGTGACTGATGAGATTGCAAATATTTCTGGTGTGTTTCACTTCTGCCCACACATCATCCTTGACGGCATATCTGTTTTGTGTCTTCTATTTATTTCTGAACTGAAGCCATTTTTGAAAATTTGTTACATTTTTTTAACTTAGTGTGTATACATGAACACACGTGTGCCACAGTGCAAGCATAGAGCTCAGAGGATAACTCGTGGGAGTTGGTTCTCTTCTTCTACCAAGTGGGTCCTGGGACTTGAACTCAGATCTTCAGAATTTGAGGCAGGTGCCTTTACCTGCTAAGCCATCCTGACACACTTCTGCTTCAGCTACCCTAGTTGTGTACTGCAGATATGCACTGCCATGCCTAGACTAAATAAATGAATGTTTCTTATGTCTTTCTTTTTAGAGTTCTCTGCATACTATACACAGAAGTCTTTGTCCATATCTTATCTAAATCTCTGGCTTGTGTTTTTATCCTCCTCATAAGATAGTTTACTGTGAACAAAATTAGTCTTTGTGTGTTTCTATGTGTATAGTGCACAGGTGTGTTTGTGTGCACATGTATGTGTGGGCACACTTGCCTGCCCATGCATGTGTGGAGGCCAGAGCTGACCTTGATTGTTTTCCTATATTACTTTGTAACTTATCCTCTCACAGAATCTGGAGCTTGCTGTCTGAGCTTGACTGCCTGGCCAGCAAGTGCCCAGAAATGCCCAGGAGTCCCCTGTCACACTCAGTGCAGAGATTACAGATGCATGTCACTGTACCCAGGTTTTATGTAAGTACTCGGGACCTGAACTCAGGTCCTCATGGTTAAAGGACAAGCGCTTTACCCATGAGCCATCTACCTGGTCAAAACGTTTTAAACTTTAATGGCACACAATTCATCAAATTTTCTTTTAAAGGTTATGATTTTGGTGCCACTTATAAGAAATTATGAGTTGCCTCATATTTGTTCCAACTTTTAAAAAGTTTTAGAGTATCTATCCTCTCCCCCCTCTCTCGTGTGTGTGTGTGTGTGTGTGTGTGTCTGTCTGTCTGTCTCTCTCTCTCTCTTTCTCTGTGTGTGTGTGTGTGTGTGTGTGAGAGAGAGAGAGAGAGAGAGAGAGAGAGAGAGAGAGAGAGAGAGAGAGCAAGAGAGCATACAGAGGCTACGGAGGGTGTGAGCCGCCCTGCTCCATGGCTCTCTGTTTTATTCCCTTGAGACATATTTTCTCCATGAACTGGAGCTCACTGCTTTTTGGCTTTTTTGGCTAGGCTGATAGCTAACATGCCTGAGTTTGGTAGTTGTTTAATTTAACATTTCAGCTCATGAATCATGATTTATTTGGGGTTTCTTGTTCGGCACAGGAGGAAGGACATTCTAGGCATTTAGTTTTCTAGCGTGTGGATATCTGATTGTTTCAACGGTGTGTGTTAAACTCACAATCTTCCACTTTTTTGTCAAACACAAGTCAAGCACATTTGAATGGGAGATGAATTACATTATCCAGAGCCCAGGGAGAAATGAAGCCACAAAAAGATGAGATCTGAACTAAAGACAGAGCCCTACAGTGAAACTTACACAGACAATTGCCCTTAAAAATACTATGAGCAAAACAGAATGCGCCTGACAGTTCATGAAGAATCTCGGGCAACAGTCTGCAACCCTGACTAGAGAATGGAAACTGCAGAGCTGTGGGAGTGTGCCTAGAGCCATATGGTGCTCCCAGCAGGCCTGGGGACTGACCTTCTAAGGTGCACAGATGGACCTGCAGGGATGAGGTGGGGACCAGTCAGCAGGGCAGATTCAGCTCTTTCCCTGGGTGGTGTCACATCTTCTAGTCTTGTTCTTATAATAATCAATGAGATAGGCTAAGACCCTTCTCTATGGCCCTTTATGTTCTGGCTGTAAAGTCTTTAAAATGTCCTTCCCCAAAGTCCGGGTGTTCTGGGATGGCTTCAGCCAGTAGATGGCAGTGTGGTTCTTGATTTTTTTTTTTTTTTTTTTCTTCAATAAGCATCTTACAGACCTCATCCTAGAGCTTATATATGTGGTTGGTTGTACCTCCTAATTCAAACTTCTCTGTGCACACCCTCAAAGTCATATCTACAGGTGAGTCTCCTGGGTGACTTCAGGTCCAGTCAAGTTGACAATGAAGATTAGAGATCATAAGCATTCCGTGTGTGTGTGCACGTGTGCACTTATGTATGCATGTGTGTGTATGTGTGTGTGTGCATTTATAAATTTCTTCCCATGAAATTTTGATACCAAAGATACAGCATACCTATATTTTTCTACACTTGCAAGCTTATGTTCTACAGCAAAACTCTGTCTTATAGAAACAGAAGCAGGGTTTGTGGATTCAGGTCAGTGGGTACAGTGCTTGCCCAGCACTCTTGAAACCACAATTTGAGTCTTCAGCCCCTCATAAAACCGAGCATGCTGGGGAATGCCTGTAGCCCCAGGACTTTGATGTTGGAAAAAGGAAAATGAGAAGTTCAAGGCCAGCTTGGGCTCCATGAGACGTCTCCTCAAGCCCACACTCTCTCTCTCTTTCTCTCAGCCAATGCCTGAGGCCCTAGTAGCCATTGTGGTAGATGCCCCTGGCCTGCTCTGAGGCCCATATCTAGATAAATCCCTGCTGCCCCAGGCTGAGCCTTCAGCAATGCCCTCTGCCAACCAGGGCTTAGCCTAGGCTACTGCCATGGGCTTAGCCTGTGCTGCCTTGTGCTCCCTTGTTACTGCAGCCAACCTGCCTTTGGTTGCTCTCCTCTGCTAGGATCCCCTGCAGCTCAGTTACCTCCCAGGTAAGGGGTTTGCTGTATCCCATCCTTTGTGTCTGTCTCTGCCGATCTGTGTGTCTGCATCTCTCCTCGTGATTCCCATCTGTCTTTCAAGTTTATGTCTCACTTTGCATTTTTCAGTAGAGGAAGTTCCCTGTTTACCCAGCTGTCCCTCACATGTCCTGACTTGGTCATCTCAAAGATTGGCATCATCTTTCTTCCTGTATGCAAAATTGAGAAGTTTTGTCAAGGAAGTTACTGAGAGAAGTGAATGAGAGAGACCTAAAAGAAACTCAAGCTGAGTTGCAAGTCCTCACAGGGTGCTGTCCTCTGTTGCCACCAAGGACAGGAGAGGAGACAAGACCATGTGGCAGTTCCCAGCTCTGCTCTTCCTTTTCCTCCCAGGTAAGTAGCAGGGGCTTTAGACACTTCCATGTCAGTGGTGAGGGCAACAGAGACCGTCTGCTCTGGCTTAGGGAAACCTGGCTGATCCATTCACCAGCTGCTTACCCCCAAAATAAAAGGCAAGGTTTTTTGACATCTGATGGATTCTGTGGGTATTGCAGAAAAACCAAAACCAAAATCAATTTAAAAATAAAACAAATAAAAGCCAAAAACAAACCTTCCAATGTGTTTCTCAACCCTAGCTGCTCCATGAAAGCTGATGAGTGAGTGGATGAACTAATTCTTACAAAATGTATTTTGGGTTTCATGTTTGGCACATGCAGCCTAGGATGCCCCTGAACTTGTGATCCTCCGGACTCCACCCTCTGAGTGCTGGGATTTCTAGCATGCAGCTCCATCTCCCATTCCATTGTGAGCTTTAGTTGACACAGTAATGAATACTTACAGGGGCTGGACGTGGTGGTGATTGCCTTTAATGCCTTTAATCTCCATGGGGTGTTTTGAAATAGTCAGTTGTCAGACATGTTTTTCATCCTTCTCATACAACACTAAAAGTTGTCATTCCCATCAAATGACAGACACCCCTGTGTCCCAACAGCTCTCCTCTATGCTACAAGCACTCTCCTGTCTTCCCTAATACCCTTCCCAGCCTGATAACCTCTCTTGTTTTCTACTCCTTTGAGGTTTACTTTTGTTCTTTTGAGAAGAAAAAGTGCCTCTGTGGTGTATGTATGTCTAAAGGGTTGTGTGTATGTCTCTCCGTGTGTGTGCACACACGTGCACGTGCTCTCAGGTGCACACATACATGTGGAGATTGACATTGGGTCGTTTTCTCTATCACTCTCCACCTTGTTTGTTCAGACATGGTCTCCCGCTGCTCCTGAGCTCACAGATTCAGCCCATCTGGCCTGTGACCTCCAGGATCCCCCTGTCATTGGGGTTACAGGCACCCCCACCTCACCTGGCTTTTCTTCCACCTGTTCTGGGGATCCAAACTCAGATTACACAGAAACGCTTTCCAGACAGGTCTGTCTCCCTGGCTCCCTAGCCACAGAGAGTAACTTTTTAGCTTTCACACATCAATAGGAATGTGTGGCAGCATCTTCCTGTATCTGATTTATTTCAGTTCCTCAAGTCTCTCCCGTGGGCTGCAAATGGCAGAACTCAATCCCTTCACGATGATTCTCCATTACATTCATGCACCACGATCTGCTATCTGTTCACTTGTATCTACGTGACTCTGTGCCATGGCTACTGTGAACACTGCCATAGTAAACACAAGGGGAGATGTCTCTTCCACATACTCGCTTCATGTCTCTAGGCTGCGTGTTTGCTTTCTGTTACTGTGATAAAGACATCGACCAACAAAAAAAAACCTTGGAGAGTAAAAGGCTTATTTGGCTTAAAGATCCAGATCACACTCCATCATGGAGGGAAGCCAGAGAGGGAGCCCAAGCAGGGCAGAAACCTGGAGTTAGGAACTGAAGCTGAGAGCATGGGAGAGTGTTGCTTGCTGGCTTACTGCTCATGGCTTATTCAGCATGTTCTCTTATATTGTGTTACCACCCACAGAGGACTGGACCTTCCTATGTCAAGAAAATGTCCCCCAGACTTGCCTAGACCTGATGCAGACGGTTTCTCAGTTGATGTTCTTTCTTTTTGTATGTTTCTGTATGGAGTTGGTGTCAGGTTTATAAAAACCCAACCAGTCCAGACTATGTCCCCTGTGGGACTGCTGAGTTATGTGACAGTCTTATGCTAGTTTTCTGAGAAACTCCACACCATTTCCCATAAAGTCTAATATCCAATCCAACACACAGTGTGTGCGACATCCTCTGTCCCACATACACCAACAATTGTTCTATTTTGTCTTTTTTGGTAATAACCATTCAAACTGAGGTATGATGCTATTAGTGATTCTGATTTGTATCAATCTCCCTACCAATTAGTGAAATTGAAAATTCATCTGTATATTTCTTTCTTATTTTTTTCTTTTGAGGCTTCAACATATAGGATAACGATGCTGATCTGCCTTGGGAAAAGGGAAGCCCTTCACTGGTTTTTATTCAGCTCATGAACTCTACTTGGCACAGTAGAGTTTCCCCCTTGGAGGAGGAGATCAGTGGTCCGTGTGTTTGTGTTTTCCAGGCTGCTGCACGGCTCAGGATCCAGTCACAGGTCCAGAGGAGGTGAGCGGTCAGGAGCAGGGCTCCTTGACAGTGCAGTGCAGATATGACTCAGGCTGGAAGGATTACAAGAAGTACTGGTGCCGAGGAGCTTATTGGAAATCATGTGAGATTCTCGTTGAAACCGATGCATCAGAGCAGTTGGTGAAGGAAAACCGTGTGTCCATCAGGGACGACCAGACAGACTTCATCTTCACAGTGACCATGGAAGACCTGAGGATGAGCGATGCTGACATTTACTGGTGTGGAATTACGAAAGCTGGAACTGATCCCATGTTTAAAGTTAACGTGAACATTGACCCAGGTAAGAAAAATTCCGAAAAATCCTGGTGAAGGATCAAGGATCCTTGTAAAAGTCTTACTAGAAAAAAAAAAAAGTCTACTGTATTTGTCCTGCCAAGAAAGAGGGTAAGGTGGGGGACCCTTGTCTCCTTGTATGCCTGTCTTAGATATTCTCAGTCCTACAGATCTGAGAATTGAACTCAGAATCTCACCTGTGCTAGCCAAGCGCTTTGCCACTGAGCTAAAGTCTCTTCCTGAGACCCCGCTGCCCCCTTTAACATAACATAAAGGAAGCTGCAGAACCTTTAATTCTGGGCAAGATTGAGTAACAAAGATGAGGTTTACATCTTGCTTTAAACAACTACAACAAAGAAAACAGACAAAATTGGAGCTGGAAAGACGGCTCAGAGATCAAGAGCTCTGGTTGCTGTTCCAGAGGACTTAATTTCCTTCCCAGCATCTACATGGTAGCTTGCAGTCATCTGTAATTCAGTTTCAATGGATCTGACAGCCTCTTCTGGCCTTCATGGGCACTGCAAGCACAGGATGCTCTTAGAAGATACAAGGCAGCACCCATATACATACATATACATGAATTAAAAAAAATAGACAAAATATACAAAATCGAAGTGTTTCTGCATATTGTGCATCAGAGAGTAATGAGACAGTACACTCTGAAGGAATCGAGTATTAAAGGGGAGCTGTTTCTTTTCTCTGCATATCATTTTTCTTTAAAAAGAATGAATCTTGTGCGCGCTCGACTGGCCAGGAAGAACGAAGCTGCAACAGGATCCTTCTGCACACGTTTATTGGGAGAGCTTGATTGTAGAGGCGAAAAGACCTCGAGCCCAGAACTGGTGCTGCTTTTATAGGCTTGGAGGGGCGTGTCTCACATCCGGATTGGTTATGCACTAAGCCTCATTTGCATGTTCCTCATCTGATTGGCTACTCTCTCTCAGTACCTTACAGAACCTCATTATCATACCTCATTTGCATGTCTCACATCTGATTGGTTATACTCTCAGTACCTTACAGAACCTCATTATCATACCTCATTTGCATGTCTCACATCTGATTGGTTATACTCTCAGTACCTTACAGAACCTCATTATCATGCCCAGGCCAGGCAGTGTCTTTGCAAAAAACTTTACTGCATATGTACAAATTGGTTGTTTGTCCAAACTTATGCGTGGTGGCCAGCAGTAGTCAGTGCCACTCTGCAACGGCACATGTGGCTTCCCACAAATGAAAGTGTTAGGCATGGTAGTACACACCTTTAATACCAGCACTAGGAAGGCAGATCTCTGAGTTTGAGGCCAGCCTGGTCCATGGAGTGAGTCCCAAATGATCTGGGGCTACACAGAGAAACCCTGTATCAAAGATTAATTAATTAATTAATTAATTAATTAATAAAGTAAGTTCTGGATGGTGCCTGGAAGTTGAGCTCCTAAATTCCTAGGGAAAGAACTTAAGGCCACAACCAGAGCTGGACTATTTATAGGAAGACTGAACCATGTTCTCTTGAATATTTTGCTCCAGAAATTTCAACTACAATCATGACGACGACAGCCACAGTTCTGCCATCCACAGTTCTGACATCCACAGTTCTGACATCCACAGTTCTGACACCCACAACACCAACCACGGAGAGCATTGGCACAGAGAACATTGGCCAGGTGACTCAGAACTCTCTCTTCATCTGGTAAGCAGAGCTGCACCCTGGCAGCTCATTCCCACTGGGCTGACCCTGGGACCTCTTCCCTGGAAGGGGCTCCAGATAGAACACAAAATGCCCAGGAATCCTGAGATTCAGGAAAACCAATCTAAGTGTATCCCAAGTGTTACTTAATATGGCTATATTCTTTTATCTGAATACCAAATTAGCCTGTCCATATGGTCATTTTATTTGCTAACCTCAGTCCCTGTCCTGTAGAAACACTAGGGCTGGCAGATTCTCCTGAAAGCCTGAGGTGGGCTCCCAGTCCTTTCACCTTTTAGTACACCAAGGCTCCCCTTCTAAGCCTCAGCTGCAGGAAGGTAAGGTCTTCAATGAGTGACAGGAGAGACTGAGCACAGCTTTTGTGTCTCCCCTGTGTGTGCCCCAGTGGGCAGGACAGAGGGCCACTGTTGGGTCTCCACTGAATAGAAGAGATCCCTCTCCCATCAGCTTCAGGTTTCAGCCTATAATTAAATCTCCTTGTTCCTATCCAACTATGCCAAGAACCAGTTAGGGGTGGGGAGTTTCCATAGTGCAGGGGAGGAGTGGGAAACTGAGGACTGTGGTGTGCCTGGATGATGCCTGTCATTCTCAAAGGTGTCCAGAGGATTTCCCAGCACTGTAGAGCTACCTTGGCCTAATTTCATCATGGCCTGTTGGGGCCAAGACTTCAGGTGAAGGACACAGATAAACCACAAGCTAAGTTAAGGCATAAGCCACCTCTCTATTTTTCCCTCAGAATTGTCCCTCAGGTCTCATCCAGTCCCCTGTTCTTTCTACTGTGTTCTTTCTGCTCCATGAATCTTAAGTAAGACAAACATGTTTCAAAGCCTCCCACCTCATAGGCTCTCTCATGGATTTTTTTTTTAAATTCTTTCTCTGCTAGGGCATTGGAAGTGTTTTTATTGCTTGTTTTGTAAGTGGATGAAAACTTAGTTATCAAGTAACAGAGGGTTCCAGGTTCCAGAAATGTAGAGTCCAGGAGAGTGTGAAACAGGGAGAGACCTCAGTCCTTGGAAACATTTTGGGACAATGGATGTCATGGTCTGCCAAGTGTCAGATCTCGTATCTTTCAGGAACATGTTGGGCTAGCTGTGACTCACAGAGTATCTGCAGTTGTAGATGCTTCCTTCCCATGAGCTGAGGATGGCCTCCTGTTGTGCCCAAGGATAGCCCAAGGAGGGAGATGGAGACCTGGGCAGGGAAGACAGGATGGCAGGGAGGTGGGGAATAGTGCTTAATACAGTCAGGTTCTCATGGTGCCTCAGGGTATAACAAAGGGACACAAAGAGCTGCAACAGCAGTGTCAATTCACTGACAGAGTATAGCAGCCATCACCCATTTCTAGATGGAGTGAGCCCCAAGCCTCCTAACACATAGGCGGGCACTGATGAGGTGGGCAGTGTCATTCTGGTGAAGAATGTAGCAGAAGCTAAGGTCAAAGACCAGGGAATAGTGATGCCTTCAGCCTGGCATGAATGGAAAGTAGATGAAGAGGATTTCTGGGAGTCTAGACAAACTAAGAGGATGGTGGTCAAAGGGAAAGGAGGGATATCAGGGAGAGCTTCCCCAGATGAGGGCTTATCCTGCAGGCAGTATGACCAGCCATGCACTTGCAGGGAGAAAGACCTAGTGGCATCCCAACCTTGACCTTATCTGGCCCTTGAAGGCTGGGATATGGGTACCAGGAAGGCTGAGCCCTCTATGCCAGGTGGTGGCTTATTCCTGCCTCCTTTTTTTCCTGCAGGTCCCTGTTGAGCAGCATCTCCTTCTTGCTGATGGTCTTTGTGGTGGTTCCCCTCCTCCTGAGCATGCTCAGTGCTGTTCTCTGGGTGAACAGGCCTCAGAGACACTATGGGGGAGGTGAAATTGGCCTGGTGGAAACCCATAGATCTGATGCCCTGGACGGAGAGAAACACTTCCCAGGAGATGAAAAATAATCTTTCTCCCTCTCCCTCTCCCTCTCCCTCTCCTTCTCTGTTTCTCTCCCTCCCTCTCTCTCTCTCCCTCTCTCCTTGTCGGATTAGATGTGTATGTAGAAGACATCTTCAGGTATCATTCCATTATTATTTGAGACAGGGTTTCTCACACCTTCACCTTGCCAAGTTGGTCAGGGAACTCCAGGGATCTACCTGCCTCCACCCCCCATCCTGCCATTGCAAGCACACACAACTGCACACACTTAAAAACAAGCAAGCAAGCAAACAAACAAACAAACACTGTAGCTTGTAGGGATTGAACTCATGTCCATTTACCTTGTAAGAAAGGCAAGCGCTTTACCAGCCAAGCCCTCTTCCTAGGTTGGAAAAGACTCATTCTATTAAGGAACAACTGGGCAGGAGCACCATGGCTCTGAAGTGCCATGGGCCCAGGCTCAGACTAATCCCACTCCTGTAGCACGGGCTGCTGAGTTCTGGAACCCATTCATGTCTGCCTCTCTCAGAACATCCCACAGTACCTACCTGGGCCTACCTTCCACTGATGGCATCCAGGGAAGTAGAAAAAGGCAAGAAGATATCATGTTTCTTCCTAGCTTCCCATTTCCTTAGAGGACACATGCCAGTACAATTCTGTGGGCCACCAAGCAGGTGACTGACCAAATAGGTGGGAAATGAGGCCTCACCAAATGGCAAAATAATTTGCCATTGTCTCACTGGATAGCTGTCCCTTACAGATGGGACACGCCCTACTTTCTTTTTTGTCAATGCAACCCAGTGACTAAGCCCACTGCAAGCAAAGATGGAGCAGTTGACCTAGGCTTTGTACCACCTGCTAGGGTCCCCAAGTAGTAGCTTAGTCTTGGTCCCTGAAGTCTAGATTCTCTGCCCAGTGAGACCAAATTGGGACCTATGCTGCAGGAAGCAGCTGCCCTCTCAGGAGTCAGGAACCCACATCACACCACGACCCCTCCAGGAACAGTCTCTGCACCGGGCCATTCCATTCTCTCCCTTTCACTCAGACACATCTATTGACTGTCTAAGTATTTAGACGCCCCCTCCACATGCATGCTCCAAAATAAGAAAGATCCGAACTAAATTCCACAGAGGAAGTCGAGGGCCTCAAAGGTAAACGCTCAGGGGGAAAACAGTTGTTCTCAGCCCACCGGCCACAGCCATGCTGAGTTCTGCACCATGACACAGTCTCTCCTCCAGTGGCTCTGACACCCACAGCCAACCTCACACCTAACAGGGGTGTACTCCCACTCTGTGTGAGAAGAGTCCCCAGGTTAGCATCTTCTCCTTGATGACGTGTGTTGGGCTCTAGTGAGTCTTCCTCTGTAGAGCATGGTTCTCATTTGCTTCAGGGGTGTAGCTGCCAGTCAGATGCCCATGTTCCTACCCATGCTCAGACAAACAATCCCAGTGAAGCTCAGTGGGACACACACACACACACACACACACACACACACACACACACACCATGTAATCAGGAGAGGGGCTCATTAGAGCCTGTAGGCCAGGCAGTGATGGAGATTGCCAACACTCAGGAGGCAGGTGGATTTCTGAGTTCAAGGCCAGCCTGGTTTACAGAGTGACTACACAGAGAAACCCTGTCTTGGGGGAAAAGAAGAAAAAGAAAGGAAGGAAATAAAAAGAAGCAAGCAAGGAAGGAGGAATTAGGGAAGGAGGAAGGAAGGCAGGAGGAAGAAAGGAAGGAAGGAAGGAAGGAAGGAAGAAGGAAGGAAGGAAGGAAGGAAGGAAGGAAGGAAGGAAGGAAGGAGGAAGAAAGGGAGGAAGGAAGGAAGGAAGGAAGGAAGGAAGGAAGGAAGGAAGGAAGGAAGGAAGGAAGAGACAGCCAGGGAGACAAGGGACGATAATAGCAATGAAAATGACCAAAATTCATTATATATACCTGTGATGCTATATACAAATTTTTAAATAATGAAATAAAAATTGAAAGAGGAACTTTTTTTCTCTGTGCAGCCTGACCTTCTTCTTTCTGGGATGTGTAATGGTGCACAAACACACACACACACACACACACACACACACACACACACACACACACACACGCACATGCACACCTATGATGGCATGGCACAGGTGTGAAAGAGAACAATTTTATAAAGTCAGTTGTCTCCTTCAACCCTTACTTGGGTTCCAGGGGTAGAAGGGGAGGGGTTAGGTTTCTGTCTACTCAAGGAGTCATCCCGCTGCTGACTTATTTTTCTAGATCCCCCCTCTACCTTTTGTTAATTTCCTCAGCTTCTTCCTAACTTTGACCCTTAAGATAAAGTGGGTCAGGTCTCAGAAAGATGCCAACTGAATAGTTGGTGCCAAGTGTGGGGAGGAGCAAAGGATGGAAGCCGAGATTCTGTAGGGGGAAGTGAGGGAGGGAAGCTGAGATTCTAGAGGAGGAAGGGAAGAGCAGAAGCAGAGATTCTGCAGCTGACCTGGACCTGAGCATCACTGGATGCCTGAGATGGTAGCCATGAGTCTCCCAGGGGGCCATGGGATAAGCTTTTTTTGTAATTAATTTTTGTATATTTGGGTGCTTTGCCTGCTTGTTTGACTGTGTGCTGTATGTGAGGCTGGTGCTCACAGAGGCCCAAAGAAGCCATAGAAAGGGAGATACAGATGCCTGTGAGCTACTCAATAAATGTTGGGAACTAAACCGGGTCCTAAGGAAAAGCATCAGTCTCCTAAACTGCTGCACCATCTCTCCAGTTCCTGGAGTGTTTCCCAAAAATATTCATCATCATCATCATCACCATCACCATCACCATCACCATCACCATCATCATCATCATCATGTTAAAGTTGTGTGTACCTGTATGTGGGTATGTGCATAAGAGTGCAAGTGTCCCTGTTGTCCAACAATGGGTGCCAATTCTAGGTTGCATGCCACCTGGGGTGGATGCTAAGAACTGACCTCAGGTCCTCTGCAAGGACAGAACCTGTAGTCTCCCCTCCCCCAGCCTGAAACCTGCTTGCTCAGGGGTGGAGCTTCCTGCTCATTCGTTCTGCCACGCTCACTGCTAGAACCTGCGGAGCCACACACGTGCACCTTTCTACTGGACCAGAGATTATTCGGCGGGAGTCGGGTCCCCTCCCCCTTCCTTTATAACTAGTGTAGCAACAATAAAATTTGAGCTTTGATCAGAATGAATTTGTCTTAGCTCCGTTTCTTCTTTCGCCCCGTCTAGATTCCTCTCTTACAGCTCTAGTGGCCTTCTCAGTCGAACCGTTCATGTTGCGAGCTGCTGGCGGCCGCAACAAGAACCTATTCTTTATATATATATATTTGCTTATTTCATGTGTATGTGTCTTATGTCTGCATGCATGTCTGTGTAGCATGTGCATGCCCAGTGCCCCACACTGGGTTATATACGGGGTTGGTTGTACCTCTTAATTCAAACTACTCTGTGCACACCCTCACAGTCATATCTACAGGCGAGTCTCCTGAGTGACTTCAGGTCCAGTCAAGTTGACAATGAAGATTAGAGATCATAAGCATTCCGTGTGTGTGTGTGTGTGTGTGTGTGTGTGTGTGTGTGCATTTATAAATTTCTTCCCATGAAATTTTGATACCAAAGATACAGCATACCTATATTTTTCTACACTTGCAAGCTTATGTTCTACAGCAAAACTCTGTCTTATAGAAACAGAAGCAGGGTTTGTGGATTCAGGTCAGTGGGTACAGTGCTTGCCCAGCACTCTTGAAACCACAATTTGAGTCTTCAGCCCCTCATAAAACCGAGCATGCTGGGGAATGCCTGTAACCCCAGGACTTTGATGTTGGAAAAAGGAAAATGAGAAGTTCAAGGCCAGCTTGGGCTCCATGAGACGTCTCCTCAAGCCCACACTCTCTCTCTCTCTCTTTCTCTCAGCCAATGCCTGAGGCCCTAGTAGCCATTGTGGTAGATGCCCCTGGCCTGCTCTGAGGCCCATATCTAGATAAATCCCTGCTGCCCCAGGCTGAGCCTTCAGCAATGCCCTCTGCCAACCAGGGCTTAGCCTAGGCTACTGCCATGGGCTTAGCCTGTGCTGCCTTGTGCTCCCTTGTTACTGCAGCCACCCTGCCTTTGGTTGCTCTCCTCTGCTAGGATCCCCTGCAGCTCAGTTACCTCCCAGGTAAGGGGTTTGCTGTATCCCATCCTTTGTGTCTATCTCTGCCGATCTGTGTGTCTGCATCTCTCCTCGTGATTCCCATCTGTCTTTCAAGTTTATGTCTCACGTTGCATTTTTCAGTAGAGGAAGTTCCCTGATTACCCAGCTGTCCTGCACGTGCCCTGACTTGGTCTTCTCAAAGATTGGCATCATCTTTCTTCCTGTATGCAAAATTGAGAAGATTTGTCAAGGAAGTTACTGAGAGAAGTGAACGAGAGAGACCTAAAGGAAACTCAAGCTGAGCTGCAAGTCCTCACAGGGTGCTGCCATCTGTCGCCACCAAGGACAGGAGAGGAGACAAGACCATGTGGCAGTTCCCTGCTCTGCTCATCCTCTTCCTCCCAGGTAAGTAGCAGGGGCTTTAGACACTTCCATGTCAGTGGTGAGGGCAACAGAGACCGTCTGCTCTGGCTTAGGGAAACCTGGCTGATCCATTCACCAGCTGCTTACCCCCAAAATAAAAGGCAAGGTTTTTTGACATCTGATGGATTCTGTGGGTATTGCAGAAAAAACACAGCCAAAATCAATTTAAAAATAAAACAAATAAAAGCCAAAAACAAACCTTATCATTTGTTTCTCAACCCTAGCTGCTCCATGAAGGCCGATGAGTGAGTGGATGAACTAATTCTCACAAAATGTATTTTGGGTTTCACGTTTGGCACATGCAGCCTAGGATGCCCCTGAACTTGTGATCCTCCGGACTCCACCCGCTGAGTGCTGGGGTTTCTAGATGCAGCTCCATCTCCCGTTCCATTGTGAGCTTTAGTTGACACAGTAATGAATACTTACAGGGGCTGAACGTGGTGGTGATTGCCTTTAATGCCTTTAATCTCCATGGGGAGTTTTGAAATAGTCAGTTGTCAGACATGTTTTTCATCCTTCTCATACAACACTAAAAGTTGTCATTCCCATCAAATGACATACACCCCTGTGTCCCAACAGCTCTCCTCTATGCTACAAGCACTCTCCTGTCTTCCCTAATACCCTTCCCAGCCTGATAACCTCTCTTGTTTTCTACTCCTTTGAGGTTTACTTTTGTTCTTTTGAGAAGAAAATGTGCCTCTGTGGTGTATGTATGTCTAAAGGGTTGTGTGTTTGTCTCTCCGTGTGTGTGCACGTGCTCTCAGGTGCACACATACATGTGGAGATTGACATTGGGTCGTTTTCTCTATCACTCTCCACCTTGTTTGTTCAGACATGGTCTCCCGCTGCTCCTGAGCTCATAGATTCAGTCTATCTGGCCTGTGATCTCCAGGATCCTCCTGTCTTTGGGGTTACAGGCACCCCCACCTCACCTGGCTTTTCTTCCATGTGTTCTGGGGATCCAAACTCAGATCTTCTTGATTATGCAGAAACACTTTCCAGACAGGTCTGGCTCCCTGGCTCCCTAGCCACAGAGAGTAACTTTTTAGCTTTCACACATCAATAGGAATGTGTGGCAGCATCTTCCTGTATCTGATTTATTTCAGTTCCTCCAGTCTCTCCCGTGGGCTGCAAATGGCGGAACTCGATCCCTTCAAAATGAAGCAATTACATTCCATTACATTCATGCACCACGATCCGCTATCCTTTCACCTGCATCTATGTGAGTCTGTGCCATGGCTACTGTGAACACTGCCATAGTAAACACAAGGGGAGATGTCTCTTCCACATATTCGCTTCATGTCTCTAGGCTGCGTGTTTGCTTTCTGTTACTGTGATAAAGACATCGACCAACAAAAAAAAACCTTGGAGAGTAAAAGGCTTATTTGGCTTAAAGATCCAGATCACACTCCATCATGGAGGGAAGCCAGAGAGGGAGCCCAAGCAGGGCAGAAACCTGGAGTTAGGAACTGAAGCTGAGAGCATGGGAGAGTGTTGCTTGCTGGCTTACTGCTCATGGCTTATTTAGCATGTTCTCTTATATTGTGTTACCACCCACAGAGGACTGGACCTTCCTATGTCAAGAAAATGTCCCCCAGACTTGCCTAGACCTGATGCAGACGGTTTCTCAGTTGATGTTCTTTCTTTTTGTATGTTTCTGTATGGAGTTGGTGTCAGGTTTATAAAAACCCAACCAGTCCAGACTATGTCCCCTGTGGGACTGCTGAGTTATGTGACAGTCTTATGCTAGTTTTCTGAGAAACTCCACACCATTTCCCATAAAGTCTAATATCCAATCCAACACACAGTGTGTGCGACATCCTCTGTCCCACATACACCAACAATTGTTCTATTTTGTCTTTTTTGGTAATAACCATTCAAACTGAGGTATGATGCTATTTGTGATTCTGATTTGTATCGAACTCCCTACCAATTAGTGAAATTGAAAATTCATCTGTATATTTCTTTCTTATTTTTTTCTTTTGAGGCTTCAACATATAGGATAACGATGCTGATCTGCCTTGGGAAAAGGGAAGCCCTTCACTGGTTTTTATTCAGCTCATGAACTCTACTTGGCACAGTAGAGTTTCCCCCTTGGAGGAGGAGATCAGTGGTCCGTGTGTTTGTGTTTTCCAGGCTGCTGCACGGCTCAGGATCCAGTCACAGGTCCAGAGGAGGTGAGCGGTCAGGAGCAGGGCTCCTTGACAGTGCAGTGCAGATATGACTCAGGCTGGAAGGATTACAAGAAGTACTGGTGCCGAGGAGCTTATTGGAAATCATGTGAGATTCTCGTTGAAACCGATGCATCAGAGCAGTTGGTGAAGGAAAACCGTGTGTCCATCAGGGACGACCAGACAGACTTCATCTTCACAGTGACCATGGAAGACCTGAGGATGAGCGATGCTGACATTTACTGGTGTGGAATTACGAAAGCTGGAACTGATCCCATGTTTAAAGTTAACGTGAACATTGACCCAGGTAAGAAAAATTCCGAAAAATCCTGGTGAAGGATCAAGGATCCTTGTAAAAGTCTTACTAGAAAAAAAAAAAGTCTACTGTATTTGTCCTGCCAAGAAAGAGGGTAAGGTGGGGGACCCTTGTCTCCTTGTATGCCTGTCTTAGATATTCTCAGTCCTACAGATCTGAGAATTGAACTCAGAATCTCACCTGTGCTAGCCAAGCGCTTTGCCACTGAGCTAAAGTCTCTTCCTGAGACCCCGCTGCCCCCTTTAACATAACATAAAGGAAGCTGCAGAACCTTTAATTCTGGGCAAGATTGAGTAACAAAGATGAGGTTTACATCTTGCTTTAAACAACTACAACAAAGAAAACAGACAAAATTGGAGCTGGAAAGACGGCTCAGAGATCAAGAGCTCTGGTTGCTGTTCCAGAGGACTTAATTTCCTTCCCAGCATCTACATGGTAGCTTGCAGTCATCTGTAATTCAGTTTCAATGGATCTGACAGCCTCTTCTGGCCTTCATGGGCACTGCAAGCACAGGATGCTCTTAGAAGATACAAGGCAGCACCCATATACATACATATACATGAATTAAAAAAAATAGACAAAATATACAAAATCGAAGTGTTTCTGCATATTGTGCATCAGAGAGTAATGAGACAGTACACTCTGAAGGAATCGAGTATTAAAGGGGAGCTGTTTCTTTTCTCTGCATATCATTTTTCTTTAAAAAGAATGAATCTTGTGCGCGCTCGACTGGCCAGGAAGAACGAAGCTGCAACAGGATCCTTCTGCACACGTTTATTGGGAGAGCTTGATTGTAGAGGCGAAAAGACCTCGAGCCCAGAACTGGTGCTGCTTTTATAGGCTTGGAGGGGCGTGTCTCACATCCGGATTGGTTATGCACTAAGCCTCATTTGCATGTTCCTCATCTGATTGGCTACTCTCTCTCAGTACCTTACAGAACCTCATTATCATACCTCATTTGCATGTCTCACATCTGATTGGTTATACTCTCAGTACCTTACAGAACCTCATTATCATACCTCATTTGCATGTCTCACATCTGATTGGTTATACTCTCAGTACCTTACAGAACCTCATTATCATGCCCAGGCCAGGCAGTGTCTTTGCAAAAAACTTTACTGCATATGTACAAATTGGTTGTTTGTCCAAACTTATGCGTGGTGGCCAGCAGTAGTCAGTGCCACTCTGCAACGGCACATGTGGCTTCCCACAAATGAAAGTGTTAGGCATGGTAGTACACACCTTTAATACCAGCACTAGGAAGGCAGATCTCTGAGTTTGAGGCCAGCCTGGTCCATGGAGTGAGTCCCAAATGATCTGGGGCTACACAGAGAAACCCTGTATCAAAGATTAATTAATTAATTAATTAATTAATTAATAAAGTAAGTTCTGGATGGTGCCTGGAAGTTGAGCTCCTAAATTCCTAGGGAAAGAACTTAAGGCCACAACCAGAGCTGGACTATTTATAGGAAGACTGAACCATGTTCTCTTGAATATTTTGCTCCAGAAATTTCAACTACAATCATGACGACGACAGCCACAGTTCTGCCATCCACAGTTCTGACATCCACAGTTCTGACATCCACAGTTCTGACACCCACAACACCAACCACGGAGAGCATTGGCACAGAGAACATTGGCCAGGTGACTCAGAACTCTCTCTTCATCTGGTAAGCAGAGCTGCACCCTGGCAGCTCATTCCCACTGGGCTGACCCTGGGACCTCTTCCCTGGAAGGGGCTCCAGATAGAACACAAAATGCCCAGGAATCCTGAGATTCAGGAAAACCAATCTAAGTGTATCCCAAGTGTTACTTAATATGGCTATATTCTTTTATCTGAATACCAAATTAGCCTGTCCATATGGTCATTTTATTTGCTAACCTCAGTCCCTGTCCTGTAGAAACACTAGGGCTGGCAGATTCTCCTGAAAGCCTGAGGTGGGCTCCCAGTCCTTTCACCTTTTAGTACACCAAGGCTCCCCTTCTAAGCCTCAGCTGCAGGAAGGTAAGGTCTTCAATGAGTGACAGGAGAGACTGAGCACAGCTTTTGTGTCTCCCCTGTGTGTGCCCCAGTGGGCAGGACAGAGGGCCACTGTTGGGTCTCCACTGAATAGAAGAGATCCCTCTCCCATCAGCTTCAGGTTTCAGCCTATAATTAAATCTCCTTGTTCCTATCCAACTATGCCAAGAACCAGTTAGGGGTGGGGAGTTTCCATAGTGCAGGGGAGGAGTGGGAAACTGAGGACTGTGGTGTGCCTGGATGATGCCTGTCATTCTCAAAGGTGTCCAGAGGATTTCCCAGCACTGTAGAGCTACCTTGGCCTAATTTCATCATGGCCTGTTGGGGCCAAGACTTCAGGTGAAGGACACAGATAAACCACAAGCTAAGTTAAGGCATAAGCCACCTCTCTATTTTTCCCTCAGAATTGTCCCTCAGGTCTCATCCAGTCCCCTGTTCTTTCTACTGTGTTCTTTCTGCTCCATGAATCTTAAGTAAGACAAACATGTTTCAAAGCCTCCCACCTCATAGGCTCTCTCATGGATTTTTTTTTTAAATTCTTTCTCTGCTAGGGCATTGGAAGTGTTTTTATTGCTTGTTTTGTAAGTGGATGAAAACTTAGTTATCAAGTAACAGAGGGTTCCAGGTTCCAGAAATGTAGAGTCCAGGAGAGTGTGAAACAGGGAGAGACCTCAGTCCTTGGAAACATTTTGGGACAATGGATGTCATGGTCTGCCAAGTGTCAGATCTCGTATCTTTCAGGAACATGTTGGGCTAGCTGTGACTCACAGAGTATCTGCAGTTGTAGATGCTTCCTTCCCATGAGCTGAGGATGGCCTCCTGTTGTGCCCAAGGATAGCCCAAGGAGGGAGATGGAGACCTGGGCAGGGAAGACAGGATGGCAGGGAGGTGGGGAATAGTGCTTAATACAGTCAGGTTCTCATGGTGCCTCAGGGTATAACAAAGGGACACAAAGAGCTGCAACAGCAGTGTCAATTCACTGACAGAGTATAGCAGCCATCACCCATTTCTAGATGGAGTGAGCCCCAAGCCTCCTAACACATAGGCGGGCACTGATGAGGTGGGCAGTGTCATTCTGGTGAAGAATGTAGCAGAAGCTAAGGTCAAAGACCAGGGAATAGTGATGCCTTCAGCCTGGCATGAATGGAAAGTAGATGAAGAGGATTTCTGGGAGTCTAGACAAACTAAGAGGATGGTGGTCAAAGGGAAAGGAGGGATATCAGGGAGAGCTTCCCCAGATGAGGGCTTATCCTGCAGGCAGTATGACCAGCCATGCACTTGCAGGGAGAAAGACCTAGTGGCATCCCAACCTTGACCTTATCTGGCCCTTGAAGGCTGGGATATGGGTACCAGGAAGGCTGAGCCCTCTATGCCAGGTGGTGGCTTATTCCTGCCTCCTTTTTTTCCTGCAGGTCCCTGTTGAGCAGCATCTCCTTCTTGCTGATGGTCTTTGTGGTGGTTCCCCTCCTCCTGAGCATGCTCAGTGCTGTTCTCTGGGTGAACAGGCCTCAGAGACACTATGGGGGAGGTGAAATTGGCCTGGTGGAAACCCATAGATCTGATGCCCTGGACGGAGAGAAACACTTCCCAGGAGATGAAAAATAATCTTTCTCCCTCTCCCTCTCCCTCTCCCTCTCCCTCTCCCTCTCCCTCTCCCTCTCCCTCTCTCTCTCCTTCCCTCCTCCTTCATCTCCCTCTCTCTCTCCTTCTCTGTTTCTCTCCCTCCCTCTCTCTCTCTCCCTCTCTCCTTGTCGGATTAGATGTGTATGTAGAAGACATCTTCAGGTATCATTCCATTATTATTTGAGACAGGGTTTCTCACACCTTCACCTTGCCAAGTTGGTCAGGGAACTCCAGGGATCTACCTGCCTCCACCCCCCATCCTGCCATTGCAAGCACACACAACTGCACACACTTAAAAACAAGCAAGCAAGCAAACAAACAAACAAACACTGTAGCTTGTAGGGATTGAACTCATGTCCATTTACCTTGTAAGAAAGGCAAGCGCTTTACCAGCCAAGCCCTCTTCCTAGGTTGGAAAAGACTCATTCTATTAAGGAACAACTGGGCAGGAGCACCATGGCTCTGAAGTGCCATGGGCCCAGGCTCAGACTAATCCCACTCCTGTAGCACGGGCTGCTGAGTTCTGGAACCCATTCATGTCTGCCTCTCTCAGAACATCCCACAGTACCTACCTGGGCCTACCTTCCACTGATGGCATCCAGGGAAGTAGAAAAAGGCAAGAAGATATCATGTTTCTTCCTAGCTTCCCATTTCCTTAGAGGACACATGCCAGTACAATTCTGTGGGCCACCAAGCAGGTGACTGACCAAATAGGTGGGAAATGAGGCCTCACCAAATGGCAAAATAATTTGCCATTGTCTCACTGGATAGCTGTCCCTTACAGATGGGACACGCCCTACTTTCTTTTTTGTCAATGCAACCCAGTGACTAAGCCCACTGCAAGCAAAGATGGAGCAGTTGACCTAGGCTTTGTACCACCTGCTAGGGTCCCCAAGTAGTAGCTTAGTCTTGGTCCCTGAAGTCTAGATTCTCTGCCCAGTGAGACCAAATTGGGACCTATGCTGCAGGAAGCAGCTGCCCTCTCAGGAGTCAGGAACCCACATCACACCACGACCCCTCCAGGAACAGTCTCTGCACCGGGCCATTCCATTCTCTCCCTTTCACTCAGACACATCTATTGACTGTCTAAGTATTTAGACGCCCCCTCCACATGCATGCTCCAAAATAAGAAAGATCCGAACTAAATTCCACAGAGGAAGTCGAGGGCCTCAAAGGTAAACGCTCAGGGGGAAAACAGTTGTTCTCAGCCCACCGGCCACAGCCATGCTGAGTTCTGCACCATGACACAGTCTCTCCTCCAGTGGGGCTCTGACACCCACAGCCAACCTCACACCTAACAGGGGTGTACTCCCACTCTGTGTGAGAAGAGTCCCCAGGTTAGCATCTTCTCCTTGATGACGTGTGTTGGGCTCTAGTGAGTCTGCCTCTGTAGAGCATGGTTCTCATTTGCTTCAGGGGTGTAGCTGCCAGTCAGATGCCCATGTTCCTACCCATGCTCAGACAAACAATCCCAGTGAAGCTCAGTGGGACACACACACACACACACACACACACACACACACACACACACACCATGTAATCAGGAGAGGGGCTCATTAGAGCCTGTAGGCCAGGCAGTGATGGAGATTGCCAACACTCAGGAGGCAGGTGGATTTCTGAGTTCAAGGCCAGCCTGGTTTACAGAGTGACTACACAGAGAAACCCTGTCTTGGGGGAAAAGAAGAAAAAGAAAGGAAGGAAATAAAAAGAAGCAAGCAAGGAAGGAGGAATTAGGGAAGGAGGAAGGAAGGCAGGAGGAAGAAAGGAAGGAAGGAAGGAAGGAAGGAAGAAGGAAGGAAGGAAGGAAGGAAGGAAGGAAGGAAGGAAGGAAGGAGGAAGAAAGGGAGGAAGGAAGGAAGGAAGGAAGGAAGGAAGGAAGGAAGGAAGGAAGGAAGGAAGAGACAGCCAGGGAGACAAGGGACGATAATAGCAATGAAAATGACCAAAATTCATTATATATACCTGTGATGCTATATACAAATTTTTAAATAATGAAATAAAAATTGAAAGAGGAACTTTTTTTCTCTGTGCAGCCTGACCTTCTTCTTTCTGGGATGTGTAATGGTGCACAAACACACACACACACACACACACACACACACACACACACACACACACACACACACACACACACACACACACACACACACACACACACACGCACATGCACACCTATGATGGCATGGCACAGGTGTGAAAGAGAACAATTTTATAAAGTCAGTTGTCTCCTTCAACCCTTACTTGGGTTCCAGGGGTAGAAGGGGAGGGGTTAGGTTTCTGTCTACTCAAGGAGTCATCCCGCTGCTGACTTATTTTTCTAGATCCCCCCTCTACCTTTTGTTAATTTCCTCAGCTTCTTCCTAACTTTGACCCTTAAGATAAAGTGGGTCAGGTCTCAGAAAGATGCCAACTGAATAGTTGGTGCCAAGTGTGGGGAGGAGCAAAGGATGGAAGCCGAGATTCTGTAGGGGGAAGTGAGGGAGGGAAGCTGAGATTCTAGAGGAGGAAGGGAAGAGCAGAAGCAGAGATTCTGCAGCTGACCTGGACCTGAGCATCACTGGATGCCTGAGATGGTAGCCATGAGTCTCCCAGGGGGCCATGGGATAAGCTTTTTTTGTAATTAATTTTTGTATATTTGGGTGCTTTGCCTGCTTGTTTGACTGTGTGCTGTATGTGAGGCTGGTGCTCACAGAGGCCCAAAGAAGCCATAGAAAGGGAGATACAGATGCCTGTGAGCTACTCAATAAATGTTGGGAACTAAACCGGGTCCTAAGGAAAAGCATCAGTCTCCTAAACTGCTGCACCATCTCTCCAGTTCCTGGAGTGTTTCCCAAAAATATTCATCATCATCATCATCACCATCACCATCACCATCACCATCACCATCACCATCATCATCATCATCATGTTAAAGTTGTGTGTACCTGTATGTGGGTATGTGCATAAGAGTGCAAGTGTCCCTGTTGTCCAACAATGGGTGCCAATTCTAGGTTGCATGCCACCTGGGGTGGATGCTAAGAACTGACCTCAGGTCCTCTGCAAGGACAGAACCTGTAGTCTCCCCTCCCCCAGCCTGAAACCTGCTTGCTCAGGGGTGGAGCTTCCTGCTCATTCGTTCTGCCACGCTCACTGCTAGAACCTGCGGAGCCACACACGTGCACCTTTCTACTGGACCAGAGATTATTCGGCGGGAGTCGGGTCCCCTCCCCCTTCCTTTATAACTAGTGTAGCAACAATAAAATTTGAGCTTTGATCAGAATGAATTTGTCTTAGCTCCGTTTCTTCTTTCGCCCCGTCTAGATTCCTCTCTTACAGCTCTAGTGGCCTTCTCAGTCGAACCGTTCATGTTGCGAGCTGCTGGCGGCCGCAACAAGAACCTATTCTTTATATATATATATTTGCTTATTTCATGTGTATGTGTCTTATGTCTGCATGCATGTCTGTGTAGCATGTGCATGCCCAGTGCCCCACACTGGGTTATATACGGGGTTGGTTGTACCTCTTAATTCAAACTACTCTGTGCACACCCTCACAGTCATATCTACAGGCGAGTCTCCTGAGTGACTTCAGGTCCAGTCAAGTTGACAATGAAGATTAGAGATCATAAGCATTCCGTGTGTGTGTGTGTGTGTGTGTGTGTGTGTGTGTGTGCATTTATAAATTTCTTCCCATGAAATTTTGATACCAAAGATACAGCATACCTATATTTTTCTACACTTGCAAGCTTATGTTCTACAGCAAAACTCTGTCTTATAGAAACAGAAGCAGGGTTTGTGGATTCAGGTCAGTGGGTACAGTGCTTGCCCAGCACTCTTGAAACCACAATTTGAGTCTTCAGCCCCTCATAAAACCGAGCATGCTGGGGAATGCCTGTAACCCCAGGACTTTGATGTTGGAAAAAGGAAAATGAGAAGTTCAAGGCCAGCTTGGGCTCCATGAGACGTCTCCTCAAGCCCACACTCTCTCTCTCTCTCTTTCTCTCAGCCAATGCCTGAGGCCCTAGTAGCCATTGTGGTAGATGCCCCTGGCCTGCTCTGAGGCCCATATCTAGATAAATCCCTGCTGCCCCAGGCTGAGCCTTCAGCAATGCCCTCTGCCAACCAGGGCTTAGCCTAGGCTACTGCCATGGGCTTAGCCTGTGCTGCCTTGTGCTCCCTTGTTACTGCAGCCACCCTGCCTTTGGTTGCTCTCCTCTGCTAGGATCCCCTGCAGCTCAGTTACCTCCCAGGTAAGGGGTTTGCTGTATCCCATCCTTTGTGTCTATCTCTGCCGATCTGTGTGTCTGCATCTCTCCTCGTGATTCCCATCTGTCTTTCAAGTTTATGTCTCACGTTGCATTTTTCAGTAGAGGAAGTTCCCTGATTACCCAGCTGTCCTGCACGTGCCCTGACTTGGTCTTCTCAAAGATTGGCATCATCTTTCTTCCTGTATGCAAAATTGAGAAGATTTGTCAAGGAAGTTACTGAGAGAAGTGAACGAGAGAGACCTAAAGGAAACTCAAGCTGAGCTGCAAGTCCTCACAGGGTGCTGCCATCTGTCGCCACCAAGGACAGGAGAGGAGACAAGACCATGTGGCAGTTCCCTGCTCTGCTCATCCTCTTCCTCCCAGGTAAGTAGCAGGGGCTTTAGACACTTCCATGTCAGTGGTGAGGGCAACAGAGACCGTCTGCTCTGGCTTAGGGAAACCTGGCTGATCCATTCACCAGCTGCTTACCCCCAAAATAAAAGGCAAGGTTTTTTGACATCTGATGGATTCTGTGGGTATTGCAGAAAAAACACAGCCAAAATCAATTTAAAAATAAAACAAATAAAAGCCAAAAACAAACCTTATCATTTGTTTCTCAACCCTAGCTGCTCCATGAAGGCCGATGAGTGAGTGGATGAACTAATTCTCACAAAATGTATTTTGGGTTTCACGTTTGGCACATGCAGCCTAGGATGCCCCTGAACTTGTGATCCTCCGGACTCCACCCGCTGAGTGCTGGGGTTTCTAGATGCAGCTCCATCTCCCGTTCCATTGTGAGCTTTAGTTGACACAGTAATGAATACTTACAGGGGCTGAACGTGGTGGTGATTGCCTTTAATGCCTTTAATCTCCATGGGGAGTTTTGAAATAGTCAGTTGTCAGACATGTTTTTCATCCTTCTCATACAACACTAAAAGTTGTCATTCCCATCAAATGACATACACCCCTGTGTCCCAACAGCTCTCCTCTATGCTACAAGCACTCTCCTGTCTTCCCTAATACCCTTCCCAGCCTGATAACCTCTCTTGTTTTCTACTCCTTTGAGGTTTACTTTTGTTCTTTTGAGAAGAAAATGTGCCTCTGTGGTGTATGTATGTCTAAAGGGTTGTGTGTTTGTCTCTCCGTGTGTGTGCACGTGCTCTCAGGTGCACACATACATGTGGAGATTGACATTGGGTCGTTTTCTCTATCACTCTCCACCTTGTTTGTTCAGACATGGTCTCCCGCTGCTCCTGAGCTCATAGATTCAGTCTATCTGGCCTGTGATCTCCAGGATCCTCCTGTCTTTGGGGTTACAGGCACCCCCACCTCACCTGGCTTTTCTTCCATGTGTTCTGGGGATCCAAACTCAGATCTTCTTGATTATGCAGAAACACTTTCCAGACAGGTCTGGCTCCCTGGCTCCCTAGCCACAGAGAGTAACTTTTTAGCTTTCACACATCAATAGGAATGTGTGGCAGCATCTTCCTGTATCTGATTTATTTCAGTTCCTCCAGTCTCTCCCGTGGGCTGCAAATGGCGGAACTCGATCCCTTCAAAATGAAGCAATTACATTCCATTACATTCATGCACCACGATCCGCTATCCTTTCACCTGCATCTATGTGAGTCTGTGCCATGGCTACTGTGAACACTGCCATAGTAAACACAAGGGGAGATGTCTCTTCCACATATTCGCTTCATGTCTCTAGGCTGCGTGTTTGCTTTCTGTTACTGTGATAAAGACATCGACCAACAAAAAAAAACCTTGGAGAGTAAAAGGCTTATTTGGCTTAAAGATCCAGATCACACTCCATCATGGAGGGAAGCCAGAGAGGGAGCCCAAGCAGGGCAGAAACCTGGAGTTAGGAACTGAAGCTGAGAGCATGGGAGAGTGTTGCTTGCTGGCTTACTGCTCATGGCTTATTTAGCATGTTCTCTTATATTGTGTTACCACCCACAGAGGACTGGACCTTCCTATGTCAAGAAAATGTCCCCCAGACTTGCCTAGACCTGATGCAGACGGTTTCTCAGTTGATGTTCTTTCTTTTTGTATGTTTCTGTATGGAGTTGGTGTCAGGTTTATAAAAACCCAACCAGTCCAGACTATGTCCCCTGTGGGACTGCTGAGTTATGTGACAGTCTTATGCTAGTTTTCTGAGAAACTCCACACCATTTCCCATAAAGTCTAATATCCAATCCAACACACAGTGTGTGCGACATCCTCTGTCCCACATACACCAACAATTGTTCTATTTTGTCTTTTTTGGTAATAACCATTCAAACTGAGGTATGATGCTATTTGTGATTCTGATTTGTATCAATCTCCCTACCAATTAGTGAAATTGAAAATTCATCTGTATATTTCTTTCTTATTTTTTTCTTTTGAGGCTTCAACATATAGGATAACGATGCTGATCTGCCTTGGGAAAAGGGAAGCCCTTCACTGGTTTTTATTCAGCTCATGAACTCTACTTGGCACAGTAGAGTTTCCCCCTTGGAGGAGGAGATCAGTGGTCCGTGTGTTTGTGTTTTCCAGGCTGCTGCACGGCTCAGGATCCAGTCACAGGTCCAGAGGAGGTGAGCGGTCAGGAGCAGGGCTCCTTGACAGTGCAGTGCAGATATGACTCAGGCTGGAAGGATTACAAGAAGTACTGGTGCCGAGGAGCTTATTGGAAATCATGTGAGATTCTCGTTGAAACCGATGCATCAGAGCAGTTGGTGAAGGAAAACCGTGTGTCCATCAGGGACGACCAGACAGACTTCATCTTCACAGTGACCATGGAAGACCTGAGGATGAGCGATGCTGACATTTACTGGTGTGGAATTACGAAAGCTGGAACTGATCCCATGTTTAAAGTTAACGTGAACATTGACCCAGGTAAGAAAAATTCCGAAAAATCCTGGTGAAGGATCAAGGATCCTTGTAAAAGTCTTACTAGAAAAAAAAAAAAGTCTACTGTATTTGTCCTGCCAAGAAAGAGGGTAAGGTGGGGGACCCTTGTCTCCTTGTATGCCTGTCTTAGATATTCTCAGTCCTACAGATCTGAGAATTGAACTCAGAATCTCACCTGTGCTAGCCAAGCGCTTTGCCACTGAGCTAAAGTCTCTTCCTGAGACCCCGCTGCCCCCTTTAACATAACATAAAGGAAGCTGCAGAACCTTTAATTCTGGGCAAGATTGAGTAACAAAGATGAGGTTTACATCTTGCTTTAAACAACTACAACAAAGAAAACAGACAAAATTGGAGCTGGAAAGACGGCTCAGAGATCAAGAGCTCTGGTTGCTGTTCCAGAGGACTTAATTTCCTTCCCAGCATCTACATGGTAGCTTGCAGTCATCTGTAATTCAGTTTCAATGGATCTGACAGCCTCTTCTGGCCTTCATGGGCACTGCAAGCACAGGATGCTCTTAGAAGATACAAGGCAGCACCCATATACATACATATACATGAATTAAAAAAAATAGACAAAATATACAAAATCGAAGTGTTTCTGCATATTGTGCATCAGAGAGTAATGAGACAGTACACTCTGAAGGAATCGAGTATTAAAGGGGAGCTGTTTCTTTTCTCTGCATATCATTTTTCTTTAAAAAGAATGAATCTTGTGCGCGCTCGACTGGCCAGGAAGAACGAAGCTGCAACAGGATCCTTCTGCACACGTTTATTGGGAGAGCTTGATTGTAGAGGCGAAAAGACCTCGAGCCCAGAACTGGTGCTGCTTTTATAGGCTTGGAGGGGCGTGTCTCACATCCGGATTGGTTATGCACTAAGCCTCATTTGCATGTTCCTCATCTGATTGGCTACTCTCTCTCAGTACCTTACAGAACCTCATTATCATACCTCATTTGCATGTCTCACATCTGATTGGTTATACTCTCAGTACCTTACAGAACCTCATTATCATACCTCATTTGCATGTCTCACATCTGATTGGTTATACTCTCAGTACCTTACAGAACCTCATTATCATGCCCAGGCCAGGCAGTGTCTTTGCAAAAAACTTTACTGCATATGTACAAATTGGTTGTTTGTCCAAACTTATGCGTGGTGGCCAGCAGTAGTCAGTGCCACTCTGCAACGGCACATGTGGCTTCCCACAAATGAAAGTGTTAGGCATGGTAGTACACACCTTTAATACCAGCACTAGGAAGGCAGATCTCTGAGTTTGAGGCCAGCCTGGTCCATGGAGTGAGTCCCAAATGATCTGGGGCTACACAGAGAAACCCTGTATCAAAGATTAATTAATTAATTAATTAATTAATTAATAAAGTAAGTTCTGGATGGTGCCTGGAAGTTGAGCTCCTAAATTCCTAGGGAAAGAACTTAAGGCCACAACCAGAGCTGGACTATTTATAGGAAGACTGAACCATGTTCTCTTGAATATTTTGCTCCAGAAATTTCAACTACAATCATGACGACGACAGCCACAGTTCTGCCATCCACAGTTCTGACATCCACGGTTCTGACATCCACAGTTCTGACACCCACAACACCAACCACGGAGAGCATTGGCACAGAGAACATTGGCCAGGTGACTCAGAACTCTCTCTTCATCTGGTAAGCAGAGCTGCACCCTGGCAGCTCATTCCCACTGGGCTGACCCTGGGACCTCTTCCCTGGAAGGGGCTCCAGATAGAACACAAAATGCCCAGGAATCCTGAGATTCAGGAAAACCAATCTAAGTGTATCCCAAGTGTTACTTAATATGGCTATATTCTTTTATCTGAATACCAAATTAGCCTGTCCATATGGTCATTTTATTTGCTAACCTCAGTCCCTGTCCTGTAGAAACACTAGGGCTGGCAGATTCTCCTGAAAGCCTGAGGTGGGCTCCCAGTCCTTTCACCTTTTAGTACACCAAGGCTCCCCTTCTAAGCCTCAGCTGCAGGAAGGTAAGGTCTTCAATGAGTGACAGGAGAGACTGAGCACAGCTTTTGTGTCTCCCCTGTGTGTGCCCCAGTGGGCAGGACAGAGGGCCACTGTTGGGTCTCCACTGAATAGAAGAGATCCCTCTCCCATCAGCTTTAGGTTTCAGCCTATAATTAAATCTCCTTGTTCCTATCCAACTATGCCAAGAACCAGTTAGGGGTGGGGAGTTTCCATAGTGCAGGGGAGGAGTGGGAAACTGAGGACTGTGGTGTGCCTGGATGATGCCTGTCATTCTCAAAGGTGTCCAGAGGATTTCCCAGCACTGTAGAGCTACCTTGGCCTAATTTCATCATGGCCTGTTGGGGCCAAGACTTCAGGTGAAGGACACAGATAAACCACAAGCTAAGTTAAGGCATAAGCCACCTCTCTATTTTTCCCTCAGAATTGTCCCTCAGGTCTCATCCAGTCCCCTGTTCTTTCTACTGTGTTCTTTCTGCTCCATGAATCTTAAGTAAGACAAACATGTTTCAAAGCCTCCCACCTCATAGGCTCTCTCATGGATTTTTTTTTTAAATTCTTTCTCTGCTAGGGCATTGGAAGTGTTTTTATTGCTTGTTTTGTAAGTGGATGAAAACTTAGTTATCAAGTAACAGAGGGTTCCAGGTTCCAGAAATGTAGAGTCCAGGAGAGTGTGAAACAGGGAGAGACCTCAGTCCTTGGAAACATTTTGGGACAATGGATGTCATGGTCTGCCAAGTGTCAGATCTCGTATCTTTCAGGAACATGTTGGGCTAGCTGTGACTCACAGAGTATCTGCAGTTGTAGATGCTTCCTTCCCATGAGCTGAGGATGGCCTCCTGTTGTGCCCAAGGATAGCCCAAGGAGGGAGATGGAGACCTGGGCAGGGAAGACAGGATGGCAGGGAGGTGGGGAATAGTGCTTAATACAGTCAGGTTCTCATGGTGCCTCAGGGTATAACAAAGGGACACAAAGAGCTGCAACAGCAGTGTCAATTCACTGACAGAGTATAGCAGCCATCACCCATTTCTAGATGGAGTGAGCCCCAAGCCTCCTAACACATAGGCGGGCACTGATGAGGTGGGCAGTGTCATTCTGGTGAAGAATGTAGCAGAAGCTAAGGTCAAAGACCAGGGAATAGTGATGCCTTCAGCCTGGCATGAATGGAAAGTAGATGAAGAGGATTTCTGGGAGTCTAGACAAACTAAGAGGATGGTGGTCAAAGGGAAAGGAGGGATATCAGGGAGAGCTTCCCCAGATGAGGGCTTATCCTGCAGGCAGTATGACCAGCCATGCACTTGCAGGGAGAAAGACCTAGTGGCATCCCAACCTTGACCTTATCTGGCCCTTGAAGGCTGGGATATGGGTACCAGGAAGGCTGAGCCCTCTATGCCAGGTGGTGGCTTATTCCTGCCTCCTTTTTTTCCTGCAGGTCCCTGTTGAGCAGCATCTCCTTCTTGCTGATGGTCTTTGTGGTGGTTCCCCTCCTCCTGAGCATGCTCAGTGCTGTTCTCTGGGTGAACAGGCCTCAGAGACACTATGGGGGAGGTGAAATTGGCCTGGTGGAAACCCATAGATCTGATGCCCTGGACGGAGAGAAACACTTCCCAGGAGATGAAAAATAATCTTTCTCCCTCTCCCTCTCCCTCTCCCTCTCCCTCTCCCTCCCTCTCTGTCTCCCTCCCCCTTCATCTCCCTCTCTCTCCCCCCTCTCCTTCTCTGTTTCTCTCCCTCCCTCTCTCTCTCTCCCTCTCTCCTTGTCGGATTAGATGTGTATGTAGAAGACATCTTCAGGTATCATTCCATTATTATTTGAGACAGGGTTTCTCACACCTTCACCTTGCCAAGTTGGTCAGGGAACTCCAGGGATCTACCTGCCTCCACCCCCCATCCTGCCATTGCAAGCACACACAACTGCACACACTTAAAAACAAGCAAGCAAGCAAACAAACAAACAAACACTGTAGCTTGTAGGGATTGAACTCATGTCCATTTACCTTGTAAGAAAGGCAAGCGCTTTACCAGCCAAGCCCTCTTCCTAGGTTGGAAAAGACTCATTCTATTAAGGAACAACTGGGCAGGAGCACCATGGCTCTGAAGTGCCATGGGCCCAGGCTCAGACTAATCCCACTCCTGTAGCACGGGCTGCTGAGTTCTGGAACCCATTCATGTCTGCCTCTCTCAGAACATCCCACAGTACCTACCTGGGCCTACCTTCCACTGATGGCATCCAGGGAAGTAGAAAAAGGCAAGAAGATATCATGTTTCTTCCTAGCTTCCCATTTCCTTAGAGGACACATGCCAGTACAATTCTGTGGGCCACCAAGCAGGTGACTGACCAAATAGGTGGGAAATGAGGCCTCACCAAATGGCAAAATAATTTGCCATTGTCTCACTGGATAGCTGTCCCTTACAGATGGGACACGCCCTACTTTCTTTTTTGTCAATGCAACCCAGTGACTAAGCCCACTGCAAGCAAAGATGGAGCAGTTGACCTAGGCTTTGTACCACCTGCTAGGGTCCCCAAGTAGTAGCTTAGTCTTGGTCCCTGAAGTCTAGATTCTCTGCCCAGTGAGACCAAATTGGGACCTATGCTGCAGGAAGCAGCTGCCCTCTCAGGAGTCAGGAACCCACATCACACCACGACCCCTCCAGGAACAGTCTCTGCACCGGGCCATTCCATTCTCTCCCTTTCACTCAGACACATCTATTGACTGTCTAAGTATTTAGACGCCCCCTCCACATGCATGCTCCAAAATAAGAAAGATCCGAACTAAATTCCACAGAGGAAGTCGAGGGCCTCAAAGGTAAACGCTCAGGGGGAAAACAGTTGTTCTCAGCCCACCGGCCACAGCCATGCTGAGTTCTGCACCATGACACAGTCTCTCCTCCAGTGGCTCTGACACCCACAGCCAACCTCACACCTAACAGGGGTGTACTCCCACTCTGTGTGAGAAGAGTCCCCAGGTTAGCATCTTCTCCTTGATGACGTGTGTTGGGCTCTAGTGAGTCTTCCTCTGTAGAGCATGGTTCTCATTTGCTTCAGGGGTGTAGCTGCCAGTCAGATGCCCATGTTCCTACCCATGCTCAGACAAACAATCCCAGTGAAGCTCAGTGGGACACACACACACACACACACACACACACACACACACACACACACACCATGTAATCAGGAGAGGGGCTCATTAGAGCCTGTAGGCCAGGCAGTGATGGAGATTGCCAACACTCAGGAGGCAGGTGGATTTCTGAGTTCAAGGCCAGCCTGGTTTACAGAGTGACTACACAGAGAAACCCTGTCTTGGGGGAAAAGAAGAAAAAGAAAGGAAGGAAATAAAAAGAAGCAAGCAAGGAAGGAGGAATTAGGGAAGGAGGAAGGAAGGCAGGAGGAAGAAAGGAAGGAAGGAAGGAAGGAAGGAAGAAGGAAGGAAGGAAGGAAGGAAGGAAGGAAGGAAGGAAGGAAGGAGGAAGAAAGGGAGGAAGGAAGGAAGGAAGGAAGGAAGGAAGGAAGGAAGGAAGGAAGGAAGGAAGGAAGAGACAGCCAGGGAGACAAGGGACGATAATAGCAATGAAAATGACCAAAATTCATTATATATACCTGTGATGCTATATACAAATTTTTAAATAATGAAATAAAAATTGAAAGAGGAACTTTTTTTCTCTGTGCAGCCTGACCTTCTTCTTTCTGGGATGTGTAATGGTGCACAAACACACACACACACACACACACACACACACACACACACACACACACACACGCACATGCACACCTATGATGGCATGGCACAGGTGTGAAAGAGAACAATTTTATAAAGTCAGTTGTCTCCTTCAACCCTTACTTGGGTTCCAGGGGTAGAAGGGGAGGGGTTAGGTTTCTGTCTACTCAAGGAGTCATCCCGCTGCTGACTTATTTTTCTAGATCCCCCCTCTACCTTTTGTTAATTTCCTCAGCTTCTTCCTAACTTTGACCCTTAAGATAAAGTGGGTCAGGTCTCAGAAAGATGCCAACTGAATAGTTGGTGCCAAGTGTGGGGAGGAGCAAAGGATGGAAGCCGAGATTCTGTAGGGGGAAGTGAGGGAGGGAAGCTGAGATTCTAGAGGAGGAAGGGAAGAGCAGAAGCAGAGATTCTGCAGCTGACCTGGACCTGAGCATCACTGGATGCCTGAGATGGTAGCCATGAGTCTCCCAGGGGGCCATGGGATAAGCTTTTTTTGTAATTAATTTTTGTATATTTGGGTGCTTTGCCTGCTTGTTTGACTGTGTGCTGTATGTGAGGCTGGTGCTCACAGAGGCCCAAAGAAGCCATAGAAAGGGAGATACAGATGCCTGTGAGCTACTCAATAAATGTTGGGAACTAAACCGGGTCCTAAGGAAAAGCATCAGTCTCCTAAACTGCTGCACCATCTCTCCAGTTCCTGGAGTGTTTCCCAAAAATATTCATCATCATCATCATCACCATCACCATCACCATCACCATCACCACCATCATCATCATCATGTTAAAGTTGTGTGTACCTGTATGTGGGTATGTGCATAAGAGTGCAAGTGTCCCTGTTGTCCAACAATGGGTGCCAATTCTAGGTTGCATGCCACCTGGGGTGGATGCTAAGAACTGACCTCAGGTCCTCTGCAAGGACAGAACCTGTAGTCTCCCCTCCCCCAGCCTGAAACCTGCTTGCTCAGGGGTGGAGCTTCCTGCTCATTCGTTCTGCCACGCTCACTGCTAGAACCTGCGGAGCCACACACGTGCACCTTTCTACTGGACCAGAGATTATTCGGCGGGAGTCGGGTCCCCTCCCCCTTCCTTTATAACTAGTGTAGCAACAATAAAATTTGAGCTTTGATCAGAATGAATTTGTCTTAGCTCCGTTTCTTCTTTCGCCCCGTCTAGATTCCTCTCTTACAGCTCTAGTGGCCTTCTCAGTCGAACCGTTCATGTTGCGAGCTGCTGGCGGCCGCAACAAGAACCTATTCTTTATATATATATATTTGCTTATTTCATGTGTATGTGTCTTATGTCTGCATGCATGTCTGTGTAGCATGTGCATGCCCAGTGCCCCACACTGGGTTATATACGGGGTTGGTTGTACCTCTTAATTCAAACTACTCTGTGCACACCCTCACAGTCATATCTACAGGCGAGTCTCCTGAGTGACTTCAGGTCCAGTCAAGTTGACAATGAAGATTAGAGATCATAAGCATTCCGTGTGTGTGTGTGTGTGTGTGTGTGTGTGTGTGTGCATTTATAAATTTCTTCCCATGAAATTTTGATACCAAAGATACAGCATACCTATATTTTTCTACACTTGCAAGCTTATGTTCTACAGCAAAACTCTGTCTTATAGAAACAGAAGCAGGGTTTGTGGATTCAGGTCAGTGGGTACAGTGCTTGCCCAGCACTCTTGAAACCACAATTTGAGTCTTCAGCCCCTCATAAAACCGAGCATGCTGGGGAATGCCTGTAACCCCAGGACTTTGATGTTGGAAAAAGGAAAATGAGAAGTTCAAGGCCAGCTTGGGCTCCATGAGACGTCTCCTCAAGCCCACACTCTCTCTCTCTCTCTTTCTCTCAGCCAATGCCTGAGGCCCTAGTAGCCATTGTGGTAGATGCCCCTGGCCTGCTCTGAGGCCCATATCTAGATAAATCCCTGCTGCCCCAGGCTGAGCCTTCAGCAATGCCCTCTGCCAACCAGGGCTTAGCCTAGGCTACTGCCATGGGCTTAGCCTGTGCTGCCTTGTGCTCCCTTGTTACTGCAGCCACCCTGCCTTTGGTTGCTCTCCTCTGCTAGGATCCCCTGCAGCTCAGTTACCTCCCAGGTAAGGGGTTTGCTGTATCCCATCCTTTGTGTCTATCTCTGCCGATCTGTGTGTCTGCATCTCTCCTCGTGATTCCCATCTGTCTTTCAAGTTTATGTCTCACGTTGCATTTTTCAGTAGAGGAAGTTCCCTGATTACCCAGCTGTCCTGCACGTGCCCTGACTTGGTCTTCTCAAAGATTGGCATCATCTTTCTTCCTGTATGCAAAATTGAGAAGATTTGTCAAGGAAGTTACTGAGAGAAGTGAACGAGAGAGACCTAAAGGAAACTCAAGCTGAGCTGCAAGTCCTCACAGGGTGCTGCCATCTGTCGCCACCAAGGACAGGAGAGGAGACAAGACCATGTGGCAGTTCCCTGCTCTGCTCATCCTCTTCCTCCCAGGTAAGTAGCAGGGGCTTTAGACACTTCCATGTCAGTGGTGAGGGCAACAGAGACCGTCTGCTCTGGCTTAGGGAAACCTGGCTGATCCATTCACCAGCTGCTTACCCCCAAAATAAAAGGCAAGGTTTTTTGACATCTGATGGATTCTGTGGGTATTGCAGAAAAAACACAGCCAAAATCAATTTAAAAATAAAACAAATAAAAGCCAAAAACAAACCTTATCATTTGTTTCTCAACCCTAGCTGCTCCATGAAGGCCGATGAGTGAGTGGATGAACTAATTCTCACAAAATGTATTTTGGGTTTCACGTTTGGCACATGCAGCCTAGGATGCCCCTGAACTTGTGATCCTCCGGACTCCACCCGCTGAGTGCTGGGGTTTCTAGATGCAGCTCCATCTCCCGTTCCATTGTGAGCTTTAGTTGACACAGTAATGAATACTTACAGGGGCTGAACGTGGTGGTGATTGCCTTTAATGCCTTTAATCTCCATGGGGAGTTTTGAAATAGTCAGTTGTCAGACATGTTTTTCATCCTTCTCATACAACACTAAAAGTTGTCATTCCCATCAAATGACATACACCCCTGTGTCCCAACAGCTCTCCTCTATGCTACAAGCACTCTCCTGTCTTCCCTAATACCCTTCCCAGCCTGATAACCTCTCTTGTTTTCTACTCCTTTGAGGTTTACTTTTGTTCTTTTGAGAAGAAAATGTGCCTCTGTGGTGTATGTATGTCTAAAGGGTTGTGTGTTTGTCTCTCCGTGTGTGTGCACGTGCTCTCAGGTGCACACATACATGTGGAGATTGACATTGGGTCGTTTTCTCTATCACTCTCCACCTTGTTTGTTCAGACATGGTCTCCCGCTGCTCCTGAGCTCATAGATTCAGTCTATCTGGCCTGTGATCTCCAGGATCCTCCTGTCTTTGGGGTTACAGGCACCCCCACCTCACCTGGCTTTTCTTCCATGTGTTCTGGGGATCCAAACTCAGATCTTCTTGATTATGCAGAAACACTTTCCAGACAGGTCTGGCTCCCTGGCTCCCTAGCCACAGAGAGTAACTTTTTAGCTTTCACACATCAATAGGAATGTGTGGCAGCATCTTCCTGTATCTGATTTATTTCAGTTCCTCCAGTCTCTCCCGTGGGCTGCAAATGGCGGAACTCGATCCCTTCAAAATGAAGCAATTACATTCCATTACATTCATGCACCACGATCCGCTATCCTTTCACCTGCATCTATGTGAGTCTGTGCCATGGCTACTGTGAACACTGCCATAGTAAACACAAGGGGAGATGTCTCTTCCACATATTCGCTTCATGTCTCTAGGCTGCGTGTTTGCTTTCTGTTACTGTGATAAAGACATCGACCAACAAAAAAAAACCTTGGAGAGTAAAAGGCTTATTTGGCTTAAAGATCCAGATCACACTCCATCATGGAGGGAAGCCAGAGAGGGAGCCCAAGCAGGGCAGAAACCTGGAGTTAGGAACTGAAGCTGAGAGCATGGGAGAGTGTTGCTTGCTGGCTTACTGCTCATGGCTTATTTAGCATGTTCTCTTATATTGTGTTACCACCCACAGAGGACTGGACCTTCCTATGTCAAGAAAATGTCCCCCAGACTTGCCTAGACCTGATGCAGACGGTTTCTCAGTTGATGTTCTTTCTTTTTGTATGCTTCTGTATGGAGTTGGTGTCAGGTTTATAAAAACCCAACCAGTCCAGACTATGTCCCCTGTGGGACTGCTGAGTTATGTGACAGTCTTATGCTAGTTTTCTGAGAAACTCCACACCATTTCCCATAAAGTCTAATATCCAATCCAACACACAGTGTGTGCGACATCCTCTGTCCCACATAAACCAACAATTGTTCTATTTTGTCTTTTTTGGTAATAACCATTCAAACTGAGGTATGATGCTATTTATGATTCTGATTTGTATCGATCTCCCTGCCAATTAGTGAAATTGAAAATTCATCTGTATATCTCTTTCTTATTTTTTTCTTTTGAGGCTTCAACATATAGGATAATAATGCTGATCTGCCTTGGGAAAAGGGAAGCCCTTCACTGGTTTTTATTCAGCTCATGAACTCTACTTGGCACAGTAGAGTTTCCCCCTTGGAGGAGGAGATCAGTGGTCCGTGTGTTTGTGTTTTCCAGGCTGCTGCACGGCTCAGGATCCAGTCACAGGTCCAGAGGAGGTGAGCGGTCAGGAGCAGGGCTCCTTGACAGTGCAGTGTAGATATGACTCAGGCTGGAAGGATTACAAGAAGTACTGGTGCCGAGGAGCTTATTGGAAATCATGTGAGATTCTCGTTGAAACCGATGCATCAGAGCAGTTGGTGAAGGAAAACCGTGTGTCCATCAGGGACGACCAGACAGACTTCATCTTCACAGTGACCATGGAAGACCTGAGGATGAGCGATGCTGACATTTACTGGTGTGGAATTACAAAATCTGGATATGATCCCATGTTTAAAGTTAATGTGAACATTGACCCAGGTAAGAAAAAAATTCCAGAAAATCCTGGTGAAGTATCAAGGGTCCTTGTAAAAGTCTTACTAGAAAAAAAAAAAAGTCTACTGTATTTGTCCTGCCAAGAAAGAGGGTAAGGTGGGGGACCCTTGTCTCCTTGTATGCCTGTCTTAGATATTCTCAGTCCTACAGATCTGAGAATTGAACTCAGAATCTCACCTGTGCTAGCCAAGCACTTTGCCACTGAGCTAACGTCTCTTCCTGAGACCCCGCTGCCCCCTATAACATAACATAAAGGAAGCTGCAGAACCTTTAATTCTGGGCAAGATTGAGTAACAAGGATGAGGTTTACATCTTGCTTTAAACAACTACAACAAAGAAAACAGACAAAATTGGAGCTGGAGAGACGGCTCAGAGATCAAGAGCTCTGGTTGCTGTTCCAGAGGACTTAATTTCCTTCCCAGCATCTACATGGTAGCTTGCAGTCATCTGTAATTCGGTTTCAATGGATCTGACAGCCTCTTCTGGCCTTCATGGGCACTGCAAGCACAGGGTGCTCTTAGAAGATACAAGGCAGCACCCATACATATACAAATACACGAATTAAAAAAATAAAAAAAAATAGACAAAATATACAAAATCGAAGTGTTTCTGCATATTGCGCATCAGAGAATAATGAGACAGCACACTCTGAAGGAATCAAGTATTAAAGGGAAGCTGTTTCTTTTCTCTGCACATCATTTTTCTTAAAAAGAATGAAAGTGTTAGGCATGGTAGTGCACACCTTTAATACCAGCACTAGGAAGGTAGATCTCTGAGTTTGAGGCCAGCCTGGTCCATGGAGTGAGTCCCAAATGATCTGGGGCTACACAGATAAACCCTGTATCAAAGATTAATTAATTAATTAATTAATTAACTAATAAAGTAAGTTCCTGATGGTGCCTGGAAATCGAGCTCCTTAATTCCTAGGGAAAGAACTTTAGGCCATACCCAGAGCCAAACTATTTATAGGAAGACTGAACCATGTTCTCTTGAATATTTTGCTCCAGAAATTTCAACTACAATAATGACGACGACCGCCACAGTTCTGCCATCCACAGTTGTGCCATCCACAGTTCTGCCATGCACAGTTGTGCCATCCACAGTTCTGACATCCACAGTTCTGACATCCACAGTTCTGCCATCCACAGTTCTGACATCCACAGTTCTGCCATCCACAGTTCTGACATCCACAGTTCTGCCATCCACAGTTCGGACATCCACAGTTCTGCCATCCACAGTTCTGCCATCCACAGTTCGGACATCCACAGTTCGGACATCCACAACACCAACCATGGAGAGCATTGGCACAGAGAACATTGGCCAGGTGACTCAGAACACTCTCTTCATCTGGTAAGCAGAGCTGCACCCTGGGAGCTCCTTCCCACTGGGCTGACCCTGCGACCTCTTCCCTGGGAGGGGCTCCAGATAGAACACAAAATGCCCAGGAATCCTGGGATTCAGGAAAACCAATCTAAGTGTATCCCAAGTGTTACTTAACATGGCTATATTCTTTTACCTGAATACCAAATTAGCCTGTCCATATGGTCATTTTATTTGCTAACCTCAGTCCCTGTCCTGTAGAAACACTAGGGCTGGCAGATTCTCCTGAAAGCCTGAGGTGGGCTCCCAGTCCTTTCACATTTTAGTACACCAAGGCTCCCCTTCTAAGCCTCAGCTGCAGGAAGGTAAAGTCCTCACCTGAGTGACAGGAGAGACTGAGCACAGCTTTTGTGTCTCCACTGTGTGTGCCCCAGTGGGCAGGACAGAGGGCCACAGTTGGGTCTCCACTGAAAAGAAGAGATCTCTCTCCCATCAGCTTCAGGTTTCAGCCTATAATTAAATCTCCTTGTTCCTATCCAACTATGCCAAGAGACAATGTGGGGTGGGGGTGGGGAGTTTCAATAGTGCCGGGGAGGAGTGGGAAACTGAGGACTGTGGTGTGCCTGGATGATGCCTGTCATTCTCAAAGGTGTCCAGAGGATTTCCCAGCACTGTAGAGCTACCTTGGCCTAATTTCATCATGGCCTGTTGGGGTCAAGACTTCAGGTCAAGGACACAGATAAACCACAAGCTAAGTTAAGGCATAAGCCACCTCTCTATTTCTCCCTCAGAATTGTTCTTCGGGTCTCTTCCAGTCCTCTGTTCTTTCTACTGTGTTCTTTCTGCTCCATGAATCTTAAGTAAGACAAACATGTTTCAAAGCCTCCCACCTCATAGGCTTTCTCATGGATTTTTTTTTTTAAATTCTTTCTCTGCTAGGGCATTGGAAGTGTTTTTATTGCTTGTTTTGTAAGTGGATGAAAACTTAGTTATCAAGTGACAGAGGGTTCCAGGTTCCAGAAATGTAGAGTCCAGGAGAGTGTGAAACAGGGAGAGACCTCAGTCCTTGGAAACATTTTGGGACACTGGATGTCATGGTCTGCCAAGTGTCAGATCTCGTATCTTTCAGGAACATGCTGGGCTAGCTGTGACTCACAGACTATCTGCAGTTGTAGATGTTTCCTTCCCATGAGCTGAGGATGGCCTCCTGTTGTGCCCAAGGAGAAGCCAAGGATGGCCCAAGGAGTGAGATGGAGACCTGGGCAGGGAAGACAGGATGACAGGGAGGTGGGGAATGGTGCTTAATACAGTCAGGTCCTCATGGTGCCTCAGGGTATAATAAAGGGACACAAAGAGCTGCAACAGCAGTGTCCATTCACTGACAGAGTATAGCAGCCATCACCCATTTCTAGATGGAGTGAGCCCCAAGCCTCCTAACACACGGGAGGGTACAGATGAGGTGGGCGGTGTCATTCTGGTGAAGAATGTAGCAGAAGCCAAGGTCAAAGACCGGCTAGCAGTGATGCCTTCAGCCTGGCAGGAATGGAAAGTAGATGAAGAGGATTTCTGGGAGTCTAGACAAACTAAGAGGATGGTGGTCAAAGGGAAAGGAGTGATATTGGGGGGAGCTTATCCTGCAGGCAGCATGACCAGCCATGCACTTGCATGGAGACAGACCTAATGGAATCCCAGCCTTGACCTTATCTGGCCCTTGAAGGCTGGGATATGGGTACCAGGAAGGCTGAGCCCTCTATGCCAGGTGGTGGCTTACTCCTGCCTCCTTTGTTTCCTGCCGGTCCCTGTTGAGCAGCATCTCCTTCTTGCTGATGGTCTTTGTGGTGGTTCCCCTCCTCCTGAGCAGGCTCTGTGCTGTACACTGGGTGAACAGGCCTCAGAGACATTATGGGGAAGTTGAAATTGGCCTGGTGGAAACCCATAGATCTGATGCCCAGGATGAAGAGAAACACTTCCCAGGAGATGAAAAATAATCTCTCTCCCTCTCCCTCCCCTCTCTCCCTATCCCTCTCCTTCCCCCCTCTCCCTCTCCCTCTCCCTCCCCCTTCTTCTCCCTCTCTCTCCCCCCTCTTTCTCCCTCTCCCTCTCCCTCTCCCTCTCCCTCTCTGTCTCCCTCCCCCTTCATCTCCCTCTCTCTCCCCCCTCTGTCTCTGCCTCTGTTTCTCTCTCTCTGTCTCCCTCTCTCTGTGTACACCTTGTCGGGATAGATGTGTATGTAGAAGACATCTTCAGGTATCATTCCATTATTATTTGAGACAAGGTTTCTCACTGACCTTCACCTTTGCCAAGTTGGTCAGGGAACTCCAGGGATCTACCTGCCTCCACCCCCCATCCTGCCATTACAAGCACACACAACTGCACTCACTTAAAAACAAACAAACAAACAAACACTGTAGCTTGTAGGGATTGAACTCATGTCCATTTTCCTTGTAAGAAAGGCAAGCTCTTTACCAGCCAAGCCCTCTTCCTAGGCTGGCAAAGACTCATTCTATTAAGGAACAACTGGGCAGGAGCACCATGGCTCTGAAGTGCCATGGGCCCAGGCTCAGACTAATCCCACTCCTGTAGCATGGGCTGCTGAGTTCTGGAATCCATTCATGTCCGCCTCTCTCAGAACATCCCACAGTACCTACTTGGGCCTACCTTCCACTGATGGCATCCAGGGAAGTAGAAAAAGGCAAAAAAATATCATGTTTCTTCCTAGCTTCCCATTTCCTTAGAGGACACATGCCAATACAATTCTGTGGGCCACCAAGCAGGTGACTGACCAAATAGGTGGGAAATGAGGCCTCACCAAATGGCAAAATAATTTGCCATTGTCTCACTGGATATCTGTCCCTTACAGATGGGACACACCCTACTTTCTTTTTTGTCAATGCAACTCAGTGACTAAGCCCACTGCAAGCAAAGATGGAGCAGTTGACCTAGGCTTTGTACCACCTGCTCAGGTCCCCAAGTAGTAGCTTAGTCTTGGTCCCTGAAGTCTAGATTCTCTGCCCAGTGAGACCAAATTGGGACCTATGCTGCAGGAAGCAGCTGCCCTCTCAGAAGTCAGGAACCCACATCACACCACGACCCCTCCAGGAACAGTCTCTGCACCGGGCCATTCCATTCTCTCCCTTTCACTCAGACACATCTATTGACTGTCTAAGTATTTAGACGCCCCCTCCACATGCATGCTCCAAAATAAGAAAGATCCGAACTAAATTCCACAGAGGAAGTCGAGGGGCTCAAAGGTAAACGCTCAGGGGGAAAACAGTTGTTCTCAGCCCACCGGCCACAGCCATGCTGAGTTCTGCACCATGACACAGTCTCTCCTCCAGTGGGGCTCTGACACCCACAGCCAACCTCACACCTAACAGGGGTGTACTCCCACTCTGTGTGAGAAGAGTCCCCAGGTTAGCATCTTCTCCTTGATGACGTGTGTTGGGCTCTAGTGAGTCTGCCTCTGTAGAGCATGGTTCTCATTTGCTTCAGGGGTGTAGCTGCCAGTCAGATGCCCATGTTCCTACCCATGCTCAGACAAACAATCCCAGTGAAGCTCAGTGGGGGACACACACACACACACACACACACACACACCATGTAATCAGGAGAGGGGCTCATTAGAGCCTGTAGGCCAGGCAGTGATGGAGATTGCCAACACTCAGGAGGCAGGTGGATTTCTGAGTTCAAGGCCAGCCTGGTTTACAGAGTGACTACATAGAGAAACCCTGTCTTGGGGGAAAAGAAGAAAAAGAAAGGAAGGAAATAAAAAGAAGCAAGCAAGCAAGGAAGGAGGAAGGAAGGAAGGAAGGAAGGAAGGAAGGAAGAGACAGCAAGGGAGACAAGGGACAATAATAGCAATGAAAATGACCAAAATTCATTATATATACCTGTGATGCTATATACAAATTTTTAAATAATGAAATAAAAATTGAAAGGGGAGAGCGTTTTCTCTCTGTGCAGCCTGACCTTCTTCTTTCTGGGATGTGTAATGGTGCACACACACACACTCACACATGCACACGCACACACACACGCACACCTACAGATGGCATGGCACAGGTGTGAAAGTCAGGGAACAATTTTATAAAGTCAGTTGTCTCCTTCAACCCTTACTTGGGTTCCAGGGGTAGAAGGGGAGGGGTTAGGTTTCTGTCTACTCAAGGAGTCATCCCGCTGCTGACTTATTTTTCTAGATTCCCCCTCTACCTTTTGTTAATTTCCTCAGCTTCTTCCTAATTTTGACCCTTAAGATAAAGTGGGTCAGGTCTCAGAAAGATGCCAACTGAATAGTTGGTGCCAAGTGTGGGGAGGAGCAAAGGATGGAAGCCGAGATTCTGTAGGGGGAAGTGAGGGAGGGAAGCTGAGATTCTAGAGGAGGAAGGGAAGAGTAGAAGCAGAGATTCTGCAGCTGACCTGGACCTGAGCATCACTGGATGCCTGAGATGGTAGCCATGAGAGTCCCAGGGGACCATGGGATAAGCTTTTTTTGTAATTAATTTTTGTATATTTGGGTGCTTTGCCTGCTTGTTTGACTGTGTGCTGTATGTGAGGCTGGTGCTCACAGAGGCCCAAAGAAGCCATAGAAAGGGAGATACAGATGCTTGTGAGCTGCTCAATAAATGTTGGGACCAAAACGGGTCCTAAGGAAAAGCATCAGGGTCCTAACTGCTGCACCATCTCTCCAGTTCCTGGAGTGTTTCCCAAAAATATTCATCATCATCACCATCACCATCACCATCACCATCATCATCATCATGTTAAAGTTGTGTGTACCTGTATGTGGGTATGTGCATAAGAGTGCAAGTGTCCCTGTTGTGCAACAATGGGTGCCAATTCTAGGTTGCATGCCACCTGGGGTGGATGCTAAGAACTGACCTCAGGTCCTCTGCAAGGACAGAACCTATTCTTTTTATCTATAATATTTTTTTGCTTATTTCATGTGTATATGTCTTGTGTCTGCATGCATGTCTGTGTAGCATGTACATGCCTAGTGCCCCACAGAGAGAAGAAGAAGGCATTGGTTTCCCTGGCAGTTGAGCTAAGACAGCTGTGAGAACCAATGTAGGTACAGGAAATTGAACCCAGGCCCTCTGGAAGAACAACCACTGAACAACAGAGACGGTTCTCATGCCCCTGGAATGGTTTTTGATGGAGCAGATATTCTCCATCATATATCCAAATTGGTCACAGGAGTTGGTAGTGAAAGAGGCATGGACCAGATTAACCATTCTTTCCAACCCCATTCAGAAGTATATGAAATCTCTACATAATTCAACAAATATTCATTAAGAGCCTACTGAGTGCCAAGCCCTGGTATAAACATAGGGTAGAATGTCTGCCCTAATGAAGCTTATGTTCTGTCACAAGGACATAAAATACTAGCGAATTGCAATAAGGTCAATGGAGGAGCCAAATCAGGGACGAGTGATGTAGGGTGATCCTGGAAGTCATCTCTGGGGACATTGCTTTTCGTTTGGGACCTTCGGGGGAAAAGCAGGTGCCGTAGAATAGCCTGTGAAGAACCTCCTTAACACCTATGAAACGAGGCAGGCAGTGGAGGTGCACACCTTCAATCCTAGCACTCAGGAGGCAGAGGCAGGTGGATCTCTGAGTCTGAGGTCAGCCTGGTCTACAGAGCAAGTTTCAGTCTAGGCAGAGGTGCAGGGTAAGACTTCAGTTGTCAGTCTGCATTTCTGCCTTGCTGATAGTGTTGTAGGAACACTATCCAATGTGTCATGCAGGGGAGGCAAAACATTGGGGAGTTAGGCTGTCTTTCTTCCTTGCTGTTGGGGTGCAGGGCCACGAACACGCCACTCAGGGAAGACTAAACACAGTCTAGGCCAGGAGACGGACCCTGTGTTTCTCTGGGTGAAAAAGGACAGAGGCTCGGAGGGATGCTGTGTTTCTCAAACTCCTGTGCACCCAGACACCACTGGGAACCAAAGGAGTTGAGAACATATCCTCTTGTGTGTCCAGATGCTACTAGGGACCAAAAGGATTTGGGGATGTGAGTCCGTGGTCCCCACGCTGAGCCTGGGACATGGGGAGTTGGGATCCTGCTTAGCTCTGGGTGAGTGTTATTAGTATCAGGGGCTTCTACCAGAGACTGTGACTTGGCCCTTTACGATGAAGGCCTCACCCCTCAGCTGTCTTTGATGAAGGAGATGGTCTTTGCTTATCCAAACTGTTTTATTCATGGTAGATGTGAATACATGTGTCTTACTCAGGGTGAACCGGAGATTAAATACCTTTTGCAGGAAGGGATGCCCAGGAAGGGAAGCTCATTGGCTAGACACTCTGGGCCTATCTACATTCCTCATTATCATGGAGACCTCTAGGTTTTGTTTGGTTTGGTTTGGTGTTCAGAGACAGGGTTTCTCTGTGTAGCCCTGGCTGTCCTGGAACTCACTCTGTAGACTAGGCTGGCCTCAAACTCAGAAATCTGCCTGCCACTGCCTTCCAAGTGCTGGGATTCAAGGTGTGTTCCACCACTGACTGGCGACCTCTAGATTTTTATGCTATGTGACTGGTTGTTACATTCGGTTGTGGGGTGTCGGGGTCACATGATCCAGGACAGGAAACTGGTCAGGAGCTGGTTGGAACTCCTGCTGTTCCCAATTATGAGATTTATCAGGGATTTGAACTGCTACAACCTTACCAGTTCTTCTTTCTGGTGGCACTGTCCACTGCCCCACACTGTCTCTAAACACTAAAACCAAAATTAAATTTTAAAAGGACTATATAATGAGAAATTAGTGCTTGCATTTTTGAGGCTAAACAAGGTTAGCAGTAAAGAGGATCCTGGGGGAGGGACCAAGATGCAGGCTGAAGCTGGATCGTGAGGTAAAGTCTGAGTCGTTCACAGATAGGGAGAAGCCAAGGGGTGAGATAAGCTGGTCTGTCTGGCCCATTCACCAGTCCATCAGTCTGTCCTAGTCTGCTGTTTTTTGATGCTGTGGTAAAACACTGACCAAAGCCACCTTGCTGGGAGGAAAGGTCTTGTTTGGCTGGCGCTTCCAGGGCACAGTCCAGTTTGCAGAAGTGTGTAGGAGCTCAGCAGAAAGCTGGAGGCAGGAACTGAAGCAGAGGCCATGGAGGGCGCTGCTCACTGGCTTGCTCAGCCTGCCTTCTTATGCAACAGAGAACCACAAGGCCAGGGATGGCATCTCATCCATCTATCAATTAACAATCAAGAAAATATCCTCACCACTGTGCCCACCATGTCCAACTGATGGGGAAGATGTTCAGTAAAACTTCTTTCTCCCAGCATTCTCTACTTTGTACCAAGTTGGCAAAACGTACCAGTACACACCAACCTATCTGTTAACCTGTCAGGACACTGATGCTCTGTTCCTCTGTTTATTATTTTTCTTTTCCTCTGTTTCTTTGTTTGTTTTTATAGGGTTTTGTCGTTGTTTGTTTTGTTTTGTTTTCAAGACAGAGAGTCTTTGTGTATCCTTGGCCATCCTGGAACTCACTCCATAGACCAGGCTGGATTCAAACCCACAAAGATCCACCTGCCCCTGCTTCCTCAGTGTAGGGATTAAAAGCATGCACCAGCTTTCCTCCTGTTTTTCCAGAGACCGTGTATCAGTTATATTTCTCATCACTGTGATAAGTAATGAGACAAAGGCAGCTTAAGAGGGAAAGGTTTATCTAGGCTCACAGTTTCAAGGCATTTAACCCACCATGGTGGAAAGGCGCGGTGGTGGGAGTGAGGTGGCTGCTTACATTGTGTCCACAAGTAGAAAGCAGAACGGGATGAACACTGGTGTTGAGTTCCTCCCTCCCTTCCCTCTGTTTATCCAGTCTGCCATCCAGCCCAGAGGAGGCCTCTGCCACCACCACTACCACCTCTCCCTGAGAGGGACCTGCCTCCCTCCTGCTCCTTGGAGAGGCCCTGATAGCAGCAGAAGACCCTGAGGACATACAAGGAGGTGCCACAGGTCCGGAGAAGCCCTACGAGGCACCTCCCACATGTGTCTGTACTGGTGGAGTTGCAGTGATCAGCACTTGGTGTGTCTACAAACTTCCTCTTCTGACATCTGAAGGTTCTTCCTCTTTGGGCTTCTTGCTTCTCACTGCAGGGTAGAGCTAGGCAAGAGGCATGAGCAGACCATTGTCTTCTCGGTTTCCTCTTTCCCCACAGCAATTGCATGTGTTTCTGTGGCTCTGTTTGTTTCTGTGGCCTGACATGTGTGGGTGAGTGTGAATCGGCCCCACTCATGGGGAAAGCGCTTGCAGTCCACTACCTACCTCTCTCTGACTCTTGCAGTAATGACCATCTTACATGTGCAGGCGAAGTCAGCTCTTGGGAGCTCACAGGAGAGCAAGACAGCAGAAGCCTGGAATCACAGCTTTGTACAGTATGGACCTCAGCAGACTTTTGCTGGACACAAAAGTAAGTTGCTAATTTTCCTGTCTCTGAAGCACGCTTTCAAATATATAGTCCTAGTTACTACAGCTATCATGAGCAAGGCACTAAGACCACCCAAAATGTGAGCCCTGCTTGAAGAGAACCTTGGGTTAGTGGACACACACACACTGCTTCCAGCTTTGTTCTGCTGCTCACTCTGAGAGGAGGGGAAACATTGAAACAAACTCCTTCCCAGAGCATCAGGATAGACACCTGCTTTGTCCATTTCCAAGTCCTGATTTCCAGTGTGTCCTTCCAGGCAGCTGTAACCTCAGTCAGTCTCCAGGGCACCATGTTGAATTTGCCAGAACCAAAGCCTCTGAGAGTCTCACCAAGCATTAGATGGCTGTAGGCATAGACGTGCTGGTTCTGAATATCCCACCCACTTACTGTATTAGGACACATTGAGAGCTCATTGGATACTGTGGTGGTTTGATAAGAATGACCTCCCACCCCTACACCCCCCAACCCTGCTCATTTATTCGAATGCTTCGTCACCAGGGAGTGGACAGGGTTTGAAGGAGGAGGAGGTGTGGCTTTTGGGGAAGAAGTGCATTACTCTGGGTGGGCTTAGAGGTTTAAAAAGCTCACACGCATCTCTCATCTGTCATCTTTCTTCTCTCCCTTCTTTCTCACCTCTCTCTGCCTTTCTCTCTCTACCTGAAAATCAGCATGTCACTCTCTGCTATGTCTCCAGCTCCAGACCTGCCATGTTTGCCACCATGCTGACCATGATAACAATGGACTCAGCCTCTGAGACTGCTACACCAGCCCTGGCTAAATGCTTTCTCTTATACTAGCTGCTGTGGTCATGGTGTCTCCTCGCAGCAAGAGAACAGTGAGTAGACACAGATAGCAAGCATGACCATGTCTTAGAGTCCCATAATGAATGCACAAAGCACTTTCTGAGCTCTTGTTGATCTGATATTCTGTAGAGCATAAAGAAACAGTGGACATGGAAAAATGCAGGCAGATACCCTGATGGTCAGTCAGTGAGAGCCAAGAAAATGATACAGTGAGAGAACATCTGTATTCTGTGTTAGTAGGGAGAACATCTGCATTCTGTGTCAATGGGGATTGGAGTGAGTGACATAAGACTGGATACCCAGAGGAGAGTCTAAACCCAGGGAATCTTAAGGGCAAAAGGTCTCCCCCAAATGTCACCACAGCCTGCAGATATTGCTGTAGATCAGAGGGGTGTAGGTACCTCTATGGTCAGGCAGGTCACCAGGCTCTTGGATTCCGTCTTTTCCATCTTCTCCAACATGAAAGGGAAGGGGATGGCCAGCACTGGGAAACTGAGTCATCAGAAAGGAGTGATCTGAGGTCATTCTTTCATTCTACCACACAACACCTACTCGAAATCATGCCCATGTCTAGGTATGGGGCCCAGAGACTCAAGAAGACAGAGCTGCCATGCATGATGGCTCCCATCTAGGCCTGGCACTCAAGGGATGGGAGATTTCTCTGAGTTCAAGGTTAGCTTCAGCTAAATACTGCATTCAAGCCCAGGTTGGGCTGCAGTGTGAGATACTGTCTCAAATAATCAGGGCTGTGGATGCATCTTAGTCAGCAGAGAGCTTGTCTGGCATGCGTAGAGCCCTGGGTTCAGCATGGATGGGCTGTGGTGACAAACACCTTACACTGCTGGACTCAGGAGATGGAGGTAGGAGAATCAGTTCAAGGTCCTCCTTGGCTACATAGAGGCCATCCTGGGCTAGATATGCTGCCACAGACAAACAGCACCCCAAACAGAATAAGACGGAAGAAAAGAAAGCTGTGACCTACAGCTCTGTACTCTTTTGGAGGATACAGCACTCAGATAAACTCTCATTAAGGGATAGGGTCACAGCATGACCTTGATCAGTAGTGTAAACCTGGAAACAGTTCTAGGGACGCCATGGACAAATAGTGCCCTATAATCTGCATTTTGAAGGAGATGGTTCCTCTGTGGTCACAGAGCTAGAGCAACAGAAGGGAAGCTTTTCAATCCACTCAGGAAGTGTGTGTCGCAGAGGGTGGACAACCTGACCGGAAATGGAAATGCCCCTCCAGGGCTCTGGCAGGAGCAGGGAAGCCCTCGGGTAAGGGCTAGGTGACAGATGGCACCCTCAATCCACAGCAGTGGTTGTCCCCACTTATTCTGTGTGGTAGGAACCAAAGCCTCTAAGGCCTGGAGTATTAACAGAGCCCTTCCTGCTACTGTTCATCTGGAGCCTCACGTAAGAGCACGAGACCAGGAAGCAGAGGACAGAAAGGAGAACTAGGCAAGAGAACATTCTACTGTCTAGACTGAGACAGATCCTTCTCCACTCTTGGCCCTGATGTGGGCACAGGTGACAGCGGAGCTGAAGAAATGATTCCCAGAGTAATAAGATTGTGGCTGCCTTCAGCTCTGTTCCTCTCTCAGGTCCCAGGTGAGCATGAGCAGATGTGTAGGGTGTAAGCTTTGAAAGGAGAACTCCTGCTGTAAGTCTGACAGGAGGGGAGAGGGATGGGGAGGGGGAGAGGGAGAAGGGGGGGAAGGGGAGGGGGAGAGAGTGAGGGAGAGGCCAGCACAGGCAGAAGGGTCTAGAGAGAATCAGGAGGGTAGGGCTGGGGTTGGGTGGGGCCCAGGACCATCAGCATCTGCTCCCCAGGTACTGCCAGGTTTCTGTGCACAATACAGTCATGTCTACCACACCTGAGGCAGATTCAGGACAACTGGGAGGGTCACCTGTGACAGTCAGTGCCATAATCACATAATCTCTATTTATTTTATAATCTCTCTATGACCTCAGTCCTGACTCCTGCTCTGACAAAGCCTGTCTCCTTTCTCACTCTTTCCTAGAGACCAGAGGGTTTTTAAGAACTGACCAAAGGGAGGACTTACTCCCATCCAGCTGTCAGGGTGCAGAATTGAAGTTACTCTTTTCCAGGCTGTGTCCCACTGCATGGCCCCAGCACTATCACAGGCGCTGTTGGGGAATCGCTCAGTGTGTCATGTCAATACGAGGAGAAATTCAAGACTAAGGACAAATTCTGGTGCAGAGGGTCACTGAAGGTACTCTGTAAAGATATTGTCAAGACCAGCAGCTCAGAAGAAGTTAGGAATGGCCGAGTGACCATCAGGGACCATCCAGACAACCTCACCTTCACAGTGACCTATGAGAGCCTCACCCTGGAGGATGCAGACACCTACATGTGTGCGGTGGATATATCACTTTTTGATGGCTCCTTGGGGTTCGATAAGTACTTCAAGATTGAGTTGTCTGTGGTTCCAAGTGAGGACCCAGGTAAGTCCCCATAATGAGCATTGTAGCATCAAGACAGCTGAAAGTGGCAGGAATTTCTGGAGGAGGAATTCAGCTCAGAGCCTGGGAGTACATTATGTGTGATGAGGGGCAGATAGGGACAGAGCAACAGCCAGGGAGGCATCCTGGAGTAACTGCTTCTTGTAAGGGGGAAGGTGCTGGTCTGTCAGGGGACATGGGGAAGAGAGAGCAGAGTGTGGCCAGGGGACAGAGATCTGTATCCTGTGGGAGTGAACCATGGAAACCAGAGTTCATGGGTGTTCTGGGTGCTGAGCAGAGGTCAATAGGGGACAGATGGTGACAGTGCTTTGTTCAAAGAGAGCTTTCACTGGTGACATGCCAGCTTTGCAGTTAGCTGTCTCTGGCAGCCTATGACTGAGGCTGAAGGGGAGCAGACCTGGTGTGTGGTTTTGCCTCAGGAGGGTTGGGGTGGCAGCTCTGTCGTGTGTGCAAATGATCAGCTGATTTAGGAGGATCCCCCGACCTGATCCTTCCTTTGGTGCAAAATCAGCTCAAAACCAACCCATTGGCTGCTGATCAGGGTGGTGTATGCCTGAGATCTTAGCACTCAGGAGGTGGAGGCAGGAAGATCACAAGTTCAGGACAACCAGGGCTATAAACTCCCTATCAAGACCCTGTCTCAAAAAGTAAAAGAAAGAAAAGGAAGGAATGAAGGGAAGGAGGAAGGAAGGGGGAGGGGAGGGAGAAAGGGAGAGAAAAAAGAGGGAGGGAGGGAAGGAGGGAAGGAGGGAAGGGGGGAAGGAGGGAGGAAGACAAGAAGAAAAGGAAAAGGAGGAAAAAGGGGAAGGAGTAAAGTAGGAAGGGAGGGAAGGAGGGAGGGAGGAAGGAAGAGAAGGAGGAACAACAACAACAAAAAAAAAACCAGAGTGCACTCTCCCAGGTCTCTGGCCCTGACTCCATTCTCCATACATGAATGGTACCCCAGCTCATCATCTCCCCTCTCTCAAATGTGGCTCTGACCTGGGACAGAGTGCACACTTCCCTTCTGGGTACCAGCTTCATCACACAATTTGGAGCCTAGGGGCTTTTAGCATGGTGCTTTTCAGTGCCCTGAGGAACCCACTCACCTCCTCCAAGCTCCTCTGTGTCCCCTTTCCCAGGAACCATTTACTGCTGGAAGAAACTCAGAGAATCCCTCCAAGGTTCCCCTTCTGTGAACAGATGGTCAAGCAGGATGGAAGATAGGCTTTCAGTGTCTTTGCTCCCAAATATTCTCCATGTCTGCAGTTTTTTCTCCCCAAATGGAGCCTCCTCCATTCTTAGAAGCCAATCCAGTATATCTCTTTAAGGGATGGGTTGGTGAAGGGAGCTGAAGGAAGAGGCCAAACCTCACTCTTAAGTCCAATTTCTTCTTCTTCTCCTTCTCCTTCTCCTTCTCCTTCTCCTTCTCCTTCTCCTTCTCCTTCTCCTTCTCCTTCTCCTTCTCCTTCTCCTTCTCCTTCTCCTTCTCCTTCTCCTTCTCCTTCTCCTTCTCCTTCTCCTCCTCCTCCTCCTCCTCCTCCTCCTCCTCCTCCTCCTCCTCCTCTTTTTCCTCCTCCTCCTCCTCTTCTTCCTCTTCCTCTTCTTCAACACCATCACCATCATTTGAGAGAGAATATCGTGTAGCTCAGGTTAACCATCTCTCTGTGTACTTAGGATTCACCTTGGAATGCCTGATCCTCCTGTCTCTGCCTCGCCAGCACTGAGATTGCATGTATTTATATGTTTCCCTGCAACCTCCTCTGTGGGTTCGTACTGAAGAGTGAGAACTACAAACCCACTGACATCACTGCTCTGCAGTAGAGGCCACTCTCCACAGGCCCTGCCACATTTGCCTTTCTAGAACTTTCTTTCTGCTCATTCCTCAGAGAAGATGTCCCAGTGGAAATTCTGGCTGACACTGGGAATGAGTGTGCCAGGCAGACATGGAGTCCCACTATCCTGTTTGTCCCCAGAAGGATGGCAGACAAGGAGGCAAGAGATATGGCAGAGGCTGGATAGGACCTGGCACTCACTAAGATCTTGTCACAGACACCTACAATCTCCTCTCTAAGAAGACTTCCAACATGTTTGCAAGTGCCACTGCTCACCATGATATGGGCTAGGAAGAAAATCCCTGACCAGGCCTTAGTGTGGCCATGTGGCTTATAGGCTGTCAGACAGCTGTCCTCATGCCCCTAGGGACCTGAGTGAAGCAGAGTGATAGAGGCTTCAGTGGGTAGCAGACAATGTGGAGGTTGCAGAAACTGTCTTGTGTTTCTATCCTTTGTTCCAGTCACAGGTTCGAGCCTTGAGAGTGGTAGAGATATCCTGGAATCCCCCACATCCTCAGTTGGGCACACTCATCCCAGTGTGACCACAGATGACACAATTCCTGCTCCCTGCCCTCAGCCTCGGTGAGGAACCAACATCCCTGAGACCTTTGGGCTGGGAAGGAGGGGTCATAGTGAGAGAGCAGAGGCAGAAGGGTTTGTATCTCTCTCCTGTACACCCCTCCTGCATTTCCCAATCATAGGCTGACCTGGGAGGGGTTTGTGAGAGCCAGTTTCTGATCTACAGATAGGGATACAGCAATGCCACTCAGATACAGACCCGCTGGGCTGGAGATAGCTTACTGCCCAGGAGATGCTACCCAAACACATTCAGATTCTGGAGAAATGGCTCTATGGAGATGGGTCTGCTGTTGAAGTACATCTGAGTTTGAGTCACATCATCTACACGAAAAGTCAGCATGGCAGCACCTACTTGAAATACCAGAGCTGCTGAGGTAGAGACAGGAGGATGCCTGTGACTCACTGACTAGCCAGCCTACTTGGTAAGCCGCAGGCTAGTGAGAGATTGTGTTACAAACAACATAGATGAGATAGATGGGCCAGGTGTGGTGGCTCACACCTTGAATCTCAGCTCTTGGGAGGCAGAGGCAGACCAAGCTCTAGGAGTTTAGGACCATCCTGGTCTACATAGTGAGTTCCATTCTAGTCACAGCTACATAGTGAGATCTATATCAGAACAAACAAAGTGGTGACCCTTGAGGAATGACCAAGGTTATCCTCTGATCTCCACATTCATGCACATGCATGTGCACCTGCATACACACACACATGAGCACACACACAATTAACTATGTAAAATAATTAAGCCACTGGGTGTGATGGCACAAGCCAGATGAATCTCTATGAGTTCAAGGCCCTGTTGGTTTGCATAATGAGTTCCAGGACAGCTAGGGCTACATAATATTAATAAATAAATAAATAAATAAATAAATAAATAATGCCACCCTGGAGAAAGTTGGAGGGGTCTAGTAGGAAGAGAATTGGGTGTGGGTTGGGGAGGCTGTTCCTACCTGGTTAGAGGGTATAGGGGGAGAAGCCCGTGGGCTTGGTCAGGCCTTACAGGTTAAGGCTACCTCTTGGGCTCTGTATTAATCACACTGGTCATTCAGGCAGTCCTTGTCCTTGTCCTTGTCCTTGCATATATCTCTGTGGACACAGACCTGGATACGGGACAGTCACATAGCACAGGGCATTATTGTCACCTTCTGGGAAGTGAGCTTATTGTGACTCTGTCCCTTACAGGTCTCTTCGGAGCAGCCTCTACTTCTGGGTCCTGGTGTCTCTGAAGTTGTTCCTGTTCCTGAGCATGCTTGGTGCTGTCCTCTGGGTGAACAGGCCTCAGAGGTGCTCTGGGGGAAGCAGCTCTCGGCCCTGTTATGAGAACCAGTGAAGTCTGTTGACATCAAGGCCCTGTCCCTAAACACAGCTCCTCTGGTGGCTGAGGACAGCCAGTAAATACATATTTCTTGAGAATGCTCTGAGACTTTTAGAAGATTCTCTGTGGTGTATCAAACACATAAATGAATTTACCAAATAAATACCTATATATTTAAATGACTTCAGTCTAGATAGATGGCTCAAAGGTTAAGAGTACTGGCTACTCTTTTAGAGGTCCTGAGTTAGATTCCCAGTAACCACAAGGTGACTCACAACCATCTGTAAAGAGCTCTGATGCCCTCTTCTGGCATGCAGGTGTCCATTCAGATGGAACAGCCATATACATAATTAGCTAACTGATTTTGCTGACTTGGTCTTGTGTGGTAACCACAGCTGCCGTGAGCTCATGATTGAGAGACAAGGCCACACACAGAACACAGCATTCAGGGCACTTTCCTCCTCTAACTCTGGCTCTGGAATTCTTTCTTCTCCCTCCCTGCCTTAGAGTGGGATGAGGGTGTTATATAGGGCTGAGAACTGGATGGTCACTTACACCACAGCAGAAGGAAGTATTTCCAACCGAGGGCAGTGCCAATTAAAGGTATAGAGGTAAATATTGAGAAGGCAATTTGACAGCTTGTACAGTAAATATGTAGCCCTTCCATGAGAAATACTCATGACACTGTGACCTCCAGATTCAGTCACAGAAGGTGGGCTATACTGGTGATCTCTCTGTCTGATGGCACATCCCTGCTTCCCAGTCACCTTGGTGACAACCTGAACCTAGCATTTCATACCCACTAAGTTTAAGTCTTTGCCACATGTATGCTCATGGGCTGGCCAAGGGTGTATTGCTTAGCTTTCCTGTGTCTGATTGTTATATAAACAGAGTTATACTTTTTTTTTCTAAATAGGGTCTTACTGTGGAAGCCTGGTCCAGAATTCACTATATAGACCAGATTGGATTTGAACTTATAGAAATTCATCTCCACCACCATACCAGCACCAGTGTTACTTTTTTCCAACACTGTTCTAGAGTAACCCCAAAGCCTGGCACATAGAACAAGCATTCTGCCACACAGGTGCACCCCACTGTACCCTCCTATCTACCTGCCTTCCAGTCTGCCTATCTGTTTCTTCCTTTTCTCCCTTCCTTCCTTCCTTCCTTCCTTCCTTCCTTCCTTCCTTCCTTCCTTCCTTCCTCCCTTCCTTCCTTTCTTCCTTTTTCTTTAGTTAACAGTGTCTCACTATATAGCCCAGGCTAGTTTCCAACCCCAATCCTCCTGCCTCTGCCTCCCCGGTTCTGGGAATATAGGCATGTTCTACCATGCCCAGTAACACGCTTCATTTCTAAGCCTCATGACTTCATCATATAACATTGTGTCTCTGAGATTCACACAACTGATATGTTGATGTTCTAACCTGCATCCTGCTATGCCGCAGACCCTCTGGATCCCTTTGTCTGCGTGGAAAGGGTCTCTGGGGCAGGTGGGCAAAACGTTGGATGGAATGACAGATGCACACAGGAGAGGTTGTGTAGAATCTGAATGTAATTTGTCAAATCGAGCATCAAACTTTTTATACAGAAGAAAATAGGGAAGTTGGGTGACACACCAGCAAGGTACAAAGAGGTTACTGGATTCTTACACAAAACAGAGGAATACAAACACAGAAGGTCTAACAGGAAGCACCTGGGATAGAATTCACTGTTAACAACTGGGATCAAAAAGAGCTCCACCTAAGATTCACTTAATCTCAGAAGTCAGGGTCAAGGGCTTCATGCCCTTACCATAGTTCCTATTTTAGTCTATTGTATAGTCCACCTTCCCCCTAGGCCATTGTAATTATGTGTGTATGGGTGTAACTCAGCTATCTATAGTTCTAAGTATCTACTCTGGTTCCTCCTTAGGTCTCAAACTTCCTTCTTCCTAGATGATGGTAAATTCCTGTGTAGGGCAGTGACTTAGCTTTTATTCAAAGTGATAATGTAATACCAGAGGCAATTCTGAATGTCACTGAATAGGCAACATTCTTACTGAATTCCAAGCCCATGGTCCGCTCAAGGACTTTCTAGGACTTTGGAACACTGGTGAAGGCTTAGCTATGTCAGAATTCAATCTTAAAAGGCACTTATAATAAAATAATACTAAAAGAGAGCACGTAGGTCCATACACCAGACTAACGCGGGAATGGAATATGAGTGTATGGGTTAGAGAGAACGCCAGACTCCAGGAGGTGAGTTTCCATGAAACTCTCTGCCTTGTGACTGCCTTCCAGGCCTCTCAGCCTGTCAAGCTGACTCAACCGGAGTGCGTGGCACTGCTGTGCTGCCCTCTGGTTGGCTATGTAAGTGCCCTGGGACATCGGTTTTTTTTCTTCTGCGGTTAAACACTTTAGAGCCTATTTTCCCTTCTCTTCTCCCTCCATCCCTCTTTCTCCTCTTCCACCCTCCCCACCCTGCTTTTGTGATAAAATAAAACACAGGCTGGGATTACACATATCACCAAGGCCTGCTTTTTATGTGAGTTCAGATGATCTGCCTCAGACCCTCAAGCTTGTACAGCAAGCCCTCTTGACTGAACTACTTCCACCGCCTTATATATATAATCAGATAGATACAAATAGTTATAGCCATAGATACAGATAGAGACAGACGTATAGATAGAGACATACAGAAGGAGATATATCTTTTGATAAATGGCTTTTAATTGTACTGTAGCAAATTAGTCAACATTTCTCTTGTGACTTATGCCTTTGGCTTTCAATTAAGAAATTATTATACCAAGACAAGCACATGCTTGCAATCCCAGCATACGAGAGGTAGAGGCAGGAGAATCTGGTGTTTCATCCTCAGCTACATAGTAAATTCCAGGTCATCTTAGACTACATTCGACTCTGCCTCAAATATCAGGTAGGAGCTGGAGAGCAGGCTCAGCAGTTACAAGCTGCTCATCCAGGTTTGCACCACACAGCAGCTCACAGTGGTCTCTGACTCCATTTCTAGGGGATCCAACTTCCTCCTCTGCTCTTCTGAGCACTGCCAGGTGCAATAGCATGCATGGAGACACAAACACTCAGGCACATGAATATAAACAGATATTTTCAAAGAAAATAAGCAACCTAAGATGAAGAGGAAGAGGGGACTAGTAATAACAGCAGGAATAAGAGAAATGAGACCCTAAACATTAAATTGTTTTCCTCTCTTGTAAACATTTTTGTTCTCAACTCCTCACATTTTATTTTTAATGATAATTGAGTATAGTTGTGACGTGTGTGTGTGTGTGTGTGTGTGTGTGTGTGTGTGTGTGTGTGTGTATGCATGCCACAGTCCATGCAGACCTTCGTGGAATCCGTTCTCCCCTTCCACCTTCACGTGAGTTCTGAGCACTGAATTCAGGCCACCCATCCTGTGGAGCATAATCAACCACTGAGCCAGTATGGTTCACACTGGTGCCCTGCAGTCTTCTAGCTAGAGCTGTACTCTCAGGTCTTGGTGCACGGCTCTCTTCTTAGGTATCAGTAAGTGTCCATCAGCACAGGCCAGGTCCTCTGCTGCTCACAGCTTGGAATGAGCCAATTAAGTTCCTAAAAGGAAAATCAAGTATGGGCTGGAGAGAGGATGGTTCAATGGAGAGCAGTGGCTGATCAGACAGAGACGCTGAGTTCAGATCTCAGCACCCACCCCAGGTGTCTAACAACCCTGCTCAAGGGATCAACGCCCCTTCAGCCTCTGTAAGTACTGCATTTAAATGGTGCACAGACAGACAGACAGACAGACAATACACTCACACATGAAAAATAAAATTAAACTTTTAATAAAAGAAAGAGAAGTTCTCTGAAAAGTGCACGCTGGGGCTTTGAGTTGAGCACATGTGTCAGTCGGGTTTCTGTGGCTGTGAGGAGACACCACGACCAAAATCAGCTCTGGGAGGAAAAGGTTTATGTTGTTGTTCCATCCACATCTCAGCTCAGCATCCAAAGCAGTCAATACTGGAAGTCAGACAGGGCAGGGACCCGGAGCTGATGCAGAGGTCATGGAGGGCTGTCGCTTACTCTTCTGCTGTTCTGGCTTGATTAGGCTGTTTTCGTATACAACCCAGGAGCACCAGCTCAGACCTGAAATGGGCTGGTCCCTCCCCCAAAAATCACTAACTAAGAAAACACCCTTTGCTTTTCTATCTGATGGAGGAGTTTTAGTTGTTTGTTTGTTGTAGGTTTTTTTTTTTTTTTAAGAGTCTCTCCATGTAGTCCTGGTAGCTGTCCTAGAACTCACAGAGATCCACCTGCCTCTGCCTCCTTAGTGCTGACATCAAAGGTCTGTACCACTCTGTACCACATGGAGATGTTTCTCAACTGAGGTTTCCTTCCCTCAGATGACTCTAGCTTTGGCCAACTGGGCATAAAACCCAGGCAGCAGAGAGCATCAAATGTATTGTTAGGATGACGTTTGAGTTAGGGTTTTACTGCTGTGAACAGACACCATAGCCAAGGCAACTCTTACAAGGATAACATTTCACTGGGGCTGGCTTACAGGTTTAGAGGTTCAATCCATTACCATCAAGGTGGGAGCATGGCAGCATCCAGGCAGGCATGGTGCAGGAGGAGCTGAGGGTTCATCATCTTCATCTGAAGGCTGCTAGCAGAATACTGTCTTCTAAAGCTAAAATGAGTGTCATGTTTCCCACACCCACAGTGACACACCTACTCCAACAGGGCCACACCTTCTTATAGTGCACTGTTTGGTCCAAGCTTATACAAACCATCACAGATAACTTCCTTATCTATGAACATGAACTATAACCCCAATTATTTGGAAACTGTGAAAATATCTTGTAAGGTTTGGTGAGATGGGTCAGCTTTGCTTTGAAGCATGGTCTCCTGAGGTCAGTGTCCAGGACTTACGGTGGAAGCAGAGAACCAACTCCCAGAAGTTGTCCTCTGACTCCCGTGTGCAAGCTGTACTCCACCCCACACTCACAAACACATCACACAGCACACATGGTCCCAAGAAATAAAACTTAAAGCAAACAATAAAATGTTCCTTAATAAATTATTTCCTTTTTAGAGCCTGTTCTTGTGTTTCTTAAATTTGTTTTTGAATGAATTATATTTTTATTTTGAGATCTTTAAAAGATTTGTTTTATTATAATTGTGTGAGTGTGTGTGTGTGACACAGAAACACATGCACTTGTATGTGAAGTGCCCCTGGGTAACAGAATAGGGCGATGGATCATCCAGAGCTCAAGTCACAGGTGGTTGTGAGCCATCACTCGTGGGTTTGGAACCACACTTGGGTCCTCTGACAGAGCAGTATGCACTCTGTCACTGAGCTGTCTCTCCAGTCCCTGACTTTATGTTTAATTATCTATATGTGTGTATGACTGTGTGTGTGTATACGCACGTGGATGCAGTTGTCTGTGATGATCAGAGGTGGCTCTTACCCATAAGCCACCTCTCTAACTCCTAATATTTATTTCATTATGTGTTTCAGCCTAATACAGAATGAATACATCTGGAGATGTGGCTCAATGGTAGCATGCTTGTCTACAGTGCATTAAACCCTGGTTTTGATCTCAGTCCACACAAAAAAGGAAAATATTATTAAATGACGTTTTGTGTTGGTAGCTGAGGTGGGGTGTGTGTGTGTTTGTGACGGATTGTGTGTGTTAGGTAATGTATGTGTGTATTTTTGTGGTGCATGTGTGTATGTGAGGGTGAGGTGGGTTATATGTGTGTGTATATATGCATGTGTGAGGTAGGTTGTGTGTGTGGTGGGTTATGTGTGTGTATGTGTATTTGTGTGTATATGTGTGTGGTGTGTATTTGTATGGTGTGTGTGGTGTGTGAGTGTATATGGTATATGTGTGTTTGTGCTGTTTGTGTGCATATGTGTGTGATCTGTGTGTATGTATGTGTGCTGGATTATGTATATGTGGTATATGTGTGTGGTCTGTGTATATATCTGTGTTGTGTATATGTGGTATGTGTGTGCATGGGCATGTGTTCATGTGTGTATGTGCATCTGTGTGTGCATTAGTGTGTACATTCATGTGTGTGTAGATTCTCCTGTGTGAATGTGTGTGTGTATGTGCATATGTATGTGTTTGTAAAATTCCTCCCATAATAATTTGATACCAGGGATACATGTACCTATATCTACATATCTACACTTGAAATTGGTCCTCTGGATTTAAACCAACTGCAGATTCCCACAATATGGGAGGCTTACTGGAGGAAGAGAGCTTGAAGCCAGCTTGGGCTGCACAGCAAAACTCTGTCTTACAGAAACAGAACCAGGGCTTGTGGATTCAGGGCAGTGGGTAGAGTGCATTCGTGAAACCTTGGTTTCAGGCTTCAGAGTCTCATAAAAGAGCATGGTGGGGAATGTCCGTAACGCTAGCACTTTAATGTTGGAAAAAGGAAAATGAGAAGCTCAAGGCCAGCTTTGGCTCCATGAGACTTTCCTTAAAACCCACAGTCTCCCTTGTTCTTTGAGTCAATGCCTGTGTCAATAGTAGCCATTGTGGCAGATGCCCCTGGCCACAGAAATCCGTGCTGAGACGTCCATAGCTAGATGAATTCCTGCTGCCCCAGGCTGAGCCTTCAGAAATGCCCTCTGCCACCCAGGGCTTAGCCTAGGCTACTGCCACGGGCTTAGCCTGGGCTGCCTTGTACACTCTTGCTACTACAGCCACTATGCCTTTGGTTGTTCTCCTCTCCCATGATCCCCTGCAACTCAGTTACTTCCTAGGTGAGGGCTTTGCTGTATCCCATCCTTTGTGTCTGTCTCTGCTGATCTGTGTGTCTGCATCTCTCCTCCTGATTCCCATCTGTCTTTCAAGTTCATGTGTCCCATTGCATCTACTCATTAGAGGAAGTTCCCTGTTCACCCGGCTGTCACTCTTTTCCAGTGACTTGGTTGTCTCAAAGATTGACATCATCTTCTTCCTGTATGCAAAATTGAGAAATTTTGTCAAGGAAGTTACTGAGAGAAGTGAACAAGAGAGACCTAAAGGCAACTCAAGCTGAGCTGCGAGTCCTCACAGGGTCCTGACATCTGTCGTCAACAAGGACATGAGAGGAGACGACCATGTGGCAGTTCTCTGCTCTACTCCTATTCTTCCTCCCAGGTAAGTAGCAAGGGCTTTAGACACTTCCATGTCAGTGGTGAGGGCGACCAAGACGGTCTGTTCTGTGTTAGAGAAACCTGGCTGATCTATTCACCAGCTGCTTACCCCTAAAAGAAAAGGCAAGTTTTTTGACATCTTGTGGATTCTATGTGTACTGCAGAAAAACAAATTTCAAAATAAAAAATAAAAATAAAAGCCAAAAACAAACCTTCCAACCCTAGCTGCTCCACGAAAGCCGATGAGTGAGTGGATGAACTAATTCTCACAAAATGTATTTTGGGTTTCATGTTTGGCACATGCAGCCTAGGATGCCCCTGAACTTGTGATCCTCCGGACTCCACCCTCTGAGTGCTGGGGTTTCTAGATGCAGCTCCATCTCCCGTTCTGCTGTGAGCTTTAGTTGACACAGTAATGAATACTTACAGGGGCTGGGTGTGGTGGTGATTACCTTTAATGCCAGCACTCAGAAAGCAGAGGTGGGTGGACCTCTGTTGGTTCAAGGCCAGCCTGGCCCACATTTTGAGAAAACCTGATGGAGTACAATGTGGCTTTTTCACAAGTTTGTACAAGATGTAGTGATCAGATCAGGGTAGCTGGGCTTTCATCAGTCATTTGTCATTTCTTTGTAATCTTGTGTATGAGGTATTTTGAAATATTCTGTTGTCAGACATATTTTCATCTCTCTCATACAACACTAAAAGTTGTCATTCTCATCAAATAATAGATACCCCTGTGTCCTACAAACTCTATCTCTAATTGCAAGCACTCTCCTGTCTTCCCTAATACCCTTCCCAGGCTGATAACCTCTTTTCTATTTTCTACTCCTTTGAGGTTAACTTTTGTTCTTTTGAGAAAAAATGTGTCTCTGTGATATATGTGTGAAAATGTTTGTGTGTATGTCTCTCTGTGTGTGTACACACATGTGCATGTGCTCTCAGGTGCACACATGGGTGCACACATACATGTGGAGATTGACACTGGATCCCTTTCTCTAACACTCTCCACCTTGTTTATTCAGACATGGTCTCCCGCTGCTCCTGAGCTCACAGATTCAGTCTATCTGGCCTGTGATCTCCAGGATCCTCCTGTCTTTCGGGTTACAGACACCCCCACCTCACCTGGCTTTCTACCAGGCAGACCCATAGTCTGCAAAGATTCCCACACTGCAGGCTGTCTCTCCATGCTGTTGGTTGTGTCCTTTAAGTTTAAAATAATTACATTCAGCAATTTTTTGTTTTCTAACTTGTGGCATTAGGAAATGTTTTGTTGTTGAAGCCAATACCCTGAAGAACTTTCTTTATACTTTTTCTTCCTCCCTCCCTCCCTCCCTCCCTCCCTCCCTCCCTCCCTCCCTCCCTCCTTCCTTTTTTTCTTCCGTTATGTCTTTCCTAAGAGTTAATAGCTGTATCTAGACACAACAGAAGAGGGCATCAGATCCCCTTACAGATGGTTGAGAGTCGCCATGTGGGTAGTGGGAAGTGAATTCAGGACCTCTGGAAGAGCAGCCTGTGGTCCTAACCACTGAGCCATCTCTCCAGAGCCTGCTTTATCATTAAGCAGGTATTTGGAATTTGTTGCTTGTGCATGCTGTGTAAGCCCCTCACCAACAGTGCTGCGTCCTCAGACCTACCCAGGAGCTCTGGGACTCAGATTCCACGGATCTGAAGGACAGCACAGGGTCTGCGTGCTGTGAGCTCTGCACCACATGGAGGTCAGATTGCTTGGTGTCATTTTGGTCAGCCTCCAGGACATCTATCCCAGAGACTGCTGGAATGACCAATAGTGGTTTCTGTGTGGCCATAGGATGTGTCTTCTACAAATGACCCTCCTGAGGGCATTGGGTCTGGAAATGAAGCTATCAGTGGACATGGTCTTCTGACACTTCCCCTATTCCAGACATTGGTCATTGTCACCATTGAATCTTGTGAGAGCTATAACTGGGTTCTTCAGCCCTTTTGTCTTAGTCTTTTTTTCTTTTGTTAGTTTTATTTTCTTTTGAGGCTTTAACCAATAGGATAAAAATGCTGATCTGCCTTGGGAAAAGGGAAGCCTTTTTCTGGTTGTTATTCAGCTCATGAACTCTACTTGGCTCAGTAGGAGATCAGTGGTCTGTTTGTGTTTTCCAGGCTGCTGCACGGCTCAGGATTCAGTCACAGGTCCAGAGGAGGTGAGCGGTCAGGAGCAGGGCTCCTTGACAGTGCAGTGCAGATATTCCTCATACTGGAAGGGTTACAAGAAGTACTGGTGCCGAGGAGTTCCTCAGAGATCATGTGATATTCTTGTTGAAACCGATAAATCAGAGCAGCTGGTGAAGAAGAACCGTGTGTCCATCAGGGACAACCAGAGAGACTTCATCTTCACAGTGACCATGGAGGATCTGAGGATGAGCGATGCTGGCATTTACTGGTGTGGAATTACGAAAGGTGGACCTGATCCCATGTTTAAAGTTAATGTGAACATTGACCAAGGTAAGAAAAAATTCCAGAAAATCCTGGTTGGGGTTCAGCAGGATCAGCAACCCTTGTAAAAAAAAAAAAAAAAAAAGTCTTACTAGAAAAAATAAACTGAGTCTACTCTACTTGTTCTGTTTTTTCCAAGAAAGAGAGTGAGGTGGGGAACCCTTGTCTCCTTGTATGCCTGTCTTAGATATTCTCAGTCCTACAGATCTGTGAATTGAACTCAGAATCTCACCTGTGCTAGCCAAGCGCTTTGCCACTGAGCTAACGTCTCTTCCTGAGACCCCGCTGCCCCCTATAACATAACATAAAGGAAGCTGCAGAACCTTTAATTCTGGGCAAGATTGAGTAACAAGGATGAGGTTTATGTCTTGCTTTAAACAACTACAACAAAGAAAATAGACAAAATTGGAGCTGGAGAGACGGCTCAGAGATCAAGAGCTCTGGTTGATGATCCAGAGGACTGGATTTCCTTCTCAGCATCTACATGGTAGCTTGCAGTCATCTGTAATTCATTTTCAATGGATCTGACAGCCTCTTCTGGCTTCAATGGGCACTGCAAGTGCATGGTGCACACAGATACAAGAGAACACCCACACACATATACAAAAAATTTTTCTAAAAAATGAAATAAGCAAAATATGCAAAACTGAAGTGTTTCTGCATATGGTACACCAGGCAGTAATGGGTGTGCTCTGAAGGACGTGAGTTTTAAAGAGAAGCTGTTTCTTTTCTCCATAAAATCATCTTTCCTTAGAGAAGAATGAAAGTGTTAGGCCTGGTGGCGCACACCTTTAATCCCAGCACTAGGGAGGTAGAGGTAGACAGATCTCTGAGTTTGAGGCCAGTCTGTTCTACAGAGTGAGTAGTGTATGATTTGGGGTTACACAGAGAAACCCTGTCTCCAAAAACAAACAAATAAGAAACAAGCATACAAATAAATAAAATATAAACAAACAAACAAATAAAGTCAGTAAGTCCCGGATGGTGGCTGGAAATTGAGCCCCTGAACTCATAGTGGAAAGAACTTAACACCATTCGCAGAACTGGATTATCCACAGGAGGACTAAACCATGATCTCTTCTATCTCCAGCCCCAAAAAGTTCAATGATGACCACCACAGCCACAGTTCTGAAATCCATACAACCAAGCGCTGAGAACACTGGCAAGGAACAAGTGACTCAGAGCAAAGAAGTGACTCAGAGCAGGCCCCACACCAGGTAAGCAGAGCTGCACCCTGGCAGCTCCTTCCCACTGGGCTGACCCTGTGGTCTCTCCCGGGGTGGGGTGGGGGCTCCTGATAGAACATAAATGCCCAGGAATCCTGGGATTCAAGAAAACCAATTATTTCTTGACAAGTATATTACAAGCATTATTTAACATGGCTATATTCTTTTATCTGAATACCAAATTAGCCTGTCCATATGGTCATTTTATTTGCTAACCTCAGTCCCTGTCCTGTAGAAACACTAGGGCTGGCAGATTCTCCTGAAAGCCTGAGGTGGGCTCCCAGTCCTTTCACCTTTTAGTACACCAAGGCTCCCCTTCTAAGCCTCAGCTGCAGGAAGGTAAAGTCCTCACCTGAGTGACAGGAGAGACTGAGCACAGCTTTTGTGTCTCCCCTGTGTGTGCCCCAGTGGGCAGGACAGAGGGCCACAGTTGGGTCTCCACTGAATAGAAGAGATCTCTCTCCCATCAGCTTCAGGTTTCAGCCTATAATTAAATCTCCTTGTTCCTATCCATCTCTGCCAAAACACAATGTGGGGTGGGGGTGGGGTCTCCACAGTGCAGAGGAGGAGTGGGAAATTGGAGACTGTGGTGTGCCTGGATGATGCCTGTCACTCTTGAAGGTGTCCAGAGGATTTTCCAGCACTGTAGAGCTACCTTGGCCTAATTTCATCATGGCCTGTTGGGGTCAAGTCTCCAGGTCAAGGACACAGATAAACCACAAGCTAAGTTAAGGCATAAGCCACCTCTCTATTTCTCCCTCAGAATTGTCCCTCAGGTCTCATCCAGTCCCCTGTCCTTTCTACTGTGTTCTTTCTGCTCCCTGAATATCAAGTTATACAAACATGTCTCAAAGCCTCCCACCTCATAGGCTCTCTCATGGATTTTTTTTTTTTAATTCTTTCTCTGCTAGGGCATTGGAAGTGTTTTTATTGCTTGTTTGTAAGTGGATAAAAACTTAGTTATCAAGTGACAGAGGTTCCAGGTTCCAGAAATGTAGAGTCCAGGAGAGTGTGAAACACGGAGAGACCTCAGTCCTTGGAGACATTTCAGGACACTGGATGGTCTGCCAAGATTCACTCTCGCGTCTCCAGGAACATGTTGGGCTAGCTGTGACTCACAGAGTATCTGCAGTTGTAGATGCTTCCTTCCCATCAGCTGAGGATGGCCTCTTGTTTTACCAAAGGAGAAGCCAAGGATGGCCCAGGGAGGGAGATGGAGACCTGGGCAGGGAATAGAGCATGGCAGAGAGGTGGGGAATGGTGCTTTATACCCTCAGGTCCTCATGGTGCCTCAGGGTATAACAAAGGAACACAAAGAGCTGCAACAGCAGTGTCAATCCACTGACAGAGTACAGCAGCCATCTGACTGCGGGCCACCAGCCAGTTGATTGACCAAATATCTCGGTGATGTTGCCTCACCAAGTAGCATAAAGTTTGCCACTGTCACACTGGATATTTCTGTTTGGAGTGAGCCCCAAGGCTCCTAACACATGGACACTGATGAGGTAGGAGGTGTCATCCTGGTGAAGAATGTAGCAGAGGCCAAGGACAAAGGTCAGGGAGCACTGACACCTTCAGTCTGGATTAAGGATATCAGGTAAAGCTTTCCAGGGTGAGAGAGCTTATCCTGCAGGCAGCATGACCAGCCATGCACTTGTAGGGAGGCAGACCTAATAGCATCTCAGGCTTGACTTTATCTGGCCTTGAAGGCAAGGATATGGGCACCAGGAAGGCTGAGCCCTCTATGCCATGTGGTTGCTTACTCCCTGCCTTCTTTGTTTCCTGCAGGTCCCTGCTGAGCAGCATCTACTTCCTGCTGATGGTCTTTGTGGAGTTACCCCTGCTCCTGAGCATGCTCAGTGCTGTCCTCTGGGTGACCAGGCCTCAGAGATGCTTTGGGAGAGGTGAAAATGACCTGGTGAAGACCCATAGTCCTGTTGCCTAGGATAGAGAGAAACAGTTCCCAAGAAATGGAAAATAATCTCTGTCTCTCTGTTGTCTCTGTCTCTGTCTCTGGGGTGTATGTATGTGTGTGCATGCACCTTGCCGGGGCAGATGTGTATGTGGGAGACATCTACTGGAATCATTCCCTTAGTATCTGAGACAGGGTTTCTAATTGACCAGCACCTTTGTGTGGTAGGTCAGACAGCTGGCCAGGGAACTCCAGGGATCTCCCTGCCTCTACCATCCATCCTGAGATTGCAAGCATACACGAGTGCCCTAGCTTAAAAACAAACAAACAAACAAACACCTTAGGTTGTAGGGATTGAACTCATGTCCTTGTACCTGCAAGGAAGGTAGGCGATTTACCTGCTGAGCCATCTCCCCAATCTGGAGAAGACTCAATCTAGTAAAGAACAACTCATCAGCAGTACCATGGCTCTGATGTGCTGCACAACCAGACTCAGACTAATCCCACTCCTATAGCAGGGACAGCTGAGTTCTGGAACCCATTCATGTGCCCCTCTCTCAGGACATCCTGCAATACCTATCTGGGGCTATCTTCCACTGATGACTTCCAAAGAAGAAAATACAAGAAAACATCACATTTCTTCTTAGTGTACTAGTTCCTTAGAGGACACATGCCAATATAAGACTGCGGGCCACCAGCCAGTTGATTGACCAAATATCTCGGTGATGTGGCCTCACCAAGTAGCATAAAGTTTGCCACTGTCACACTAGCTATCTGTCCCTTATTGGCAGGACACACCCTGCTTTCTTTTTTCTCAACACAGCCCAGTGACTAAGCCCATTGCAAACCCAGATGGAGTAGTTGACCTAAGCTTTGTACCACCTGCTCAGGTCTTCAAGTAGTAGTTAAGCCTTGGTCCCTGAAATCTAGATTGCTCAGTGAGACCAAATGGGGAGGTCAACTGCAGGAATCAGCTGATCTCACAGGAGTCACGAACCCACATCACCCCCAAACCCTTCCAGGAATGGTCTCTTCACCAGGCCCTTCCACTCTCTCCCTTTTACTCAGACAAATCTATTGAATGTCTAAGTAGTTATCACTCTCCACATACATGCTCCAAAATAAGACAGACCCAATTAAAGTCCATAGAGAAGGCCAATGGGATCAAAGGTAAATACTCAGGGGAAATGAGTAGTCTCAGCCCACCAGTCTCAGACATCCTGAGTTCTGCACCATGACACAGTCTTCTTCTTGAGTGGGGCTCTGACACCCACAGCCAAATTCACAACTAACATGGGTGTTCTCCAACTTTGTGGAAGAAGAGTCCCCAGGTTAGCATCTTCTCAGTGATGACATGTGTTGGACTCTAGTGAGCTTGCCTCTTGTTAAGAGGATGGTTTTCATTTGCTTCAGGGGTATACCTGCCAGTCAGTCAGCCACATTCCCACTCATGCTCAGACCAACAATCATGGTTAAACTCTGTGGGACACACACACACACACACACACACACACACACACACACACACGACATATAATCAGGAGAGGGACTCATTAGAGCCTGTAGGTCAGGCAGTGGTAGCACATGCCTTTAATCTCAACACTCAGGAGGCAGAGGCAGGTGGATTTCTGAGTTCTAGGTCAGTCTGCTTTACAGAGTGAGTTCTAGGACTACACAGAGAAATCCAAAAAAACAAGGCTACACAGAGAAACCATGTCCTGGGGTAAAAAAGAAAAAGAAAAGAAGGAAATAAAAAGAAGCAAGAAGGATAGAAGAAAAGAAGTCAGGACAAGAAGGGATACAGGGGATTATAATATCAGTGAAAATGTCTAAAATTCATTATATATTCCTGTGAAGTTATATATGAATTTTTAAATAATAAAGTAAAAATTTAAAGAGGGAAGCATTTTTTCTCTGTGTGGTCCATCCTCTTTCATTCCGGGGCTTGTTCTGTCAGCACAGCACACACACACACACACACACACACACACACACACACACACACACACACACACGTTATATTTACTCTCCCTTCTGCAAGCAGCCCTGGGTGTAGCCCTGCCTTTTCTGCTTTAAGTAGATTCCTTGCCTACACAGCTTCTCTTTTTCTCATTACTCATCTCACCGCCTTGTTGGCAACCTTCATCATGGCGTGGCTTTGCTATTCTTAGCTGGCCAGTGGGCACTGCATTCTTCCACCCCTTATCATGCCATTGTCCCAGGCTGGAGCCCTTGAAAATCTGTCCTGGCAATAGAGATTCCCAGAACTGCCTGTCATTTCCTTATGGTATGAAGATAGGTCTTTTTCTATATCTTCTGAGATGAACATCCCTGAGCTAAATTGTAAGACAGACACACTCCTATCTCCATCAGACACACCTGCTCTCACACCAAACAGATCATGAAGAAAAGAACACAGTTTAGGAATCCTTCTCCTTGGCCCCCAACATCAGGGACAACTAGAAGCAAGTTGTCCCATGCTACATAGAGAATAGTAGGCAAAGTCTTTGAGACCAAGTCTAGCATGGCCCTTCTGTCTCAAATCTGTACAAGCTTGGTTCTGTCCTCTACACAGCTGATTGATGGGTCTGCTCTGTCATCGTCTATTCTGTGATGACAGCATCCAAAGCTCCAACATAACAATTTAGCACAGACACCATAATATGCACAAATTCTCTTATCATCATTTGCACTCAAAAAATCTTGGTAAGGACCCCGCAAAAGCCAACCCCACCATCATTCCAGACACTTGAGATTTCCTGTGAGACAAGTCCTGGTCAGCACCCCCAACCCATCCTGGGTATGTTTCTTCTCCCTGCAATCTAGAATAGACTTTCTCTGACCCCCACCTAAGCATTTTACTTTCATATATCCAAGGCCATGGTCCCACTGACCTGGGAGGCAGAAAAGAAGATTTTGTGGTAGCCACCAGATCTAATTGCATGGCTCCTGCATCTACAAAGAGCAGTATCCCCAGACTCAGCAAAGATAGTCTGCATCCTACCTGATGGTCCTCAGAGTCTTGTCCTCAAAAAAAGTTACCTGACTGTGTGTGTCTCTGTGTGTGTGTGTTTGTGTGTGCACGTGAGTGTGTGTTATGGTGTGCACACATACTTACAAATGTGCGTGTGCACATGCTTTGGCACAGGTATGGAAATCAGAGAACAATTTTATAAAGTCAGTTGTCTCCTTCAACTATTACTTGGGTTCCAGGACTAGACAGGGAAATGTTAGGCTTCTGTCTACTCAAGGAGTCATTCTGCAAACGACTTATCATTGTAGGTCCTCCCTCTGCATTTTGTTAAGTTCTTCAGCTTCTTCCCAATTTTGAGCCTAAGATAAAGTGGGCCATAGCTCAGAAAGATGCCAACTGAACAGGTGGTGCCAAGTGTTCGGGGTAAAAGGCTAGAATCCGAAATTCTGGAGAGGAAGGGAGAAAGGAAGCTGAGATCCTAGAGGAGGAAGAGAAGAATAGAAGCAGAGATTCTACAGCTGACCTGGGCCTGAGTGTCCCGGTCTCCGAAGTCTCCGAAGTGACACGAATGCCACAGACACCAAGTCGGGTTCACGCAAAAACTTTACTTCGGGCTTTTTCTTTTACAGCTCCCTTCCCCAGCAGCTTCTTCTTAGGTCAAGGGCTAAACTACTTCTATCCTACTTCTACTCTTTCTACTTCTACTCACGGCATGGGCTAAAACTCTACACTACTCTATTTCTGGCTTCTACCTAGGGCTAGGGCTAAAAAACCTCTCACCTCGCTACTCGAGACTCCTCTCTCTCTAGCTCCACCCCACCTCATCCAATCAGATTTCACACACTCTCCAGGCATGAGCTTAGGTCGTTCACAGATTGGCTGACAGATCTGGATCACGAGGAACTGTCCAGCCTGGCAGGCAGCCCACACATGCAGCCTCACTGTGCATGCTAGGGCAAGGCAGTAAACAAGTGGGTTTCACTTGGTCTGTGGCTTCACCCTCTTCCCACATCTCCCCCTTTTTGTTTTATTAACAGCTCTGGGTTCAGCATTTGTCTTAGGTTGCCCCCATCTGTGCCACATCCTTACCCGTCATGGAAGTGACAAACTCATTTTTGCCATCCTGTCTTAGGTTGGTATGCTCACGTGAGGTTCTTACCCGTCATTGATTACTGATCTAGCATGTTGAGCCAACATTGGGGGGATGTTCCTGCTTCCAAGGCTGCCATAGCCTACACTAAGGCTCATTTATCAGCCCTGTGCCGTCTTCGCATACGTGCCATCCACCAAAGCATTCCTCCACACACAACAGTCAGCAGGAGCGCTCAAAAGGCCATCCCTCCCCAATTTTTTAAGAGTCCCACAGTTCCCTGGATGATCTCCAGCCATTGCTTTGCAGTTGCAATCTCCACATGGGTGTTGTTCACGGCAACAATTGATGCTCGCAATTGCTTCATCTTTGTGTCAAGATCATGACTCCAATTTCCTAGCAGCATCACACCAATTGCACATGACAGTTTCGCAGCTCTGGAAAAATTTTGATACTGAACAGAGGTTACACACACTCCTGACATATGAGTCAAGCTCTGGCTAAGGGTGTTAATTGGTGAGGAGATTGTAAATCGGAATCTCCTTTTAAAATATCAAATGACGGGCTTAACTCTGCATTGGGAAGATTACAATAGGGCCGAATCCAAATGATATCTCCTAACAATTTCTGAAAATCATTTAAGGAATGCATTTTATCCACCCTTAGTTCCAGCTTTAGTGGCTCGACAACAGCATCTCTCAATTTAGTACCTAAATAGTGTTTTACTTCTGTCTTTTGAACCTTTTCTGGGGCTATCTATCTATTGCCCGAGCTTTTGTCCCCACCGGCAAGAACACACTCAGGACAACCGAAATCTTCTGTGGCAAAGCTTTATTGCTTACTTCTCAGGAAGACCCTGACCCCAGAAGATGGAGTCGCTTATATAGCCCTCAGCCATGGCATTTCAGCACCTGATATGGCGTGTCAGCTCCTGATTTGTTGCTCGCCCATCACCCTACTATTATGCCCCGAGAATGGGCAGTGACTAGGAGAGAGTACACTCTCGCGCCTGTGTACAAGGCTTGTTTATTAGTTAGGTACAGCGGAGGCCAGCGCCATCTTATAATGGCGATTGCTCACGGCACGCACAGCTCTCCACAGCAATTGCTCACGGCACAGCTCTCCACATCTCCCCCTTTTTACTTTATTAAAATTTGAGGGTGGACTAGGTCTGTGTAATCATGTCCATCTGTTGTGGCTCCTGTCTTAGGTCGTTCCTCCAATGTCACAGCCTTTCCTGTCATAGGGTAACCCTATCACCACCGGGCCCCGTGTCTTAGGTTGATCTGTGCATGAGGAAAGTTGCCCGTCCCTGGATACCACAGTGCTATGTGACAGTAACTACAAATGACCTAGGGCGAACTCTACAAAAGAGGCCAGCCACCAATGTCAACTAATTCTTGAGCATAGATAGCCAGATTTCGGGGGAGGCCCCTTGCTCAATGGCAGCAAGTGCTTGAGCTATCACAACCTTGTCACGTGTTTGTTGGGTTCTGAGCTTGCAAACCAACCAGAGCATGAACACAAGTCCACAGCAGGTGGCAACACCAAATAAACCTACCCATTCCTTAAAATAAGAAAATGCAGATGAAATCCAGGAGGAGAGGCCCTCTGTCAATGACAGGTCCACTCGAGTTGAGTTGATCTTTAAAACTTCCACCCTCAGGGTCTCAAGAGTCTCATCGAATCCCTCGGACCAATTTCCTGCAAGATACAAGGAAAGCTGTCTAGACAGATTAGCTGCATGAGTAAAATTTTCATATTGGACACTGGTAATACACAGAGCTTCCAGTTTTCTTTCACAACCCAACTGGGCCATCAGGTATAAGACACTTATCTGTTCCTCTACCAGATCAAGGCGCTGATTCAAAATCATCAGCCCTCCCTTCAGCTGGGCACTAGCACCTGCCTCATTACTTAGAAGCCATTGGTAATATGGTCAAATATTTTCTTTTTCTGTAGCATCTCCTTTATCATTCATTACAGCAAAATCCAATGGAGGTGACAAAACCCTTTGCTATTTCTTTCCAAGGAAAAATTTTTTTTGATTGACAAGGTGAAAAATCTATAGGAAATGCAAGGTCTGGATGACACCAAGGCATGCTGCATATAGCAGTAGCATTGTCAACAGGCCATCATGATCTTTTGGGAATAGTCACATTTCCCTTTATCATGATCGTGGTGATGTTTATAGGTGAAGTTACATTATTTCCAACATCACCTGATCCTGATTGTGCTCCTTGAGCAACTTGCGTTAAAGCATTAAATAACACTCCAGAGCTCACTTTATTTTGGCTAATGAAATCTGTCCAATTAGAGATACTCTTTTTCTTTAAAAATATTCAGTTGTCAAAAACAAAGGCAAGGTAGAAGAATTGGAATATACTGGTAAAGGTACCTGCTATGATCTTATTATGGCCCACAAAAGTATACTTATCCCTGTCTCAATCACCAGGAGTAAGAATAACAGGATCATCTTGGGATTCATCTTGATCTTTCATGGTCCTTGTCAATCATGTCAGAACCCAAAGTGGATTTTTTTTTCTCACCCTGTGGAAAAAATACAAATAGCTCCCTGGGATCTGATTAAGATAGGATCCGGGCCATACCATTTATCATCAAGGACATTCTTCCACTTGACCATTTCATTGAGCTGTTGAGGCCATTGTCCGTACCTTTCAGCTGGTGATCTCCCAGCATTATCCAGTTTTAAGAAATTAAGAGTAAATATTATAAGGGATAGAGCCATCTTTGACGTCATAGCCTCTATCCCCCCTTTTTGTTTTTGTTTTTTAAAGAAGTTTTAATTCTCCTAGTTACCTAATGACCGGTTTGAGATAGAGGCCTTCATATACATTCTGTGTCCCCCCCAGGACATAGCCTGTGGGAGTCGGTTGCCTTGATGCCAGGTGTAGGTCATGAATGTTCTTGACTAACAAGAACAGAGCATTTGTATCTAGGGTGGCTTTTCAGCCCAGTCATATATACTATTTAGATTTACAAAATAAACAGCTAGGACTTATCTGTTTAGTCTTTCTTGCTAGTGGTTAAATTCAGCTTAGGAATTTTTCCCTTGAATAGGAGCCAGGTAATGATGTATGTGCTCTAATATGTTGAATATAAAAAGGGTGCTCACGCATCAAAATACATCAATATTCTGCAGTAACCAAATTAATGGCTGTTTGGAACAAGGAACAGACACTTATACATGTAAGCAAACTCTGTACACTATAACTTTATATAAAGTAGGCAAGTCAAATCACAATGTCTTGATAAATTTCACAGCCTAATTGACCTTTTATAAACTTTGAATTTAAATTTTATTTAGAACAACATCTGGCTAGGTCTATAATAAGGCTCTAAGAAGTGCCACACAAGCCGAGCTGAGGCTGCTCCCCTCCGAGCTCAGCCTCAACCCAAATGCAAACTTTTCTCAATCTGAACACACTGCTAGAGTCTTGGCCCAAAGATTATCTCTATGTTGAAGTATCCTTAAAGACCTGTTTTCTTGTGTTTGTTCATGTTGTTTAGAAAGACTCCAACCTTGAGTTCCCAATTTTAAGCTAACTTTCTGTTACAAGCAAAAGGCTGTCTGCCCCTTTAAGAGCTCCATTTGTAATCGGCCCTCAGCAGGGCTTTTTCAGCTGTACTTGGCTCCCAGCCACAGTGCAGCTAACTTGTCAATTTTTGCTGTGCAGACTGAGACTGATTTTTATACTTTTCAACATGAAACACAGAACAACAATCATTCAAACAACAAAACAAAAACAAACATGAATTGACAGACATATGGACTATTTGTTTTGGTGCACCAAAAAATGACAATAGACAGACAGGGAATAGAACTTGGTGTCTCAAAGGGACACAGATATCCTAACCAGAGCTAAGAATATCTCCATAGGAGCCAGAGAGGAAATAGGACATCTCCCATTTTCCTTCTGTTCCCAGGAGAGCTCTGAAATAGCTTATTTTCATTTTTTCTCTTTTTTGCTAAAAGATCCCAAACAGGGGATAACTGCTTTTCTAAAACTTATTTTCTCTCTCTCATGTTCAGACTCTACTTCCTTATCTCCTTCTTCTGGGAATACTGCCAGAGAATGGAGAGGAGGCACAGTGGCCCTGAGAGCTATCTTTAAGCCTTTAATGAAGGCTGCCTCTTTAGTCAAAGTCCTCAAGAGGAGGGTAAATTGACTTAATTTATATTATCCTTTGTGTCTTTATAACTTATATTATCTTTTGTATCTTTATATTTTATATTATCCTTTGTATCTTTATATTTTATATTGTCCTTTGTTTTTCTCTTTTCTCCTTTTCTAAACTCACCCAGGGCATTTTTTCCCTAATTTCTCTTTTCCTCGGGCTCAAGGTCCGTGGAAAGGCCTTTATTCTTCAGTGCACCTTGTTTCGTTTCAACTCTTACTCTCTCTCCCTGCTCTGCCTCTGATAGACTGTCTTGAATTTCGTCCAAAACTTTCTGCTCTGCTTCTACCATTTGCTGACAATCCTCGTCTGTTAAGCATGATCTCACCAATTTCCACTATGGCATGGTCCCTGCTTTAAGTTTGCCGTTCTGCTGTTCCCTAACTAGATCTCCTTTCAGTTTGTCCCAAGAGGCGACATATCAATTGAACGGAACTAAAGTCTGTGACAGTGGACATAGCTGCTGGACCATTCCATCTTATGTGTAAAGAAATCTGGAATTATGTGATTATAATTTTCTTAGCATTTTCTTTGTAAAAAAATCTAAAATATGAACTAGTTGGTGTATAGTAAAAAGTAAAGAAATTCTGAGAGGAGTTTTATTTTTGGATAGTACATATATACATATGCAGTGTGTGTGCCAGTGGTGTTAACAAAACTAATAGTGGAATTTGATCCTTAACAATGCCATTATTTAAGTTGAAGTGTTTATTAGCTCACCAAAATTGAACGTACTGTTAAAGGAAACTGGCTTCTGATGCATGAACATTTGTATGTACACTGAAAGTAGTCCCTAATAAAAGATAAACCAAGCATAGACAGTATGTACCCCTGAGAAGTGTTGATGACTTATGAGGCAGGTTATACCATGGTGCCACACAGTCTATCTCCCTGACAAATCCCTCTATAGTCTTAGTGGCGATTTTCAGGCCACACTGCTTCAGGACCGACCGCAACACCACTACTACAGAATGGGAGATTCCCATACTGCCACTGTCCAGTCCTGACCGCGACTGAAACTGGTTGCTGTCCAGGTGCTGTCCAGGCCTGACCACTACTGAAACTGGTCGCTGTCCAGGCACTGTTCAGGCCTGACCGTGACTGGGAACCAGTCAGCAGTTCCAGCGGTGGAAGCAAAATGAAACCGAAAGGAAAAGTGCAATCACCGTGCAAACAATCAAAAGGGCGTCTAATTCTGGAGAAATTTCAAGACTGTGCGTACCTTGCAGAGCCTTACGTGTCCCGCAGTTCTGGTTCTGCCCTGCTAACAAGGGATCTCCCTTGCGCGGGTGTGATGGTAGTTCCCGGGTTCCTAGGCGCCACTTATCCCGAGCTTTTGTCTCCGCCGGCAAGAACACACTCAGGACAACCGGAATCTTCTGCGGCAAAGCTTTATTGCTCACTTCTCAGGAAGACCCCGACCCCAGAAAATGGAGTCACTTATATAGCCTCAGCCATGGTGTTTCAACACCTGATATGGCGTGTCAGCTCCTGATTTGTTGCTTGCCCATCACCCCACTATTACGCCCTGAGAATGGGCAGTGACTAGGAGTGAATTCACTCTCACACCTGCGTACAAGGCTTGTTTATTAGTTAGGCACAGCGGAGGCCAGTGCCATCTTATAATGGCGATTGCTCGTGGCATGCACGGCTCTCCACAGCTATCACCAAATTCCACTTCTCCAAGAGGTATTTAGTTAGGGTCCCAAATACCTCTTCCACTTCCACATAGAGGATCCACAAATCAAAATATCATCCATACTACTCTTTCCCCTTTTGTCTCCCTCATCTTTATAGAGGGCTGATGGTTCGGGCGGCCTACCGCACCTCAACCTCCAGTGGAACATCCGATGACAGCTGTCGCTATCAGTCCTGTTGCTGTCACTAGCAGACCCTTCAGAGCTAGATTCCTTCTTCTCTTTCTTAGCTTTGGTTTGTTGTCTAAGCAGTTTAGGCTTTCGGCAGCTAGCCTGAGAAGCAATCTCCTTATTGTACTTTCCACTGGCGTCCCTCAAGCATGCTCCGACCAAGATCCAGATGACTAACATTTTTACTTTCATTTTAGTCGCAATTGAACCCATGTTGCTGAAATTCCCTTTGTCTCTATTCCTGAGAACCTTAATGCTTCGTCCCTTTTTCTCGGGAACCTTACCTTTGTCTCTATACCTGAGAATGTTAATAGTCCCTAATCTGGGAACCTAATAGTCTCTAACCGAGAACTTTAATGCTCTGTCCCTTTTTTCCCGGGAAACTTACAGGCCTGTGCTTTCTTCAAATACCATTGCTTACCAAAAATTTCCTTACAGCTGTTTACTAAAAGTTCCTACCGCTGTTTACTAAGGTTTCCTTACCTCTGTTTACCAAAATTTCCCTACCGCTGTTTACCAAAATTTCCCTACCACTGTTTACCAAAATTTTCCTACCACTGTTTACCAAATATTTTCCTATCGCTGTTTACCAAAAAATTTCCTACCGCTGTTTACTAGAATTTTTTCTACTTACCTTTGCTGACCAACACGATCCCCAATCCCCGAACGGGCCACCATTTGTCCCAGTCTCCGCAGTCTCCGACGCGACACAAATGACACAGACACCAAGTCAGGTTCACGCAGCAACTTTACTTCGGGCTTTTTCTTTTACAGCTCCCTTCCCCAGCAGCTTCTTCTTAGGGAAAGGGCTAAACTACTCCTATTCTACTTCTTCTCTCTCTACTTCTACTCATGTCATGGGCTAAAACTCTCCACTACTCTACTTCTGGCTTCTACCTAGGTCAAGGGCTAAAATAACCTCACTACTCTACTTCTGGCTTCTACCTAGGGCTAGGGCTAAAAAACCTCTCACCTCGCTACTCAAGACTCCTCTCTCTCTAGCTCCACCCCACCTCATCCAATCAGAATTCACACATGCTCCAGGCACGAGCTTAGGTTCACAAATTGGCTGACAGATCTGGATCACGAGGAACTGTCCAGCCTGGCAGGCAGCCAACGCATGCAGCCTCACTGCACGTATTCGGGCAAGGCAATAAACAAGTGGGTTTCACAGGACCTGCGGCCGCACCTGCTTCCCAGAAGCATCTCCGGACACCGAAGACTGCAGCCATGAGACTCCCAGGGGACCATGGGATGAGCTGGTTTTTGTAATTAAAATGTTTTAGTTTTCATATTTGGGTGCTTAGCCTGCCTGTTTCCTGTGCCCTGTATGTGAGGCTGGTGCTCACAGAGGCCCTAAGAATCCATTGAAAGGGAGGTATAGATGCTTGTGAGCTGCTCTATAAATGTTGGGAATCAAACCTAGTCTTAAGGAAGAGCATCATGGTCCTTAACTGCTGCACCATCTCTCCAGTTCCTGGAGTGTTTTCCAAAAAGATTTATTGTTGTTGTTGTCGTTGTCATCATCATCATCATATTTTAAAGTTATGTGTACCTGTATGTGGGTATATGCATGAGAGTGCAGGTGTCCATGTTGTGCAACAATGGATGCCAATTCTAGGTTGGAAACCACCTGGGGTGGATGATAAGAACTGACCTCAGGTCCTCTGCAAGGACGGAACCTATTCTTTTTATCTATACTTTTTTTACTTATTTCATGTCTATATTTCTTGTGTCTGCATGCATGTCTGTGTAGCATGTGCATGCCTAGTGCCCCACAGAGAGAAGGAATCAGCTTCCCTGGCACTGGAGCTAAGACAGCTGTGAGACCCAGTGTAGGTGCAGGGAATTGAACCCAGGTCCTCTGGAAGAACAACCACTGAACAACAGAGACAGCTCTCGTGCCCCTAGAATGGTTTTCGATGGAGCAGATATTCTCCATCAAATATCCAAGTTGGCCTCATAAGTTGATAATGAAAGAGGCATGATGAAAAGATTAGTCATTTTCTCCAACCCCACTCAGAATTATGTGAAATCTCTACATAATTCAACAAATATCCATTAAGAGCCTACTGAGTGCCAAGCCCTAGTATAAACATAGGGTAGAATGTGTGCCCTAATGAAGCTTATGTTCTGTCACAAGGACATTAAATACTAATGAATTGCAATAAGATCAATGGAGGAGCCAAATCAGGAAAAGAGTGATGTAGGGTGATCTTAAAAGTCATATCTAAGGACATGGCCTCTCATTTGGGATGTTCAGGGGGCAAAGTGCTGTAGAGTTTCTGGGGAAGAATCTCTTTAAAAACCAGGAAATGAGGCAGGCAGTGGAGGTGCACATCTTTAACCCCAGCACTCAGGAGGCAGAGGCAGGTGGATCTCTATGAATAGTCTGAGTCAGCCTGGTCTCCAGAGCAAGTTTCAGGATAGCCAGAGCTACATAATAAGACCTCTGCTGAGAGTTTGCATTTCTGCCTCACTGCAGGGGTGTGGGAACACACCGATAAGCCACAAAAGGGTGGTGAAACACCACACTTTAGGCTGCATTTCTTCCTTGTTGATGAGGTGCGGGGCCTCACACTGCTCAGGGAAGACTAACCACAGTCTACGATAGGGGACACAACCCATGTTTCTTTGGATGAGAAAAGGCAGAGGCTGGGACAGATGCTGTGGTTCTCAAACTCCTGTGCACCCAGATGCCAATAGGAACCAGGAGGGGTTGAGAACATGGGCTCCCATTCTCCTGTGTACCCAGATGCCACTGGCGACCAAAAGGACTTGGGAATGGGAGTCCATGGGTGCCGTGCTGAGCCTGGGATATGGGGGGCTGGGATCCTGCTTAGCTCTGAGTGAGTGTCAGGAGTATGGAGAGGCTTCTACAAGAGACTGTGGTGTGGCCCTGGAAGATGAAAGCCTCTCCCCTCAGCAGCTTTTGATGAAGGAGTTGGTCTTTGCTTATCCAAACAGTTTTAGTCATGGCAGAAGTGGATGCATATGTCTATCTCACAGTGAACCAGAGATTAAATACCTTTTGCAGGAAGGGATGCCCAGGAAGGGAAGCTCATTGACTAAACACTCTGGGCCTATCTACATTCCTCATTATCATGGAGACCTCTAGGTTTTCATTCTACATGACTGGATGTCAAGGTCCTTTTAGTGGGGTGTCATGGTCTCCTGCTCCAGGACAGGAAACTGCTCTGAAGCTAGTTCGAACTCCTGCCATTCTCAACTGTGGGATTTATCAGGGTTTTGAATTGCTACAACCTTACCAGTTCTTCTGTCTGGTGGCACCATGCACTGCCTCACACTCTGTCTTGGAAAACTAAAACCAAAACAAAATTCAAAAAAGACCACACAATTAGAAGTTAGTGCTTGCATTTTTGAGGCTAAACAAAGTTAGCAGTAAAGAGGATCCTGGGGGAGGAACCAAGATGCAGGCTGAAGCTGGATCCTGAGGTAGAGTCTGAGTCCTTCACAAATAGGGAGAAGCCAACCGTGTTTTAATCAAGGGGTGAGATGAGCTGGTCCGTCTGGCCCATTCACCAGTCCATCAGTCTGTCCTAGTCTGTTCTTTGATGCTGTGATAAAACACTGACCAAAACCACCTTGCTGGGAGGAAAGGTCTTCCTTGACTGGCGCTTCCAGGGCACTGTCCAGTTTGCAGGAAGTGTGCAGGAGCTCAGCAGGAAGCTGGAGGCCTGAACTGAAGCAGAGGCCATGGAGGGCGCTGCTCACTGGCTTGCTCAGCCTGCCTTCTTAGACAACCCAGGACCACAAGCCCAGGGATGGCATCTCATCTATCCATCAATTAACAATCAAGAAAATATCCTTATGACCGTGTTCACCATGTCTATCTGGTTAGAGTAAATTCTCAGTAAAAATTGCTTCTTCCAGGGTTCTCTAGTTTGTATCAAGTTGACGTAAATTACCAGTACACACCAACCTATCTTTTACCCTGTCAGGACAATGATACCCTGTTCCTCTGTTTATAATTTTTCTTTTTCTCTATTTCTTTTTTTAAATTTGGTTTTGTGGGATTTTGCTGTTATTTATAGTGTTTTTTTTTTTCAAGACAGGGTTTCTTTGTGTACCTTGGCCTTCCTGGAACTTGCTGTGTAGATCAGACTGGCATCAAACTCACAGAGATCCACCTGCCTCTGCCTCCTCAGTTTTGAGATTAAAAACACGCATCAACTTTCCTTCCTTTTTCCAGAGACCAGGTGTCAGCTGTTTTTTTTTCTTCTCATCACTGTGATAAATAATGAGACAAAGGCAGCTTAAGGAGGGAAACGTTTATCTTGGACCAAGGTTTGAAGGCATTTAGCCAACCATGGTGGAAAGGCAGGGAGGTGGGATGTGAGGTGGCTGCTCACATTGTTTCCACAAGTAAAAAGCAGGATGAACACTGGTCTTACGTTCCTCCCTCCTTTACCTCTGTTTATCCAGTCTGCCATTGAGCCCAGAGGAGGTGTCGGCTGTGGGAAGCCGTTGCAGAGAAGCAGTTACAGAGTGGCAGTTACAGAGTGACAGTTACAGAGTGGCAGTTACAGAGTGGCAGTTGCAGAGTGGCAGTTGGCTACTGCTGGCCACCACACATACATAGGCAGTAAAGGTTCTTTTGCCAAGATGAGAGAGAAGTTAACCAATCAGATGTAGGCATGCAAATGAGGTGATTAGCGTAACCCAAGCACAATCAATCCAGGTGTGAGTCACGCCTCTCCTAGGCCTATATAAGCAGCACCAGTTCTGGGCTTGGGGTCTCTTCGCCTCTGCAATCAAGCTCTCCCAATAAACGTGTGCGGAAGGATCCTGTTACAGCGTCGTTCTTCCTGGCCAGTCGAGCGTGCGCAAGAGTCGGCTCCTGGCATCTCCTCCTCTCCCTGAGAGGGACCTTCCTCCCTCCTGCTATTTGGAGAGGCTCTGATCACAGCAGAAGATCCTGAGGAGACACAAGGAGGTGCCACAGGTCCGGAAAAGCCCTACTAGGCACCTCCCAGGCATGTCTTTACTTGTGGAGTTGCAGTGATCAGCACTTGGTGTGTCTACAAACTTCCTCTTCTGGCATCTGAAGGTTCTTCCTCTTCGGGCTTCTTGCTTCTCACTGCAGGGTAGAGCTAGGCAAGAGGCATGAGCAGACCATTGTCTTCTCAGTTTCCTCTTTCCCCACAGCAACTGCATGTGTTTCTGTGGCTCTGTTTGTTTCTGTGGCCTGATGTGTGTGGGTGAGTGTGAATCGGCCCCACTCATGGGAAAAGCGCTTGCCGTCCACTTCCTACCTCTCTCTGACTCTTGCAGTAATGACCATCTTAGATGTGGAGGCAAAGTCAGTTCTTGGGAGTTCACAGAACAGGAAGACAGCAGAAACTTGGAGCCCTGACTTTGTAGAATCTGGACCTCACCAGACTTTTGCTGGACACAAAAATAAGTTGCTAATTTTTCCAATCTCTGAAGGTCAAATGAATAGTCTCATTTACTATAGCTATTGTGAGAAGGCACTAATACCACACAAAATGTGAGCCCTGCTATAAGAGAACCTTGGTTAGTGGACACTCTCTCTGCTTCCAGCTTTGTCCCCTGCTCACTCTGGGAAGAGCAGAACAGTTGCACCAAACTCCTTCCCAGAGCATCAGGATAAACACCTGCTTTGCCCAGTTCCAAATTCTGATTTCCTGTGTCGCCTTCCAGGCAGCCGTAATCTCAACAAAGAGATGGGACAGCTCTCTAGCTTGGTTTGTGCCTCTTCATATTCCAAACTGAGCAGAAGCCAGCAGCCAGAAGCTCAGGGTCATTTTACACTACTAGCCTGTACTAGACCCTCATGGCCTCCTTCTTTGTCTTCTCTCAGACACTCTGTGCTCCTCAACACCCTCATTCTCAAAACTGAAGAATGCAGAAGGGCCTAGCATGGAGATCCTGAACTTGGGAGGGAAACACAGGAAGATCTCCCCAAATTTGAGACTGGAGAGGTTACCCATTGTGGTTCAGGTCAGCCAAGGATACATAGCTAGTCGAAAGAAGACTAGGAAGAAGATGATAAAGAGGAGAGGAAGAGGAAGAGGAAGAGGAAGAGGAAGATGGGGAAGAGGCAAAATAATTTTTCTTTCTGCCATTTTCCTTCTTTGTTTCTCAAATCGCTAAGGCCCCATCCTTCCTGTCAAGACCAGCTCTTTTACACAGATTTCCTTATTTGTTTCTTTCTAAAAGCTGACTTTCCTGTTTCTGTTGTTTATACAAAAGATTCCTCCTCAGAGCTGTACTTCCTACTCTGTATTAATCTTAGACACTTCATGGGAAAATGACGTAGTAGTGGTGAAGTTTTCTAGAGAGCAGATAATTCTCTGTATGTGTAAACATGTGTGAGAGAGTATGTATGTTTGTGCATTTGTGTATATGTCTGTGAGTGTGTGAGTGTTTGACTGAGTGTGTGTATGTGATTATGTATGAGTGTGTGTTTGAGTGTGTGTGAGTGTATATGTGTGTGAGTGTGTGAATGAGTCTATATGTGTGTGAGTGTGTGAATGAGTCTATTTGTGAGTACATATAAGTAAGTGTGTGTATTTAAATGTTAGTTTTGGTATGTGTGAGTGTGAGAGAATGTACGAGTTTGTGAGTCTGTATATGTGTGTAAGTATATATGTATGTTTGTGTATTTGTGAACAAGTGTGCATATGAGTGTGAGTGTATGAATATGTGTGTGAATGAGTATGTATGTAAGTGTGTGAGAGTATGTATGTGTGTAAATATTTATGAATGTGAGTGTGAGTGTGTGTATGTTCGGGTCTGTGTATATGTTTGTGTATGAGTGAGTGTGTGTGTGTGTGCACATGTGAGTGTGTGAGTATATGTGTGAGTGTGTAAGTGTGTGAGAGAGTTTGTTTGTGTGTATATTTGAGTGTGTGAGTATGTGTGCATGTGAGTGTATGTGAGTGTGGAAGTGTGTGTGTGTATGATTGGTTCTGTGTATGTGTAAGTATGCGTGAGTGAGTGTGTGTATGAGTGTGTCTGTGCATGTGTGAGTGTTTGTGCATGTGAGTTCATGAATGCATGTGTGAGTGTGTATGTGAATGTGAGAGTATGTCTGAGTGTGTGTGTATGTGAATGTGTAAGAGTGTGAGTGTGTGCGTATGTGTGGGTCTGTATATGTGTGTGTAAGTATGTGTGAGTGTGTGTATTGGTAAGTATGTGATTTGTGAGTGTGTATTGTGAATGAGTTAGTGTGTGTGTGCATGTGTGTGTATGTGTGAGTGTAAGTATATGAGTGTAAGTGTTCATATAGGGTGGAGTACATACACACATGAGATGCATATGCACGTGAGTGGGGCACATGAGCACTTGAGGTTGGAGAACCTCAAGTTGAGTTGCTCCTCAGGCACCATCCACTTAGGGTCATCATGGCTGACTTGTCCTAGTCGGCTGGCTAGTGGGCCCCAGGAATACACCTGTCTCTGCCTCCTCAGCCATGGGATTCCAGCATGTGCACCAGGCCTTGACTCTTTTTAACTGTGTACTCTGGGGATTGAACTCAGTTCCTCCTACTTACAAGGATTTTACCTACTGATCTGTCTTCACTGCCCCAGAAATTAATTATTGTAAAACAAACAAATCAACTAAATATGGAAGTACGTGTATCTAACTCTCCTAATTCAGGAGGTTGAGACAGGAGGCTGGCTGCAAGTTCAAGGCCAACCTGACCTCCACAGAGTGTTTCAAGTCTAGCAGAGTTACATAGGGAAAACCTGTCTGAGAGCCAAAAATGATAATAATAGTCATATGTAGCGTCATTTACCTATAACCCTAGCACTTGGGAGGCTGCGATAGGAGGATCAAAGGTTGGAAACAAGCATGGGAACAGAGACAGTATCAAATTTTTAATTAATTTAATTAAAAACAAACAAAAATCAAATACCTGTGACAAAAACCCAAGTTATTTATTTTTTTAGAATGGTGTCAGGTAGTATAAAGAAATAAGAGAAATATCTATGATGTTGGTGACTGTGCCTGAACTAACTCATACAGTGTCCCATCAACCACACATAGACTCTGTCATACCCTCACCACTGTCCCTCGTACTCCTGTGGGCCAAAGCTCCAGGATAGGTCTGGTAGACATGCTTTCTACAGAAGCCAGTTTGATGGTCATGCTGTTTGCTGCCCAAAGCAAATGGCCCCGGCACATTTCCATAAATAGACCTGAGTTCAGTCTGACCTTCCTGCTGTTTCAGGAATCCCAAGGTTGCTCTCAGATTCACTGAACCACCATAGCTGTGGTTTACTGCAGAAAACGAAGTTCTTTCCACACACACACACACACACACACACACACACTCCCCACGCCCCTTGATGATGTGAGTTTATGTGACACGTGTCCCCCTGCCCCTCCCACTGAGGCTGTAAGAGCCATCATGTGGTTTCCTGTGACCTACAGTGGACAGGAGGCATCTTCAGCCTGGTCAACTGGTTGGTGTGTGCTGACTCATTCTTCCTGAGAGCAGGAAATAAACTTGGGTGCTTGTGGCAGTCTGTAGTTGGGGCTTTGCTTTGGCAGCAACTGTGGTAAAATACTGATGAATCCTAGCCTGTGTCCACAGGCAGTTACAGATGGGTGTGTGTGTGTGTGTGTGTGTGTGTGTGTGTGTGTGTGTGTGGGCAGCATCAGCACCTGTGCCTCCCCACCTTCCCACTCCTCTCTGCCTTCCAGAGAGGCATGTGGAGCAACCCTAATTCCAGTCCTGCACTCTATCAGGAGAGAGAGGCTCCCAGAGGCAGGGCCATACTCCCAGAACTCACTTGAAGCAGGCTGGTCTATCATTGACTTACAGCTACACAGAAAAGGCATGGCTGACTAAGGCACTTGTATCATTGCAACTGTAACCTCTTCAGGATCAAAGGGAGTCATTGGCATGTGTGTACTATAAAATATACACATGAACATACTTCACATATGCTAAACATGTCACACACATGTATGCACCACTTGCAGCATACATGTAACACATATAAGTAGTACATAGTGTACACACCACAAAAGATACATATATACTATACACTCATATGTATATACACCATACCTCATACATCTATGCGCAGGACACATGCCACACATGCTACAGACATGATGCATATATACAGTATACATCAGATGTAACTATGAACTCCACACTTTGCACAGCCGTACATACCCCACGCATACCTTATCAATGGTTATGCATCTGGGACAGAGCCAGGGTGCCACGGACTGGACTCAGTCGGTCTTTCCACGCATTGGGAACCAGGATACCGGCAGAGGTGAGCAAGGAGTTGGCAGATGACAAAACAGACATGGACACCAGAGAAAGTGCTGCATCTGAATGTAATTTCTCAAAGCGAGCACCAGATTTATAATACAGAAGGAAAACAAAGAAGGTAGGTGACACATCAGCCAAGGTACATTGACATTATTTGACAAAAACAAAAAATGCATACAAAAAGACTGGCAGGATCCAGGCAATGTTTACAATTGAGATAAGATGAGCCCTATCAAAAGTCAGCTATTCACAGGAGCCACGAAAAGGGTCTGATGAAATGCTAGTTGTATTGGCTAGTTTTGTGTCAAGTTGACACAGCTGGAGTTATCACAGAGAAAGGAGCTTCAGTTGAGGAAATGCCTCCATGAGATACAACTGTCAGGCATTTTCTCAATTAGTGATCAAGGGGGAAAGGCCCCTTGTGGGTGGGACCATGTCTGGGCTGGTAGTCTTGGTTATAAGAGAGCAGGCTGAGCAAGCCAGGGGAGGCAAGCTAGTAAGGAACATCCCTCCATGGCCTCTGCATCAGCTCCTGCTTCCTGACCTGCTTGAGTTCCAGTCCTGCATCCTTTGGTGATGAACAGCAGTATGGAAATGTAAGCTGAATAAACCCTTTCCTCCCCAACTTGCTTCTTGATCATGATGTTTGTGCAGGAATAGAAAACCTGACTAAGACACTAGTCTATTGTTAAACCCACCAGAAGGGGTCCCTTAGTAAATACCTACTTATGCTATTCCTGTGGGCCTAGTGAAAACCATGCACCAGGGGAGTTCCATACTACCAACCCTTCAATGAATAATATTACAGTTCCTCCTAAGACCACAACCCACCTTCTTTCTACTATTATGTAATGTGGGCTGCCATTCATGTCTGTAATGAACAGTCTAAGTATACTTTGCTAAGCTTTCCCTGAGATTTCTAGCTCCTATCCAGTAAAATATTGCAAGAAGCATGCAAGACCCTCCACACTATTGCAGGGACAAATTTGGAGCATTCGTGCTATGGGAATGCCATGGTTCCAGGAGGCTAAGTTTCTGTGAAACACTTTTGCCTCAGGACTGTGTCTAAGCTTTTGGGCCTGCCACGCAGTCTTCACTGGAGTGGGTGTGGCATTTCCCCCCTTTAAATTTTTTAGAAGAAGTTCCAGAATGCCCCACCTTGGTCTCAGAAGAACTCTAAAAATGAGTGGAAACACAACAATTACTAATAAAATAATACCAATAATAAAAGCAAGCAAGATAGCAAGATTATATACTAAACTCAATCTAAGGAATTCAATGCATTGGGGCTTATACATGGCCATAAGAGGGTCACAGGAAATGGCCCAGGTCATACAGGACTTTCTGTTATAACCATGTGTTTATAAATCTCTTTGTGACTCTTATCTATGTTCCTTGTCTGCCCAAGGCTTATCTAACCAATACAGCCCCTTGCAGAGCGACTGAACATCAGCCTGAGGTTCACTTGTCAACTCAGCTACGGACCATCACCAACACTCAGCCCCTTGTCTGCACTGAAATGTTCAGCCCAGAGGGAATGTGGCATTGTGTTGTTTGGGTACAATGATTTACCACTTGGAGGTTCTGTGACTCTACCTGGAATGTGACTCTCCATTACTATGTCCCTCGCGTCTGGATCAGAGTGTTTGGCATGATCTCATTGCTGAGTTAGTTAAGAGTTGTGTGCTGTGTTATGAGTCAAGTCCTGTGCTGAGGAAATAGCAGAGGTCAGAGGTCATCAAAGGAACAGTCCTGAGTGTGACCCCACATTCTCTGGTCTCCATTATCCACAGCTCAGGACAGGAGGTGAAGTGCTCCTGTGCCCCTTGGTTCAGAGCAGTATTGAGAATTCCCTTTCTCAGGCACAGATACCCTAGTGCTCGGGCTGCCTCCTCTGGGGAAGCATGGAGACATTTGGGTGAGTTCTGACCGATGCTCCTTCCTCGTAGGGCCCTGACACACTCTTCCCAGGCCCATGACATTTTGACCTGGTTCAAATGTGAAAACAATTTCACGTCCAGAAAAATGCATTAGGTCCTTTTGTCCAGCCTTGCTCTTCCTAGAGCTAGATCTCACCTGCTTGTGCAAAGGGGGCCTCCAGCCTAATGCCCATCTGCTTCAGCTGCCAGGGCACCACGATGAATTTGCCAGCATCAGAGCCTCTAAAAATCCCACCACTTAGCAGATACCTGTAGACATAGGCATGCTGATTCTGAATCTACCACCCACTTATGCTATTAGGACACACTGGAGCTTATTGGATATTGTGGTGGTTCAAATAAGAATGACCCCACAAACTGCCACAACCACCCCTAACCCCTGCTCATATTTTCAAAAGCTTTGCTATCAGAGAGGGGAACTGCTTGATAGGTTTTGAAGGATGAGGAGGTGTGGCCTTTGTGGAGGAAGTGTATTACTGGAGGTGGGCTTAGAGGTTTCAAAAAGCTCACCCAATTGATCATTGATCAATTCTCTCTCTTCACTGATCATTCTCTCCGTCTGACTCTCTCAGTCTCTCTCTCTCTCTCTCTCTCTCTCTCTCTCTCTCTCTCTCTCTCTCTCTCTCTCCTCCCGCTCATCTGTCATCTCTCCTCTCTTTCTCACCTCTCTCTGCCTTTCTTTGTCTGCCTGAAAATCAGGATGTCACTCTGCTGTCTCCAGGACCATACCTGCCATGTTTGCCACCATGCTGACCATGATAACAATGAACCAAGCCTCTGAAAGTGCAAGCCAGCCCTGGTTAAATGTTTTCTCTTATACTAGCTGCTGTAGTCATGGTGTCTCCTCACAGCAATAGAACAGTGATAAGGTACAGATAGCAAGCAGTGACCATGCCTTAGAGTCCTTCAGTGAATACAATAAGTGGTTTCTGAGCTCTTGTTGATTTGATATTCTGTAGAGCAAAAAGAAACAGTGGACATAGAAAAATGCAGGCAGATACCCTGATGGTCAATCAGTGAGAGGCAAGAAAATGATACAGTGAGAGAACATCTGCATTCTGTGTTAGTAGGGAGAACATCTGCATTCTGTGTCAATGGGGATTGGAAGTGAGTGGAATAAGGATTGTTCTCAGGAATGAACCCAGGAGAGTCCAAACCCAGCAAACCATAAGTGTAAAGGTCCCCTCAAAATGTCACCACAGCCTGCAGATATGGCTGTAGATCAGAGGGGTGTAGGTACCTCTATGGCCAGGTGGCTCACCAGGCTCTCAGACTCCCCCTTTTCCCTTCTTCCCCAACATGAAAGGGAAGTGGATGGCCAACATTGGGAAACTGAGTCATCAGAAAGGAGAGATCTGAGGTCATTCTTTCATTCTACCACACAGCACCTACCTCAAATTATGCCCATGTCTAGGTATGGGGCCAGGAGACTCAAGAAGGCAGAGCTGCCATGCATGGGGGCTCCCATCAAGGCCTGGCACTCAAGGGATGGGAGATTTCTGAGTTCAAGGTTAGCTTCAGCTAAATACTGCATTCGAGCCCAGGTGGGGCTGCAGTGTGAGATACTGTCTCAAATAATCAGGGCTGTGGATGCATCTTAGTCGGCAGAGAGCTTGTCTGGCATGCGTAGAGCCCTGGGTTCAATCCTGAGCACAGCATGGATGGGCTGTGGTGACAAACACCTTAAACTGCTGGACTCAGGAGCTGGAGGTAGGAGGATCAGTTCAAGGTCCTCCTTACCTACATAGACGCCAGCCTAGGATAGCGATTCTGCCACAGAAAAACAACAAACCAAACAGAATAAGACAAGAGAAGTGAAAGCTGTGACCTACAGGTCTGTACTCTTTGTGGGGACACAGCACCCAGATAAACTCTGATTAAGGGATCAGGTCACAGCATGACCTTGACCAGCAGTGTGAACCCGGAAATGGTCCTAGACACCCCAAGGACTAAGAGTGCCCTATAATCTGATATTTGGAAGGAGGTGATTGCTCTGTGATCACACAGTTAGAGCAACAGAATGGCAGCTTTCCAATCCACTCAGGAAGGGGCTTGTCACAGAGGGTGGTCAACCTGACCAGAAACAGAAATGCTCCCCAGGCCTCTGGCAGGAGGGTGGAAGCCCTTGGGTAAAGGCTAGGGGACAGATGGCATCCTCAGTCCCCAGCCGTGGGTTTCCCCACTTGTTGGGTGTGGTAGGAACCAAAGCCTCTGAGGCCTGGAACATCAACAGAGCCCTTCCTGCACCTGTTCATCTGGAGCCTGAAGTGAGAGCCAGGGACCAGGAAGCAGAAGACAGAAAGGAGAACTAGGCAAGAGGGCATTCTACTGTCTAGAAGGAGACATGTCCTTCTCCTCTCTTGGCCCTGGTGTGGGTGCAGGAGACAGCTGAGCTGAAGAAATGAATCCCAGAGTAATAAGATTGTGGCTGCCTTCAGCTGTGCTACTCTCCTTGGTTTCAGATATGCATGGAGGTAGGTGTATTGGGTTTACTTGAAAGGGGAAATCTATGGGAGGTGGGAGAGAGGGACAGAGAGAGAAGTCAGCACAGGCAGAGGGGTCTAGAGAGAAGCAGGAAGGGTGGGGTTGGGTGGGGTCCAGGACCATCAGCATCTGCTCCCCAGGGGCTGCCAGGTTTCTGTGCACAATACAGTCATGTCTACCACACCTGAGGCAGATTCAGGACAACTGGGAGGGTCACCTGTGACAGTCAGTGCCATAACCGCATAATCTCTATTTATTTTATAATCTCTCTATGACCTCAGTCCTGACTCCTGATCTGACAAAGCCTGTCTCCTTTCTCATGGTTTCCTCAAGACCAGAGGGTTTTCTAAGACCTGACGCAAGGGAAGACTTCCTACTCCCCAGCGGTCAGGGTGCAGAATTGAGGTCTGTGTTTTCCAGGCCATTTCCCTGTGCGTGGTCCCAGCACTGTCACAGGCACTGTGGGGGAGTCACTCAGTGTGTCCTGTCAGTATGAGAAGAAATTGAAAACTAAAAAAAAAATCTGGTGCAAATGGAAATCTAATGTACTGTGTAAAGATATTGTCAAGACCAGTGCCTCAGAAGAAGCTAGGAATGGCCGAGTGTCCATCAGGGACCATCCAGACAACCTCACCTTCACAGTGACCTTGGAGAACCTCACCCTGGAGGATGCAGGCACCTACATGTGTATGGTGGATATAGGATTCTTTTATGATGCCTACTTACAGATCGATAAGTCCTTCAAGGTTGAGGTGTTCGTGGTCCCAGGTAAGCCTCCTTCCTGCCAGGGCAGCCTGAGTCCAGGCCTGCCATTCCCTCATGGAAGAAGGAAGCCAGGAACCTCAGCATGCTGAGCTTGGCTAGTGAGAGATTCAGGACAGGGAGTGTGAGTGCACACGCGCCTCCATGAGAGCATGTGTGGTACGTGTGATACTATATGTGCACCAGTACATGTGTGTGCGCACACAGGCACAGTGGGGACCTGTGTCCTTAGAAACGACTGTGTTATTTTATTTATTTGTTTGTGTGTTCATGTATTTGTTTCTAGGGGACTTCCCTTGGAGTGTGTGAGTGAACAGAGAACTTCTGAGTGTCAATTCTCTGTTTCCACCTTGTGGGTCAAACTCAAGTCATCAGGCTTGGTAAGCAGGGCCTTTCCCCCCTGAGCCATCTCATCAGCCCCTGGTGGGGATTCTCTGTGCACCATGGGACAGGCTCAGGCCTGAAACTTTCTAGAAACAGGCTCTGAATCACATCACTGGCTCTTTGTGACTTCCTGTCCTGTTAAGACTCAAGTACACATTCCCAGGTCTCTGGCCCTGTCTCCATTCTCCATAGATGAATGATACCCTAGCTCATCAGCTCCCCTCTCTCAAAGGTGGCTCTGACCTGGGTACCCCGACTTCCCTTCTGGGTACCAGCTTCATCACTGGTTCTGGGACTTCTGAGGGACCACCAGAGACACAAGGAGGAGCCTAGGCAGTCTATGGGGTTTCTCAGTGCCCCGAGGAACCCACTTACCCCCTCCAAGATCCCCTGTGTCCCTTCTCCAAGGAACCATTAACTGCTGGAAGAGACTCAGAGAATCCCTCCAAGGTTCCTCTTCTTAGGGCTGAGGGTCAAGCAGGATGGAAGACAGGCTTTCAGCTACTTTGCTCTCCAATATTCTCCATGTTTGTAGTTGATTCTCCTCTAATGGAGCCTCCCTTGTTCACAGAAACCAAATCAGTGCATCAGTTTAAGGATTGAGGTAGTGACAGGGGCTGAAGGAAAGGGCCCATCCTCTCTGTTAATCCCAGGTTTTCTTTTTCTTTTCCTCCTCCTCCTCCTCCTCCTCCTCCTCCTCCTCCTCCTCCTCCTCCTCCTCCTTCTCCTCCTCCTCCTTCTCTTTCTCCTCTTTCTCTTCCTTCTGCTCTTCTTCCTCTCCTCCTCCTCCTTCTCCCCTTCCTCTTTCTAATTCCTCTTCTTCCTTCTTCTTCTCCTTCTCCATCACCATTACCATCATCATTATTCGAAGAGAGGATCTTGTGTAGCCCAGGTTAACCACCATCTCACTGTGTACTTAGGATTCATCTTGAATGCCTGATCTTCCTGTCTCTGCCTCCCCAGTATGGAATTGCTAGCATTTATCACCACACCCAGGTTCTGGTGCCTGGTTCTCCACTTTGATTTTCCCCTTATATGTTTCACTGAAACCTCATCTGTGGGTTTGTACTGAAGATTTGGAGCTTCAATCCCACTGACATCACTACTCTGCAGTAGAGTCCATTCTCCTCAGGGGCCTACACACATCTGCCTTTCTAGAACTTTCTATCTCCTCATTCCTCAGAGAAGACTGTCTGGCTGACACTAGGAATGAATGGGCCAGGCAGACATGGAGTCCCACTACCCTGTTTGTCCCCAGAAAGATGGTGGACAAGGAGGCAAAAGGTGTGGCTGAGGCTGGATGGGACCTGGCACTCACTAAGGTCTTGTCACTTAAGACACTTGGGACACTTAAGCTGTCCTTTCTAAGAAAACTGGGTTCATGTTTGCAAATGCCACCCAGACTCTGCTCACCATGATATGGGCTGGGAGATAATCCACATGCCCCTAGGGACCTGTGTGAAGCAGAGTGACAGAGGCTTTAGTGGGTAAGGCATGGAGTGGAGGTCATGAGAACTGTCTTGTGTTTCCATCCTTTGCTCCAGTCAAAGGTTCACGCCCTGGGAACGGTATCAACATTCTGGCTTCCCCCACATCCTCAGCGGTGCACACTCAGCCCAACGTGACCACAGACGACACAATTCCTGCTCCCAGCCCTGAGCTTCGGTGAGGAACCGAAATCCCTGACTCCTTTGGATGGGGAGCAGGGGTCATAGAGCACAGGTGGAACTGTTTGTATCTCCCTCCTATATGGATTTCCCAATCTCAGGCTGACCTGGGATGGTCTTGTGAGTGCCAGTTGCTCTGTGGAGATGGGTCTGCTGGTGAAGTACATCTGAGTTTGAGTCACATCACCTACACGAAAAGTCAGCATGGCAGCACCTACTTGAAATACCAGAGCTGCTGAGATAGAGACAGGAGGATGCCTGTGACTCACTGACTAGCCAGCCTACTTGGCAAGCTGCAGGCTAGTGAGAGATTGTGTCACAAACAAGATAGATGAGATAGATAGGCCAGTTGTGGTGGCTCACACCTTGAATCTCAGCACTTGGGAGGCAGAGGCAGGGCAAGCTCTAGGAGTTTAGGGCCAACCTGGATTACATAGTGAGTTCCATTCTAGCCAGTGCTGCATAGCAAGACATGTCTCAGAACAAACACAAAGGGGTGACTCTTGAGGAATGACCAAGGTTATCCTCTGATGCCCACATTCAGGCATACACATGTGTACCTGCATACACACACATGAGTAAACACACACACAATTAACTATGTAAAATGATTAAGCCACTAGATATGATGGCACAAGCCACTCAGTATTTGGGAGGCCAAAGCAGATGGATCTCTATGAGTTTGAGGCCATCTTGGTCTACATAATGAGTTCCAGGATAGCTAGGGCTACATAATAAAAAAAAATAAAAATAAAAAAAGGTAAGTAATTTAATAAATAAATAAATGCCACCAAGATAGAGTGGGAGGGGTCTAGTTAGAAGATAATTGGGTATGGGTTGGGGAGGAAATTCCTGCAATGTTATAGGCCATAGGGGGAGAGGCCCATGGGCTTAGTCTCAAGAGAGCAGGTCAAGCCCTCAGTTCAAGGCTACTTCTTGGGCTCTGTATTTATCACACTGGTCATTCAGGCAGTCCTTCTCCTTGTCCTTGCATAGATCTCTGTGGACACAGACCTGGGTAAGAGACAGTCACATAGCACAGGGCATTATTGTAACCTTCTGGGAAGTGAGCTTACTGTGACTCTGTCCCTTACAGGTCTCTTCTGAGCAGCCCCCACTTCTGGATCCTGGTGTCTCTGAAGTTGCCCCTGTTCCTGAGCATGCTTGGTGCCTTGCTCTGGGTGAACAGGCCTCAGAGGTGCTCTGGGGGAAGCAGCGCTTGGCCCTGTTATGAGAACCAGTGAAGTCTGTCATCAAGGCCCTGTCCCTGGACACAGCTCCTCTAGTGGCTGAGAAGAGCCAGGAAATGTGTATTTTTTAGAATGCTCTGAAACTTTTAGAAGATTCTTTGTGCTGTATTAAACACATAGAGAATTTACCCAATAAACACCTATATATTTAAATAATTTCGGGCTAGAGAAATGGCTCAATGGTACCAGCTGCTCATCCAGAAGTCCTATATTCAATTCCCAGTAACCCCATGGTGGCTCACAGCCATCTGTAAAAAGACCTGATGCCCTCTTCTGGCATGCAGGTGTACATTCAGATGAAACACTCATATAAATAAATAAATAAATAAATCTCTTTAAATAAAATTAAGTAGATTTTTAATTGGATACCTTTCATTATTCCATGGTAAGTTCACACTTGTGTACAACATGACTGTATCATATCCACCTCGACCCCACCATCCCACCCCCTTAGTCATGTGTTCCCTGTTCCCCTTCAAGTCTCCTCTCCCCCCACCCCCCGCCACCGACATTTCTTTTATTCTTTCTGTAACTCTCTGGTAACAGTGCAGCCTGATGGAACACTAGCTGATCTTGCAGACTTGGTCTTGTGCAGGTAAACAAAGCTGCCGTGAACTCTTGATCAAGAGACAATGCCACACACAGAAAACAGCATTCAGGGCACTCTCCTCCTCAACCTCTGGCTGTGGAATTTTTTCTTCTCCCTCCCTACCATGGGTTGGGATGAGGGTGTTTTAGGCTAAGAGCTTGATGGTCACTTACACCACAGCAGAAGGAAGCAGCTCCAACCAAGGCCAAAGATAGCACCACTTAAAGGTCTAGGTGTAGATCTTTAGTGTAGCCTCCCCCAGCCTTGAGCATACTGGTTCAGACCTGTTCAGACCTCCACTGTGAAGGAGACCACCTAGGGTGGAGTCTTCTGACCTACATAGATCTATTGTTCTGCCACCTCTGCACTTTTCTCCAAGATGCTGCTACCTGCTGAGAGCCTGAACTTGTCTTCCTGAGACATTTCTGAATAAGCAACAGCCTGGCAACCAAGTGCTGACAACCTGGAGACAAAGCATCAAGAACCTGGTGTGGTAGGGGATGGGCCTTCCCCCTCTATCAGCTCAGACTCTTAAGTAAACTTTGGGCCTTGATCAGTATCTTTGTCTTGGTCTTTGTATTTCTCTTGCTGTCTTTTCTCCATTCAGCCCCAGCCTCCCCTTCAGGCACCCAGTTCCTGTAGTTGCAGGCAAATACAGTTGGTGCCTGAACAGGGAACTGAATTCAGAAGGATCGACTGAGGGAACACTGTCTTGGTGGAGCTCCACAAGAAGAGAGAAAAGTAAGAAGATGGTATCCAGCACAGTAAGCAACATTTTGTATTCATGCTAGCACTGGGTCTAAACTTCATCTTTTTGAAATTGTTGCTGTAGGTGTGAAAGGATAGAGGCTAATTTGGGACAGCATTGACCCAGCACTGATTCCACTTAGGGGTTAACAGTAGAAAATAGGATCAGAAAATTCTAAACAGGCATTTGTCCCCAGCCTTCAAGAGCTGCTTCAGGTGAGAGGAGTAGGGTTTGAAGGACAATTGTTAGAGGATTTTTCAGATCAGATAGATTCTTGCTGCCCATGGTTCAGAGGAGAAAGAACTTTAGATAAGAGGACCTGGGAGATTATTGGAGAAGCTCTGAGAAACACCCAGGCAGATAATTTCACCTTCTGCCTCTGGGCGCACATAAAAGATGCTATTGATGAAGAGACCTCACAGGTGTCAGACAGTGCCCAGGGAGAGCTTGAAGAATCTTAGGAAGAACGCCTGCTAGAGAGGACTTCCTCAGAAAAGGGCCTTCTCAACCCTAAATTAGGAAGTTATAGAGATACTAATGGTGAGCTAACACTAGATGAAGAAGCTCATTCTGAACAAGGAGCCACCAAATATGATGAGGAGGTGGCCTTTTGAGTACCTTCTGCTCCAGCTATAGCCTCTACCGAAGGAGATGCTACTCAAATGGACATGCAACTAAGTAAATTATAGTTTGAAATTAAGTTGCAGAAATTGACTAATGAGCTACAGGAGCTAAAATAGGTGACAAATACAGGGAAGAAGAGCTGTTCTGAGATGTACCAATCGCCACTAGAAAGAGCTATGAGTCAGGCTTCTGGCAAAGGACAGGATACATCTGACATGCTAGCTTTGCCTGTAGTTGAGATAATTGACCAGCAGAACAATAGAGTCAGACAATATCAGACTTTGGAGTTCAAGGTGATAAAGGAGTTAAAAACAGCTATGGCACAGTATGGCCCTACAGCTCCTTTTACACAAGCATCATTGGATACTGTGATGGAGTCAAATTTAATCCCCGGAGATTGGAAGACTCTATGTAAGGATACTTTGTCAGGAGGAGATTTCTTACTTTGGAGTTCTGAATGGCGAGAAGCCAGTAAGAGAACTGCCACTTTGAGTGGTCAGACAGGAAACCCAGATTGGGATACTGACATCCTTTTAGGAGAAGGTCAATATGAAAGCAATGCTAATCTGATTGGGTTTCCTGTTAGAGTGTATGCACAGGTTGCAATGGCTGTCCGCCACGCTTGGAATCAGTTACCGACTAAAGGGGATGTCAATGGAAGTGTAGCCATTATTTGGCAGGGCCCTGGTGAGCTTTTCCAGGACTTTGTGGATAGGCTAAGGAAAGCAGCCAGTAGAATTCATGGAGATCTCAAATGGGAAATCCTTTTGTTTCGCAATTGGCTTATGAGAATGCTAACGCAGCATGTCAAGCCACTTCTCGGCCACACAAAGGACAGACAGACGTAGCAGGGTATATCTGTCTTTGTGCAGAGATTGGCCTTCATATAATCAGGCTTTGGCCTTGGCCACTGCTTTGCAAGGAACCACTGTGCAAGAAATGCTCGCACAGAAACGAGGGAATAAGCCATGTTTTAAGTGTGGAAGTTTGGGCCATTTTAAAAATGATTGTCCTAGGAATAGAGGTGCCAAGAACAGGCAATCAGGCTATGCTCCAGGAGTTCGTCCTCGATGCAGGAAGGGTAACCACTGGGCCAGAGACTGTAAATCTAAGACATTCAGGGCCGTTCTCTGTCAGGAAACAAGAAGAGGGGCCAGCCTCAGCCCCTAAGACACTCACAGCAAGCAGCTTATGGGGCTATGAAGCTGCTGCCCAGCCAAGGAAATCTGTTTTTGAGCTTATCAGGGTAACCCCAGGAAGTGCAGGATTGGACCTCAGTTCCACCACCCATGAAGTATTAACCCCAGAAATGGGAGTTCAAACTCTGCCTATAGGAGTTTTTGGACCTTTACCTGCAGAAACTTGGGGATTTCTTTTAGGACAAAGCAGTTCTATTGTAAAAGGACTGCAGGTTTATCCAGGTGTTATAGATAATGGTTATGAGGGAGAAATTAAAATTCTGGCTGTTTCCCCTCATGGTATTATAACTGTACTGCTAATCAAAGAATTGCTCAATTTATCTTAGTTCCCTTGCATCTGCTACCATCCAGATTTGTTAAGAATGAGAGAGGACAGAGTGGCTTTGGTTCCTCTGATGTGTACTGGTTTCAACCAATCACTAGTCAGAGGCCTAACCTTAAATTGATAATTGAAGGGAAAAGCTTTGAAGGATTAATAGATACTGGAGCTGATGTAACAATTATTAGAGGACAAGATTGGCCTTCAACTTGGCCTTGGTCTGATACACTTACTCACCTTCAAGGAATTGGTTATGCCAATAACCCAAAACAAAGCTCTAAATTGCTAACCTGGAGAGATGAGGAGGGCAATTCAGGACAAATTCAGCCGTATGTTATGTCAAATTTGCCTGTTACCCTCTGGGGAAGAGATCTTTTGTCACAGAGGGGCCTTATAATGTGCAGTCCTAATGAGGTAGTGACTAAGCAGATGCTAAAACAAATATTTTTGCCTGGTTGGGGGCTAGGAAAGGAAGGACAAGGTATTAAGACTTTTGAAGGTCCTAAGCCTCACTCTAACACAAGAGGCTTGAGGTATTTTCCGTAATAGCCACTATCTTGCCTGCATCCAATACTGATAAAATTCAATGGCTTAATAATATTCCAGTGTGGGTTGATCAGTGGTCTTTACCTAAAGAAAAGATAGAAGCTGTCTCTTCGCTAGTGCAGGAGCAATTAGAGGCAGGGGCATTTAATAGAATCTCAGTCTCCTTGGAATACTCCAATATTTGTTATAAAGAAAAAAGTCCAGTAAATGGAGATTGTTACAAGATCTAAGAAAGGTTAATGAAACCATGGGACCCATGGGAACTTTATAACCTGGGCTTCCATCTCCAGTAGCCATTCCTAAAGGATATTATAAAATTGTGGTAGATTTGAAAGATTGTTTCTTTACTATTCCTTTGCACCCTGAGGATTGTGATAGATTTGCTTTCAGTGTTGCTTCTTATTAATTGTAAGGAACCTGTGAAAAGATATCAATGGATAGTTCTCCCCCAGAGCATGGCTAATAGTCCTACGTTATGTCAAAAGGTTGTGGCACAAGCCATTCAGCCTGTAAGACAATAATGACCAATGATATACATCGTTCATTACACAGATGATGTCTTATTAGCAGGAAAAGATCCTCAGGACTTGCTTTTATGTTATAGAGATTTACAACAGGCCTTAGCTTATAAAGGACTGCAAATAGCTCCTGAGAAGGTACAGACTCGGGATCCTTATAATTATTTGGGTTTTAGACTCACGGATCAAGCTGTTTTTCCCCAGAAAATAGTTATTCACAGGGGCAGCTTAAAAACTTTAAATAATTTTCAAAAACTGTTAGGTGATATAAATTGGCTTTGCTCCTATTTAAAGCTTACTACAACGGAATTGAAACCTTTATTTGATATTCTTAAAGGGAGTCCTGATTCTACCTCCCTCAGATCTTTAACCTCAGAAGGATTGCTGGCCTTACAACAAGTAGTAAGAGCTATTGAAGAATAATTTGTTACTTATATAGATTATTCTTTGTCTTTACATCTGTTAATTTTTAATACGACTCATATGCCTACAGGATTGTTGTGGCAAAGGGCTCCTCTAATGTGGATACATTCAAGGATATCTCCTAAACATAATATCCTGCCATATTATGAGGCAGTAGCCCAGATGATTATACTTGGAAGGAAGCAGGTGCTAACTTATTTTGGCAAAGAGCCAGATATCATTGTTCAGCCTCTTAATATAGATCAAGATACTTGGCTGAAGCAGCACAGTATGGATTGGTTGCTTGCTGAAATAAGATTTATAGGAACTATAGATAATCATTATCCTCAAGATAGGTTAATAAAAATTTTTAAATGTATATAAGGTGATATTTCCTAATATGACATCTTTACAGCCTTTGTTTAATGCTCTTTTGATTTTTACTGACGGCTCCTTGAAGGGTGAGCTGAATATCTTATGAATAATCAACAGGTAGTCATAGAGACTCCTGGGCTCTCAGCTCAGTTAGCACAGCTGACAGCGGTACTGAATGCTTTTCAGTATGTGAATGGTGCTTTTAATATCTTTCTGATAGTTTATATGTTGCACAGTCATTTTTTTTTATGGAAACTTGTGGTACATTTAATTTTAATATGCTGGCAGGATCTCTGTTTTCACAATTGCAAAACATCATTCTTGCTTGAAAAAAATCCATTTTATATGGGTCATATACAAGCTCATTCTGGTCTTCCTGGACCTTTAGCTGCAGGCAATGATTGAATTGACAGAGCTCTAATAGGAGAGGCCTTAGTTTCAGACCCTGTTGCATTGGCTAGCTGTGATCATGATAAATTTCATTTCTCTAGCCATACCTTAAGACTCCGACACAAGATCACTAAGGAGCAGGCAAGAATGGTTATAAAACAATGCCCTAAATGTATTACATTATCTCTAGTTCCAAATTTAGGGGTTACTCCACGAGGCCTTATGCCCAATCATATTTGGCAAATGGATGTTATTCATTATGCAGAATTTGGAAAATTGAAATATATACATGAATATATACATGTTTGTATTGACACTTGTTCAGGATTTCTTTTTACTTCTCAACATATGGGAGAAGCGTCTAGAACTGCAATTGATCATTGTTTACAAGCCTTTAATGGTATGGGATTGCCTAAAGTCATTAAGACAGATAATGGGCCATCCTATACTGGCAACAATTTTATTTCATTTTGTAAGAAACTTGGTATTGAACATAAAACCGGAATCCCTTATAACTCAGTGGGATAAGGAATTATTGAACATGCTCATCCATTGCACTCTGAAAAAAATGGCTTTTAAAAACAAAACAGGGGCCAGGCGTGGTGGCACACACTTTTAATCCCAGCACTCGGGAGGCAGAGGCAGGCAGATTTCTGAGTTCAAGGCCAGCCTGGCCTACAAACTGAGTTCCAGGACAGCCAGGGCTATGCAGAGAAACCCTGTCTTGAAAAACAAAAACAAACACAAACAAACAACCAGGAGCAATTATACACCCCACCCAAGATCACCAAAAGCATATCTCAATTTTGTCTTATTTGTTTTAAATTTTTTGCAAACTGACCTTAAAGGTCAGTCTGCAGCAGATTGTCACTGGCATCCAGTTACTTCCAGTTCATATGCCATGATTAAGTGGCGGGACCCCCTAACTAATATGGGTAAAGGTCCAGACCCTGTTTTAATATGGGGAAGAGGTTCTGTTTGTGGTTTTCTGTTTTTGTTTTTGTTTTTGTTTTCACAAAAAGAAAATGGAGCATGATAGCTGCCTGAAAGATTGGTTTGTCAAGGGGCTGGCGGGATGGCTCAGTGGTTAAGAGCACCAACTGCTCTTCGGAAGGTACCGAGTTCAAATCCCAGCAACCACATGGTGGCTCACAACCATCCATAAAGAAATCTGATGCCCTCTTCTTGAGTGTCTGAAGACAGCTACAGTGTACTTACATATAATTAATTAATGTAATTAATTAAAAGAAAAAGATTGGTTTGTCAAGTGTACACAGATCCTGAATCTTCTAGTAAGTATGATTCCAATTTTGATGATGGCTAAAAATCTTTATCTAGCCAGAAGTGTTAATTTGGAGCACAGCCTCCACTTTTTCCTGAGAATTAACAGTTTTTCTGTCAATTCCCAATGCCACCTCCCCCACACCAGGAGGCCAGAGCTCGGGATTGATCATTGCTAATTTGCAACTGAATAGAGTACCTGGACTTCCCTACAGGCAGCCTTAATCCTATTGCTTTTCAACTTTCAGCTTTATATTCTAAGCAGGTCAGTTACCTCAGTGCAGGCTCGCCTTCAGCAAAACAGGTGGCAGAAATCCATCAATTGAAGAGATGCATTCAGTACATATTGTGGCTTTGGTATGATTGGGAAAAACAGTGTGCTATGAGGGCTGGCAGCCAATGGGCCACTGGGTCTCTGACTTATTTCAATCTAAGACAGAGGCATGCGCCGTGGTTTGTTCATCATAGCACCATATAGCGTTGTTTGTGTTAAAAAAAAAAAAACCACAAACAAGCTACACATGTTCTCCAGGATGGATAAGAATAAGTCCATTGAGACCGAAGTCCCAAGACAGGCCTGGCCACCAGCCACCATAATTCCCAGACAGGACCATAGAGCATAAGTAAATTTTATGCCCCAGTCCATCCTATTTTTATTATATATTTAAAGAGGAATTATAGCCTTCCCTAGCCTTGAGCAGGCTGGCAATGACCTGTTCTGCCATTGTGAAAGGAGACCACCTAGGGTAGAGTCTTCCAACCTACATAGGTCTATTGTTCTGCCACCTCTGCGCTTTTCTCCAAGATGCTGCTACACGCTGAGAGGCTGAACCTGACTTCCTGAGACATTCCTGAATAAGCAACAGCCTGGCAGCCAAGTGCTGACAACCTGGAGACAAAGCATCAAGAACCTGGCGTGGTGGGCGATGGGCCTTCCCCCTCTATCAGCTCAGACTCTTAAGTAAACTTTGGGCCTTGATCAGTATCTTTGTCTTGGTCTTTGTATTTCTCTCTCTGTCTTTTCTCCATCCAGCCCCAGCCTCCCCTTTAAGCACCTGGTTGGTGTAGCCACAGGCAGCTACACTTTAGAAGACAATTTGACAGCTTGTCCAATAAATATGTACACTCTCCATGAGAAATACTCATGACAATGTGTCCTCCAGATTCAGTTATAGATCGTGGGCAATAATGATGATCTCCCTGTCTGATGGCACATTTCTGCCTCCCAGCCACCTTAGTGACAACCTGAACCTAGGATATTATATCTGCTTGTCTTAAGGATTTTCTATGAAAGTATAATGTAAAAACAAAATTCTAGGCCTTTAGCCCCAGGCTTGGGAATGTGACCTCTATGACTTAATGCTCCAAGGTTTGCTAATCATAAAACAGATAGCAACATTCCTCCACCCACCCTCTTCCTGGGTTCAAAGAGTGTGCATTCAAAGAAAGTCACCCTGACCATTGCTGGAACCCGCTATGCAAATGTGATATTGTTAGGGGCTCTTAGAAACTGTCTTGAGAGATAACCTGCACAATTACCAGGTATTCCTTGTGACTCTTGTGACTTTGCACTTCCTTGGGACTCTTAACTGGTATCTTTGATATTTTCCAACAACGCCCTCCCCACTTCCTTAAGTTGTGGTTTCTTCCTTTAAATACCCCCTTACCCAGCTACTCAGGGTGCCACGGTTCTCTACCCCTGCGTGGTGTATGACCATGGGCCTGAGAGCCCTCTTGAATAAAAGTCCTCTTGCAGTTTGCAGCAAGACCGTTTCTTGTGAGTGATTTGGGGTGTCGCCTCTCCTGAGTCAGAACGTGGGGAAGTCCTCACGTTGTGAGTCTTTCAGCTACATGCATGCTCATGGGCAGGCCAAGGGTGTATTGCTTAGCTTTCCTGTGTCTGATTGTTATATAAACAGAGTTATACTTTTTTTTCCTACATAGGGTCTTACTGTGGAAGCCTGGTTCAGAATTCACTTTATAGACCAGATTGGATTGGAACTCATAGAAGTTCACCTCCACCACCACACCAGCACCAGTGTTACTTTTTTCCAACACTGTTCTAGAGTAACCCCAAAGCCTGGCACATAGACCAAGCATTCTGCCACAGAGATGCATCCCACTGTACCCTCCTATCTGCCTGCCTTCAGTCTGCCTATCTGTTTCTTCCTTTTCTCCCTTCCTTCCTTCCTTCCTTCCTTCCTTCCTTCCTTCCTTCCTTCTTTGGTTAACAATGTCTGACTATATAGACCAGGCTAGTTTCCAACCCCAATCCTCCTGCCTCTGCCTCCCCGGTTCTGGGATTATAGGCAGGTTCTACCACGCCCAGTAACATGCTTCATTTCTAAGCCTCATGACTTCATCATATAACATTGTCTCTCTGAGATTCACACAACTGATATGTTGACCTTCTAACCTGCATCCTGTTATGCTGCCCTCTGATTGGCTATGTAAGTGCCCTGGGACATTGTTTTTTTTCTTCTGCGGTTAAACACTTTAGAGCCTATTTTCCCTTCTCTTCTCCCTCCTTCCCTCTTTCTCCTCTTCCACCCTCCCCCACCCTGCTTTTGTTATAAAATAAAACACAGGCTGGGATTACACATATCACCAAGGCCTGCTTTTTATGTGAGTTCAGCTGATCTGCCTCAGACCCTCAAGCTTGTACAGCAAGCCCTCTTGACTGAACTACTTCCACCACCTTATATATATATATAATCAGATAGATACAAATAGTTATAGCCATAGATACAGATAGAGATAGACATATAGATAGAGACATACAGAAGGAGACATATCTTTTGATAAATGGCTTTTAATTGTACTGTAGCAAATTAGTCAACATTTCTCTTGTGACTTATGCCTTTGGCTTTCAATTAAGAAATTATTACACCAAGACAAGCACATGCTTGCAATCCCAGCATACGAGAGGTAGAGGCAGGAGAATCTGGAGTTTCATCCTCAGTTACAAGGTAAATTCCAGGTCATCTTAGACTACATACAACTCTGCCTCAAATATCAGGTAGGAGCTGGAGAGCAGGCTCAGCAGTTACAAGCTGCTCATCCAGGTTTGCACCACACAGCAGCTCACAGTGATCTCTGACTCCATTTCTAGGGGATCCAACTTCCTCCTCTGCTCTGTCTAAGCACTGCCAGGTGCAATCGCATGCATGGAGACACAAACACTCAGGCACATGAATATAAAAAAAATATTCAAGTAACCACAAACAACCTAAGAAGATGAATAGTAATAACAAAAGAGTAGGCGGTGACACCGTAAAAATTAAATTGTTTTCCTGTATTGTAAACATTTGTATGTTTAACTCCTTACATTTAATTTTTTATCATTATTGAATATAGTTGTGACATGTGTGTGTGTGCTTGCATGCTACAGTCCATGCAGACCTTCATGGAATCCATTCTCTCCTTCCACCTTCCCGTGAGTTCTGAGCACTGAATTCAGGGCACCAGGCTTGTGCAGCATCGACACCCACTGAGCCAGCGTGGTTCACACTGGTGCACTGCGGTCTTCTAGCTAGAGCTGTACTCTCAGGTCTTGGTGCACGGCTCTCTTCTTAGGTAAGTGTCCATCTGCACTGGCCAGGTCCTCTGCTGCTTACATCTTAGGACGAGCCAATCAAGTTCCTAAAAGGAAAATCAAGTATGGGCTGGAGAGAGGATGGTTCAATGGAGAGCAGTGGCTGATCAGGCAGAGGTGCTGAGTTCAGATCTCAGCACCCACCCCAGATGTCTCACAACCCAGGTCAGGGATCAACGCCTCACTTTAGCCTCTGTAAGCACTGCACTTATATCGTGCATAGACTGACAGGAAAAAAATCATATATAAAAATTAACATAATGCTTTAAAAAAAGGATAGAGAAGTTCTCTGAAAAGTGCACTCTGGGGCTTTGAGTGTGAGCACATGTGTCAGTCGGGGTTTCTGTGGCTGTGAGGAGACACCACGACCAAAAGCAGCTCTGGGGTTTACTTGGTTGTCTCCTCCACATCTCAGCTCAGCATCAAAAGAGTCAAAACAGGAAGTCAGACAGGGCAAGAACCCAAAGGCAGGAGCTGATGCAGAGGCCATGGAGGGCTGCCACTTACTGGCTCGCTCTTCGTGGCTTGCTTACAAAACCCAGAACCATCAGCCCAAACCTGAAATGGGCTGGTCCCTCCCCCATCAATCACTAATTAAGAAAACGCTCTTTACATTTCCATCTGATAGAGGAGTTCTGTTTGTTATTGGGTTTTGGGGGGGGGTTTGTTTTGTTTTGTTTTTTGTTTGTTTTGTTTTTTGTTTGTTTTGTTTTTTGATAGAGTCTCTATGTAGTCCCTAGGGACTGTCCTAGAACTCACAGAGATCCACCTGCCTCTGCCTTCCTAGTGCTGGTGTCAAAGGTCTGTACCACTCTGCTGGCATGGAGATGTTTCTCAACTGAGGTTTCCTTCCCTCAGATGACTCTAACTTGGACCAAGTGGACATAAAAGCCAGGCAGCACTCTTACACGCGTTCGCGACCGGCCAGGAAGAACGCAGCAAACCGGAATCTTCTGCGGCAAAAGCTTTATTGCTTACATCTTCAGGAGCCAGAGAGCAAGAGAGCAAGAGAGAGCAAGAGAGAGCAAGAAAGCAAGAAAAAGAACAAGAAAGCAAGAGCAAGAGAGAGAAAAAGAACAAGAGCAAGAAAAAGAACAAGAACAAGAAAGCAAGAGAAAGAACAAGAACAAGAAAGCAAGAGCAAGAGAGAGAAAAAGCAAGAACAAGAGAGAGAAAAAGCAAGAACAAGAGAGAGAAAAAGAACAAGAAAGCAAGAAAGAGAAAAAGCAAGAACAAGAGAGAGAGAAAGAATGGCAAAACCCCGTCCCTTTTAAGGAGAATTATCCTCTGCCTAGGACGTATTACTCCTTGATTGGCTGCAGCCCATCGGCCCAGTTGTCATCACGAGAAAGGCAGAACACATGGCGGGAAAACTGCCCCTGCACGTGTGCAGATTATGTTTACCACTTAGAACACAGCTGTCAGCGCCATCTTGTAATGGCAAATGTGAGGGCGGCTCCCAACACAGCACAGAGAATCGAATGCACCCTTAGTGTAACTTCCTTATCTATGAGCATGGACTGTAATAACCCAACTATTCGGGAACTTTGAAATCATCTTCTAAGGGTTGGTGAGATGGGTCAGCTTGGCTGTGAAAACCTGGTCTCCTGAGGCCTGTGCCCAGGACTTAGGTGGAAGCAGAGAACCAACACCCAGAAGTTGTCATCTGACTCCCGTGTGCAAGCTGTGCTGAACCTCCACACTCACAAACACATCACACAATACACACACACACACACACACACACACTCACAAGAAATGCAATTTAAAGCAAATCATAAAATGTTCTTAAATAAATGATTTTCTCTTTACAACCTGTTAGTGTGTTTATTAAATTTGTTTTTGAATGAATTACATTTTTATCTTGAGATCTTTAAAAGATTTGTTTTATTATAATTGTGTGTGTGTGTGTGTGTGTGTGACTCAGAAACACATGCACGTGTGAGTGAAATGCCCCTGGATAACGGAATAGGGTGATGGATCTCCCAGAGCTGAAGTCACAGGTGGTTGTGAGCCATCACTCATGGGTTTGGAACCACACTTGGGTCCTCTGACAGAGCAGTATGCACTCTGTCACTGAGCTGTCTCTCCAGTCCCCGACTTTATTGTTAATTATCTATATGTGTGTATGACTGTGTGTGGGTATGCATATGTGAATGCAGTTGTCCATGAAGGTCAGAGGTGACTCTTACTCATAAGCCACCTATCTAACTCCTTATATTTATTTAATTATGTATTTATAGCTTAAGCCTGCATTTTTTCTATTTAACTTAGATTTTTTTCCGTTTGATTTAAGTTTTATTGCCTTATGATGAGAAAAGATACATAATTTCAATTTATCTGAATTTGTTAACATTTAAAAACATATTTTGAGTAAATTGACTTACATCACATTCTTCTTTCTCTTTTGTACCCCAACTCCTCCTGGAGAGCACCCCCCCCCGATCAAAACCTGCAATATCTTTCATCTTTTATCATATTCTTTAAAATTTATAAAATATTGTAACAATAAAAATGAGCATTATAAAAGTTGTTTGATATAAAACAATAATCAATTGAACAGTCTTATGTAGATGTTTGTCTACAGCAATACTGAAAATACATATATCTTTCTCAATATAAGTTTTTTTTTAATTAGGTATTTTCCTCGTTTACATTTTCAATGCTATCCCAAAGGTCCCCCATACCCACCCCCCCAATCCCCTACCCACCCACTCCCCCTTTTTGGCCCTGGCGTTCCCCTGTACTGGGGCATATAAAGTTTGCAAGTCCAATGGGCCTCTCTTTGCAGTGATGGCCGACTAGGCCATCTTTTGATACATATGCAGCTAAAGACAAGAGCTCCCAGATACTGGTTAGTTCATATTGTTGTTCCACCTATAGGGCTGCAGTTCCCTTTAGCTCCTTGGGTAATTTCTCTAGCTCCTCCATTAGGGGCCGTGTGACCCATCCAATAGCTGACTGTGATCATCCACTTCTGTGTTTGCTAGGCCCCAGCATAGTCTCACAAGAGAGAGCTATATCTGGGTCCTTTCAGCGAAATCTTGCTAGTGTATGCAATGGTGTCAGCATTTAAAAGCTGATTATGGGATGGATCCCTGCATATGGCAATCACTAGATGGTCCATCCTTTCATCCATTGTTGGTGGGATTGCAAGCTTGTACAACCACTCTGGAAATCAGTCTGGCGGTTCCTCAGAAAATTGGACATAGTACTACCGGAGGATCCTGCAATACCTCTCCTGGGCATATATCCAGAAGATGTCCCAACCGGTAAGAAGAACACATGCTCCACTATGTTCATAGCAGCCTTGTTTATAATAGCCAGAAGCTGGAAAGAACCCAGATGCCCCTCAACAGAGGAATGGATACAGAAAATGTGGTACATTTACACAATGGAATACTACTCAGCTATTAAAAAAATGAATTTATGAAATTCCTAGGCAAATGGATGGACCTGGAGGGTATCATCCTGAGTGAAGTAACCCAATCACAAAGGAACTCGCACAATATGTACTCACTGATAAGTGGATATTAGCCCAGAAACTTAGGATACCCAAGATATAAGATACAACTTGCCAAACGCATGAAATTCAAGAAGAACGAAGACCAAAGTGTGGACACTTTACCCTTTCAATATAAGTTTTAAAGAACTCCAAATATATTAACTATACAATATTTTAAAATAATATATCACTATTAGTTTTTTAGTGAATATAAATAAAGTCTTTTTGTTTGTTTGTTTTGTTTTTAGTAGAGCTCAAAGTCTTGGTTCTTACTGTGGTACAAACACAAAATAAGAACAGTTTTTGGACATTGGAGTTCATTGTAATAAGGCTGTACTTGAATGTCCCTCAGATCGCCAGAGGATTTTTACCTCCATAGTAGATAAACTAAGAGTTGACAGTTATACTGCGCCAAGGAATGAATTGTAGGCACCAATTTTGGATACAGATTTCCTGCTACAGTCAATGCTATTTGACTTGAGTGATTGTCGTCACTCTCAGCCCACAGGCAGCAGGTTACATTCATTTAAGAAATGCTGTATGAATGAAGATGGTCTACCAAGAAGTCATTCATCAACTGTTTCATTGTTCAGAGGGTGGCACAGACATTAGGTAAGGGTAAGATTCTGGTTCCTTGGCTGTGATGATTTTGAAAAGCATTCATCTCAGAATAAGAGTAACTTATAAAGCCCTACTCTTCAAAATCAATACGATAATTATAAACATTAGCAAAGCCTTCAGTCTCACTCTTTTCTGTTCTCTTACAAGCCACCTCCCAAATTAATTGTCTACATTTCTTTTGGCTGTATAAATAATTTTGAAATATGTCAGCTGTTCTGAAAACCACAGTGTAGTGTAAAAACACCAAGTAAACAATCCTACTAATGGAGAGGCTGAGATAAGAGAAGCATGATTTCAAGACCATTATGTGGCACACAGCAAGACCCTGACACATACAAAGAAGCAGAAAGTGTATATGGATTGTACAATATTGGACCTATTTCTCCCATTACCAAATTAGAGAGACCTCAGGATGACAGCTGATAAATTTCTAATTCCTCATATTTTTGAATTTCAATTGATTAGGATTTGTTGGTAATATTAATTTTCATATTAAGAGATATTAAGAAGAAGTGATTGTTACTTCCTGTTAATTTTCTTGTTAGAGGTGGAATTATGTTTGTGTGGGTTTGTTGAAAAATTTCTGTCTTGCTTCTTCTAGGATGTAATTTCACTCCTTGTGTTGGTGTTTTCCATCTATTATCCTTTGTAGGGCTGGATTTGTGGAAAGATGTTGTGTAAATTTGGTTTTGTCATGGAATATCTTGTTTTCTCTGTCAATGATGATTAAGAATTTTGCTGGGTATAGCAGCATGGGCTGGCATTTGTGTTCTCTAGGGTCTGTATAACATCAACCCAGGATCTTCTAGCTTTCATAGCCTCTGGTGAGAAGTCTGGTGTAGTTCTGATAAGTCTGCCTATATATGTTACTTGACCTTTTTCCCTTACTGCTTTTAAAATTCTTTTATGGTCTAGTGCATTTGGTGTTTTGACTATTATGTGACAGCAGGAATTTCTTTTCTGGTGAAGTCTATTTGGAGTTCTGTAGGCTTCTTGTATGTTCATGGGCATCTCTTTCTTTAGTTTAGGGAAGTTCTATCTTCTATATATTATTATATTATCTATATATCTTTATATTATCTATATTATCTTCTATAATTTTGTTGAAGATATTTAAGTTGGAAATCTTCACTCTCTTCTATACCTATTATCCTTAGGTTTGGTCTTCTCATTGTGTCCTGGATTTCCTGGATGTTTTGTGTTAGGAGCTTTTTGCTTTTTGCGTTTTCTTTCACTGTTATGTCAATATTTTCTATAGTATCTTCTGCACCTGAGATTCTCTCTTCTATCTCTTGTATTCTGTTGGTGATGTTTGCATCTATGACTCCTGATCTATTTTCTAGGTTTTTCTAACTCTGGGGTTGTCTCCCTTTGTGATTTCTTTATTATTTCTAGTCCCATTTTTAGATGGTGGATGGTTTTGTTCCTTTCCTTCGCCTGTTTGATTGTGTTTTCCTGTAACTCTTTAAGGGAATTTTGTGTTTCCTCTTTAAGGGCTTCTTGCTGTTTACCTGTGTTCTCCTGTATTTCTTTAAGGGAGTTATTTATGTCCTTCTTAAAGTTCTCTATCATCATCATGAGAAGTGATTTTAGATCTGAATCTTGCTTTTCCGATGTGTTGGTGTATCCAGGACTTGCTATGGTGAGAGAATTGGGTTCTGATGATGCCAAATAACCTTGGTTTCTGTTGCTTGTGTTCTTATACTTGCCTCCTGCCATCTGGTTATCTCTAGTGCTACCTGCCCTGGCTATGTCTGACTGGAGCCTGTCCTTCCTGTGATCTTGGTTGTGTCAGAGCTCTTCCAAGTCAAGCTGTCTCTGTGATCTAGTGATTCTGGGATCCTGAGATCCTGAGATCCTAGGTGTATCTGAGCTCCTGGGAGTCAAGCTGCCTTTGGGACCTTGAGATCCTGGTGTGACCAAGCTCCTGGGGTGCTGGGATCCTCTAGTGTTAGAGTGCCTGGGAGTGGAGCTGCCTCTGGGTGTTGTGGGGCTGGCTGAAGAGTTTTGCACGCAAGGTCTGCTCAGGGCAGCAGCCCAGAAAGACCGGAAGGAACCCGTGCCACTGGTCTGGTGGAGTTCCTGTGTGCCTGGGTCCCGCTGGTCCCAGTTATTCCCGGTGTTGGGGACAGATGTTGTGTCCACCTCACCTCTGATCCTCTGATCCTGGGTGTGTTGGAGCACCTGAGAATGGAGCTGTCTCTCTTAAGCCTGCATTTGTATTAGTTTTTAATTGTGCATCTGTGTGAAATCAGAGCTTCAGAAATTCCTAGAACTACAGAGGTGATTTGTGTGTACCTCAGTGGGTGCTGGGACTAGAACTTGGGCCTTCTGGAAGAACAGCAAGTGCCCTTAACCACTGAACAATCCCTCCAGCCCCATATTTTTATTTTAAATGGTGTCCTTAGACTGGAGATGTGGCTCAATGGTAGTTTGCTTGTCTACTGTGTGTAAAGTCCTGGGTTTGATCCCAGTTCCACACAAAAAGGGAAAAGATTATTATTAAATGGTATTTTATGTGTGGTTTTGTGTGTGTGTGTGTGTTAGATAATGTATGTGTATGTGTTTGGGTGAGGTGAGTTATGTGTGTGTGTGTGTGTGTGTGTGCACGCACGTGCACATTGTCTGGCCTACCTTTTATGGGTCAGGCATCCACACTCAGACCAGGCCTCGTGCTTTTACAGTAATTCTTACCCAGGAAGCCATCACTCCAGCCCTAAATGCTATCTTTTAATAGATTAATAGATTTAATAGATTTGAAGTTATTCGTTACAGGTAAATAGATCTTTGCTTATTCACTTGTTTATTTAGGGGTGTGTGTGTGTAAAACAACGTTCTAAAATTTTACAATTTTCTTTTCATCTTTATATGTATGAATTTCAATTATAATAAAAATCGGTTTCTTTCCAATTCTTTCATCTTCATGGGGTGTATTAGCGTTCTATTGCTGTGATAAAACACTGTCCCAACAGAAAACAAAGATGTCCAGAGCCGCTGAAACTCCAAGGAGCCTGGGAGACCCGTGAAGCAGCCGCAGAAAAGGAGTCTGCAGAGCCCGCAATAGCTCTGGAGTGACTAAGAAAAAAAAGGCAAGTCTTTTGGGAAGATGCCTTTTAAAAGTGGGATTGCGATATTGTAGAGAAAGATTGCAAGCTGAGCAGAGAAAGACAAGTCTGGATTCTTCGCTGCCGTGTCTCAGACAGCAGACAGCAGGCACGGATGCAAAGGCCGTGCGCTTTGGGGGCCGGGTGATGACGACCGGGAGAAGAAATCTGAAGCACCTTTTGTTCCTTTTATATACGTTTAATCATTTTCTTGTCACTATTTACATTTTTTAAGTACCCAAACACTTTCTTAGACCCTCACAACTTAAGATTCTATACCCTCAGATTTTACATAAACTACACACTCCTTCCCATCCAATTATTCACCAGAGGACACGGGGGGGGGGGGTTGATTACAGGGAGCAGTCACTGTAAAGTAAGTGAGTTCCTTTAGATAAAGAAAATGGTAAAAAGTTGATTCTTCCATTAGTCTCATCTTTAAACCCATCAGAGACATGAGAAGGATAATCTAAATGACCTATGCATCAATGAGAGTGACAGGAACTTACCCATTACCTAGATGACCACCCTATTAGGCTCTTGTGGTGTTGGTGACTTAGTTGAGGGCACAGGCCCCAGGCAAGCATCAGTTTTCAGTTGCCAGGTCTAAATAGACTTTTCTGTGAACCAGGAACTTGGGGAGGTTGTCCTATTTTTGTCTAGACAAAGTAAGGCATTCAGTTTTCCAGTGTCTTGCCTGTCCACAATTTGGGCAGAGTTCTGGCACTCGGTGAGGCATTAGGGGCAGTTATGCCCAGTGGTTAGCATTACCACAATACAGGTGGAGTCGCTGTTGCCCCATTTATCTTCTGTGGAGACCTTGGGAGAGTCACTATTAGGAATTGGAAATCTCTATCTGTCAAGGTAAGTTAAAGCATATCAAATTCCATATTCAGCAGGTCTCTGAAGTCCCGAGTACCATCTATCTTTGTAAAATATAGCTGAATAGACAAACTTGACTTGTTTCTAACTATTCGTCCTGGGCTTAACCTTGAAGACATATACAAGAGGTTAGATAAGGACACCCCTGTTAGGTTTGAACCTTAAAACTCACAATTTTTCCATTGAAGCTCTTCTAATATTAAAATAAAAATGTTAATCATAGATGCAGTTCATAGACTGGCAATTTTGCTGAGACTACAAATATTTCACCATTATAGGCCATTGTAGTTTTCTGTTGGTTTAGTTTATCCAAAGAGCTAAAGCTTAGACAGAGAAGTTAGATATGGCTGTCAGCAAGGCACTGAGTACTTTTGGCAGCCCTTAGTTAAGATGGTGGTGATGGCCGGGCGTGGTGTCGCACACCCTTAATCCCAGCACTCAGGAGGCAGAGGCAGGTGGATTTCTGAGTTCAAGGCCAGCCTGGTCTACAAAGTGAGTTTCAGGACAGCCAGGGCTATACAGAGAAACCCTGTCTCAAAAAACAAAAACAAAAAACAAAAAAGATGGTGGTGCTGATGACGTTCCCAAAACAAAGATGGCTGCCAGTCATGTGGCTGCCCTTAATCAAGATGGTGGTGAAGTTATGAGTCCACTTTACTTATCCCATAGTGAAGATGGTGACCAGCCATGTGTTGTATATATTGTCCCCCACCCTGCTGGCTCTGATGTAGTTAAGTGGGTGTGACAGGCAATTTAAAGGACCAAGGCTGTTCTGTCACTGCCACCATTGCTGCTACCACGGCATGGACATGATGGGGGTGGAGATAGGTGGCATCTGAAGACATATATGCCCAGTCACTCTTGAAGGGGGTACAAAAAACTGATTTCTTAAAAAAAAAAAAAAAAAAGCCTGGATGTGTGGAGTTCAGACTAAAGTCTGTACAAGGTCTGAAACAAACGCAATTTAGATAAAGCCTGGTGGTGTGTCTGGCAGTCGAGGTTTAGCCACAATGGTGTCCATTTTCCCAGCCTTCCCTGGAACCCAAAGGCTCAACTATGCAGTGCTCTGAACATAAGCCTGGGGTCATAAAGTGTGTGAGTGTGTGTGTGTGGCAGGATGAGGAAGCCTCAGGTCAAACATCTTTGAATCCAAAGACTCTGTTCTGGCTTGCCCTTGGCAGGGAATCCCAGGGGTCTGGAGACCTGGAAGGAGAACCCAGTGCTCCAAGGCTGCTGGGAGGTGGTTGCTCATGGAGTCCAGAATTGATCTCATCAGATGAAGAGAAAGATGAGGGGAAGAATCTCAGTCCCCCATTTCCAGGTGGGGCTGGAGCTCAACTTCTCTGCACCAGATGATGTTATTCTCCACCGGTGAAATGAGCCAAATCAAAGAATAAAGGCAGGTTTGTTGGGTGCAGCTCTCAGGCAGGTTCACTGGTCCCAAGAAAGTCACCATGAGAAGGGAGACAGAGGGACGGGGAGGGGCCATAGAAAGAGAGAAAGAGCATGTGCAGGTAGGGAGAGGAAATGCAGAGAGAGGGAGAGGAGGGAGACCAAAATGTCTGGATTGTATAGGGAAGAGCTCCTGGGGAGGGGAAGCCCAGCCCCTGGGATGAAAAGCTCACAGAGAAGGTGGGGTATGCTGGCCATGCCCTATAACAGGCAGAGACTGAGGGGTGCTAGGAGAACTTGGGGGCCAGGTCCACTCTGGTATATTAACTATGCACCTCAGCTGCTTGTCCCAGGTCTGAAACCCAACAGAATCCATGGGTCTGCCACTGCTGAGGGCCAGGTCTAGATCCATGATCCTGCTGTAGCTGGGGGTTGTGTTGATGTCTGTGGCCCATGGTCTGTGCTGTTACCTGAGGCCATGTTGATGTTGGAGGGCCATGCTGACACCTGCAGCCACGTTGATGCCCTTGGCCTGTGCTGCTGGCAGGGCTATGATGGTGTCCATACCCTATGCTGTGGCAGAGGGTCATGTTGATGTCTGGGGTCTGTACTGCCACTGGAGACTGTGTGGATGTCTGTGGTCCATGCCATTGCCAGAAGCCATGTGGAAGTCCATGATCCCTGCTTCCATTGACTGTGAAGGGCAAGAAAGCTACTCTTTCAGTGGTATCAATGGCTGAAGACTCATTGAGAAAGTGTGACATAGAAAGAGTCTGTGACAAATCCTACCTCTACCACACCCCTCAAAAAAGTAACAGTTTAGACAGAATGGCATTGAAAAGAAGTCTTAAAAACTGTGATGAGGATGTGGAACTGTAGTTCTCACAATTGATGGCCTCAGCTGGGGTACAAACAGAGAAGGACTCAATTTTCTTTAAGGGGCTGGCCACTGGGAGTGTGACCATGTTCCAATGAGTGTAAGTTGTTTTCTTACTTTCTTTCTCTCTGTCTGTCTCCTCCTCCTCCTCCTCCTCCTCCTCCTCCTCCTTTCTCTTCTGCCTCCTCTTCTTATTCTTTCTTCTCCTCCTCCTCTTTATCCCCCTCCTCTTCCTTCATTTTGCAGGAAAGGTCACAAGAGTGAGGGGCAGACCTGAGAAGACTGGGAATTAAGCTTGATCAGGGTTTATGATGTGAAATTCCCAAATCATCAATAAAAATATTTTGGAAAAACGAACAAAACTGCCATATCAAGACAATTTATAGACGAGATGATTGATTTGGGCTTCTGTTTCTGAGGGATTAGAGTCGATCATGGTAGGGAATCCTGACAGCAGGCAGCAGACACAAAACAGGTGAGAGCGCAAGTAGGGTGCAGAGAGAGGCTACTGGGAATGCCAGGAGGCTTTGAAACCTCAAAGTGACATACTTCCTCCAGCAGGGCCATATCTCCTAAAGCTACCCAAGGAACATCATCTACTGGGGATTAAATATCCAATGCCAGGTGTGCTGAGCACAGCCCACTAACACGAGCTGAGACTCTCAGCTGCTGGGCCCATCATTATAGCATAGAACCTTTCTGGATCCAATATCCAGAGTGCTCTACCCCTTAACCCAAGACCAGATTGTCCAGACTTCCCCACCACTGGTCTACAGGCTTCCCTCCTTTGCCTCTGCTTGCCCTGCACAGTTCCCTGGCCTCCTCGTTTCTACTGAGTGACCCAGCTCTGGCATTAACTGATGTCTCTTGTGCTGAGTAACTGACGGCAGGAAACACCCACGCTATAAAAGGAAGCTTATGAGTAAGACACTCAGAGGCAACCTGGACAAACAGAACGAGTCAGCTGAGATCTCCAGGGCTTTGGGTATCCCGCTGAGATTTGGATTTGCTGCTGGCTGTTCATCAAGGAGTGCAGCAAAGTGGGAAGGCAGGACCATGTGGCTGTCCCCAGCTTTGCTTCTTCTCAGTTTTCCAGGTATGTTCAGCTACGGCCTGGGGGGCTTGGGACTGCAGGTGTAGAGTGGCAATAGAGGGCTCTGTCCCAGGTTTAAGGAGAGCTGCCACCTTCAGGGAAATGTGGGGTAGCTCTGTAGCTTCATTCAGCAAAAGGACGCTGGGCTCTACACTGTGCCAGGCATGGGTCAGGACCTGGGGACGTGAAGGGAAAGGAGAAATGGAGGTGACCATTAAAGGAGATTCCAGATGCTCTTGTAGGTGAGACATGCAGGAAGAAGCACAAGAAAAAAGAGCTCAGGGGAAAGAGCTGGTACCACGGAGGGAGCTACAGAAAGCTCTCCTGAGCCAGCTCCTTCCATACCTCAGAAGGAAGCAGATCTTTACAGCCCTTGCAGCAAGCAGAACATGCACTCCGGGGAGAGGGCATGGCTTGGGGGAAGGACTTACAGGCTTAGAGCAGCTGCCACACCCATGCAAAGGGAGCACTCAGTGGACAGGTCACTGAGGGGACACTGGCTAAATGTGAGTTTGCAACTGCATAAAGGTAAAACGAGGGACAATAGCGGGTGCCTGTACCACTGGGCTTGTGTCTGAGATCCAGGCCCCCCAACTAGCTGCCTGCACTCTAAACCTCAACACCGGGCTTTCCTAGACGCCAAGCAGGCCAAGAGTGAGCTCTGCCATGGCTTGCACACAAGTAGAGCAATGCTCACTAGTATACTCAAAGGCTGCACATCTACACACAGTCCGTACATCTACACACTCTGTCCGTACCTCCAGGATCACCCGCTCACATTCACACTCTTTGATTGGTTGGTTGGTTGGTTGGTTAGTTTTGGGGAGTTTTGTTTGCTTGTTTGTTGTTTTGTGGGATTTGGTGGGGATGGGTTTTTTGGTTTGGGGGGTGTTTTTTGTTTTTGTTTTTTAGTTTTTTAGCAATGGAAACAAAAACACACCTAAAAGTGAAGCTTTTGGAAAAAAAAATTGTTCTTCCCTGTCTTTTATTGGTCCTCAAATTTGACCTTGGCCTCCCCAGGCCTTGTGTTTCAGAGCTGAGCCTCTGAAGGCACCCTTGTTGACAACAGTTTCATTCAAGAGGATATCCACAGAGTCCCTCGTGGGTATGGGCTGTAGCTGTAAATTTTCACAAAGGACTTGATCTTGGATCTCTTGGCGATCTTCTTCTTGCCCATGGCAGCTGTCACTTTTAGTGATCAATTCTAGTCACCAGGGCATGTCTATAAGGACCGTCTGGTGTGCGTCCATCATCAATGTTCCTCATGATGACAGCTTTGCGTCCTGAGTAACATCTAGCCAGGACTGGCACCACTTTCCCTGGTTTTGTGAACTTGCCCATTTCGACAGCAAGCAGCCAGCGCCCAGCAAAAAGGAGTATTCACACTCTTAAGAAGCCATAAGCTGAGACCATTCACAAAAAGGATTTTATTCTTTTGGTTTATTATATATGTATGGGTGTTCTACCTGTGTGTATGTAAGTGTACATACCATGTGTGTGCTTGGTACCTACAGAATCTAGAAAGAGGTTATTGGATCCCCTGAAACTGGAGTTATGGATGGTTGCAAATTACCATGTTAGAGCTGGGAATTGAACCTGGATGCTCTACTAGAACAGCCAGTACATTTTGTTTTGTTTTGTTTTGTTTGTTTTTTGGGGGTTGTTGTTGTTGTTTTGTTTTGCTTTTGGTTTTTTTCTGAGACAGGGTTTCTCTGTGTAGCCCTGGCTGTCCTGGAACTCACTCTGTAGACCAGGCTGGCCTCAAACTCAGAAATCCGCCTGCCTCTGCCTCCCAAGTGCTGGGATTAAAGGCGTGGGCCACCACCGCCCAGCGAGCAGCCAGTACTCTTAACCTATCTCTCTAGCCACCCACCCTCCTTTTTTGAGATAAGGTCTTACTGTATAGCCCTGACTAGCCTGGAGCTCACTATGTAGACCAGCCTGGCTTCAAACTCCTAAAGATCCTCCTGCTTCTGCCTTCCTAATTCTGGAATTAGAGGCATATGCCACTATACTCACTTCATTAGGTAAATTTTAAAAATAATCTAATAAAGTGCTTTGGACATCTTTCCTGTCATTGTTTAGACATTGCTCTTTACTTTTTATGCTATTGCTCTATTAGAACTTCCCAGTCTAATTCCCTATTAATGGTCTTTGAGTTTTCCAGGTGTTTACTGTTACATCCATACTAAGGCTAATTCCCCATGTTCCACTGTCTGTATTAATCCTAAGACTGGAATAAGTGTGTGTGTGCACGAGCACAAAACATAGATTCTTTACAGAATAACCAACAACTTTAGTGGTGCCCACCATGAACTAGAAACTGAGCAAGACTCTGGGGCTGGAGATGGAGGGAAAATAAGCACAGAACCTCTGTGCTTTGAGAGTGAGAAACATATCTAGAGTTAGGGAAAGAGATAGGCACCTGAAATCAAGTGCTCAGGCTCCAGATAAGAGGCCAGGAGGCCAACAGGAGGAGGGAGGCAGCTCCAAGAAGGGGATAAAGCACCAGGTAGAAGCCTGGCCTGGAGGGGTTAGGGAGGGTGGCCGGGATGAGGACTGTCCAGGAAGGACTAAGTCCACAGCCTTAAGAGGGCACACTGGGGTTAGGGGCAAAGAAAGCACAGGTGGCCACAGAGGAGCAAACAAGGTCTGACTCTAATGAGAAACTAAAACCAGTTTGCAGTAAGATATGCATGCCAGAAATGAAGTTTTTAAAGTCACTCTGGGCAGGGAAGTAGCTGACATTCTGGTGCCGCTGAAGAGACAGGCTCAGTCCGGTCCCAGCAGCTATCTGAATGCACTGGGCTTTCCTGAATGTTCCTGCCATGATCCAGGTACCAGATGGAGGTCATGTCTAGCCAAACAGCCCCCAATGCCCAGCATTAGTGGCTTACATGTGTTTTTAACAGCCAGTATGTGATTATAGCGTGGCAGCTGTGCAAAGAGGGAAGTAAGGCTCAGAGAAGTTAAGTAACTTACCCAGGGTTTCTCAACAATGCCATGGTAGATGTGTCCATCTGCCAGCAAAGCCCACACTCTCTCTGCTCAGTCGTGATGTGGCTTGCACTGTGGCAGCAGAGGTGTAGAGGAGATGGTTTGGGTTGGCATCTCCAAGGTGGGGCTGGCTGAACTGATCACCTAGCACTCGCCAAGGGGCGGTGAGGAGAGACCAGTATAGATGTTAAATCTCCAACCAGGCTCCTGATGGAGTGTGCTTAGTGCTTTTAAGGTTGGATCTCCGGTGGCTGCTATAACAAGCGACCAAAAGCTCAGTGCCCCAGAACAACACAACTTTACCTTACTGTTCCAAGATCAAGAGTCTCACTGGCCAAGGCTGAGTCCCTTCTGGAGTCTGGAGAACAATCCATTTCCTGGATTCATCCAAAAGCGCTGATATGTCTGTTGGCTCATGGCCTCGCCTCCTCTTCAAGGCCAGCAGCAGCCTGCCTGCCTTCAAACCTAAGCCAATTCAACATCAGGATGCGTAGAATAATCCAGGACAATCGTATCTCAATATCTCTAGTCACACCTACAAATGTCTTTATTCTCTCTCTTTTTAAAACTACAGACAGGGATGTGCACATCAAAGGGTCTTCTCTGCTATTTTCTTTGGTGTGTAGTGTGTGCTACAGAGCTTGTGTGGAGGTCAGAGGACAGCTTTGTGGGGTCATTTTTCTCTTTCCACACAGGTGCGTTGTGGGGATTGAACTCAGGTTTGCAAGTTTGTGCTTTTACTCATGTATCCACCTCACCCTCCTCCCTCTGTCTGTGTGAGGCCACATAGTAACAGGTTGGGTGTTAGGCATCAGTAGCCAGTACTTGGTAGGCAGAGACAGGAAGATTTCTGTGAACTGGAGACCAGCCTGGTCTATGTAGTGAGTCCCAGGCTATTCAGAGCTACATAGACCTTGTAAGGAAGGAAGGAAGGAAGGAAGGAAGGAAGGAAGAAAGACAGAAAGAAAGACAGACAGAAAGAAAGAAAGAAAGAAAGAAAGAAAGAAAGAAAGAAAGAAAGAAAGGAAGGAAGGAAGGAAGGAAGAAAGAAAGAGAAAGGAAGAAAGGAAGGAAAAAAGAAAAAAGACAGGAAGGAAGAAAGAAAAGAAAAAAGAAAAGAAAAGAAAAATGTTAACAGTCTGTGAGGAAGGGTTATTCTATCAACCATAGATACAGAACTCAAATAAAACTAAATTAACTCTAAGGAGAAAGTCCCATGAGTGGGGAGGTGGTGATACTGTGCAAACCTGCCCCATTCTCGGAGGCCAAACCCCAAGGCTGAGCTATGGTCAAGAAAGGTCCCCACCACAGCCCTCTATCTCTTTGCATCCAACTGACTGAAAACAAGAAGTTACTATAAGGAAAGAGTGTATCTGTGTTTAGTCAATTTTACTGAGTCACCCCACAGACCAGCAGGATACACATTCCACATAGACATTCTCCAATCTATTTTTGGCTCTGGTTTTTTCCATCCCCTGTTAGAGAGAGAAAGCAGCAGAGTGGGCTCTGTGGAAGAGGTGGTGATATGTGGTGGGTACTCAGAATGGTGGCCTAGACCCAAGGGGAACATTTGGGTTACAAATGGCACTTGGAACATTGTACGATGCATTAATTAGAACCACAGGCATGGGCCATTCCCTCTGTGGAGGCAAGAAGGCTAGCGAGAGAGTCCTGGGTGTGATGCTTTGTGGTCACACTGACTGGATGTAGAGTCGCTTAGGAGACACACATCTGGGTATACCTGTGAGGATATCTCCTCAGACATAAGTGAGGAGGAGAGATGACCCTGAATGTGGGTGGCACCATGCCATGGAGTGGGAGTCCGGACTGAATATATTCATGAGAAAGCAGGCTGAGACTTCATCTCTGTTTCCTGACGGCAGACGCAATGTGACCGGCCACCTCATCTGCCCACCACCACACTGCCCACACCGCCCCTGCCATGATGCATGCTTCCCGTCCATCATGAATCTGAATTTAAATTAAAAAAAAAAAACAAAAAGCTGCTTCCTCCTTAAGTTGCCTGTCAGTCTTTTGTCACATCCAGGAAGAAAGTGAGCCAGGTCCTGGATTTTCCCAACTGCCTGTAGAACCAGTTCACAGTAGCTCACGGCTGTTGGTTTGAGATGTATCACCTCAGCTCCATGCTCACTGATACCCTGATGTCGGTCACAGTGGGGACATTTACATCCCAGAGACTGACAGATGTTACTAAACAAAACATTTTTTAACCTAGATAGAAAGTTGTTAAACATTTACCAGCATGCCACTAATTACTCTAAGATCTGAAGGAGATGGCAGGGAGGAAGAGGTCACAGAGTGGAGTAGTCACAGAAGGAGACCATCAGACAAGAATTGTGGCAAGAGGACATGGAAAATGGGACAGGAAATCAGAAGCGTCACATGATGCAGGAGACCTGGGAAGATAGAGTCTGGAGAGTCCAGGACACAGTCATTCAGGGGTTAATGAAAATAGATGTGAGGATTCAAGTGGGTCAGGCTGGCTGGAATACCAGGACCCTTATCTAATTCTTTGGACACTGGCTTGACTCAGAGGAGTAGAAGCCATGCCCTGACATTGTGTTTTTCAGGCTGCCTCTCCATCCAAGGCCCAGCATTGGTGAGGGGTCCAGAGCAGGGGTCAGTGACTGTGCAATGTCGCTATAGCTCAAGATGGCAAACCAACAAGAAGTGGTGGTGCCGGGGAGCAAGCTGGAGCACTTGCAGGGTCCTCATCCGATCCACTGGGTCAGAGAAAGAAACGAAGAGCGGCCGGCTGTCCATCAGGGACAATCAGAAAAATCACTCATTCCAGGTTACCATGGAGATGCTCAGGCAAAATGACACGGACACTTACTGGTGTGGTATTGAAAAGTTCGGAACTGACCGTGGGACCAGAGTTAAAGTGAACGTCTACTCGGGTAAGCACTTTCCCTTGGGTACCACAAGGCCCTGGCACTCAGGGCTAAAAAGGCTATAAAGAAAGGATTGAAAGCCTAGAAGGCAGATAGGCAGGCAGGCAGGCGGTCGGTTGGGCAGGCAGGAGGGAGAGCGGGAGGGAGGGAGGGAGGGAAAGAAGGAAGGAGGAAGGAAGGGAGGGAGGGAGGGAGGGAGGGAGGCAGACAGACAGACAGATAGATAGATGGAACAAGGCAGTAACAGACGTAAGGAACACCTTTACCAACGTCAGCCCCTGAGGTTTCTCCAAGGAATCCCACCTACATGTGTCCTGATTGGCAGATGTTGGTGTGGAACTGGGGCTTAGAAATCTCCCTCTGAGCCAGGCGTGGTGGCCCACGCCTTTAATCCCAGCACTCGGGAGGCAGAGGCAGGCGGATTTCTGAGTTCGAGGCCAGCCTGGTCTACAAAGTGAGCTCCAGGACAGCCAGGGCTATACAGAGAAACCTGTCTCGAAAAACCAAAAAAAATAAAAAAAAATAAAAAATAAAAATCTCCCTCTGGAACCCGTGACCTAGCCCTGCTGTCCTGGAGATACACAGCCCTGGAAACTCCCATTCTTCCACTGGAGGCTTACGTAGGTCTCAGATGCCTGAAGAAGTCCTCAGCTCATCAGACTGAGAAGTTTCTAGTGGATGCTTCAAAGAGAAAGCTATTAAATCAGAAACAGAGACTTCCCTGATTCTTCCCGCTTCTCCCTGCCTCAGCCTCAGTGAGGGACTCCAGGACCTTCTGTTGGCGCCTGCGGAGCAGCCTACCCCACTTCCACCCATCTAGCCATATGCAGACCTTCTTCAGTTCAGCAGCCACACTGACTCCTGAGAGGGCAGCAGAGATGGTAGGGCTGATACCAGTGAGAGAGACACAGAAGTTGCCTCCTGAGGGAAGTGAAGTTCAGAAAGGGTGACCCTAATAGGACTTCCCCAGGACTACCACTGAAGGGAAGCTGAGAAGATCTGTGGAGGCAGAAAGGGGGTTGATTAAGATATAGAGGCAAAAGACGAAGTGGCCAAAAAGTGTGCCTCATGTGGAGCTTTGAGTGTCCAGGGGGACAGGGGACACCAGCTTGTATGGTGATCGTGGCTGGTCAGAGGACTGTTAGAACTGGAGTTATCCAGAGTTCTTCTCAGCTGCCAAGCATGATTAAAACCTAGAGCCTTTGTGTGGATGGTTTGCTGGGTCAAGAAGTAGCTCAAAAGATGGCTGTAATTCAGAGATGAACTCAGGAATCCATGACCCAGCCGCCCACTGCAAGACACCCCAGAGCTTCCTCATGGTGACATTTCCTTCCTCATAGTCCTTCATGATTTAACTAGCATTGTGCCTTCTTGCTCACTGACCTCCAGGAGTCCTTTGCCATTTATCATCCTGGTCAGTAGACACTTGTTTCTGAGATCATCTCTCCTTGAGCCTTACTCAGTTACTATCTAGTGGCAAGGAACAGAGATTCTTGCCTCTAATCAAAGTGAGAGGAAAGAGATTGTGGTATGTCTACTCCTCCAGAATAAACTATGGTCAATATCTCCCTGTCATTTCTCCTACTAATAACAATGATGGAGGAGATGAGTTATGGGCAGTCAGACAGCTCGATAGCAGTCAAAGGACTGTATCAAAGAGACAAGTCTTCCTAATCCAGGAGAAGAAAGATCTGCTGATGTGTTGGACAGTTTTAAGTCAACTTGACACAAGTTAGACCCACTGCAGATGGAACCTCAATTAAGAAAAATGTCGCTAGACTGGCCTGAAGGCAAACCTGTAGAGCATTTCCTTAATTAGTGATTGATAGGAGAAGGCCCAGCACATTGTGGGTGTTGTCATCCCTGGGCTGGTAGTCCTGGGTTCTATAAGAAAGCAGGCTGAGCAAACCAGCAAGCAACACTCCTCCATGGCCTTGGCATCAGCTTCTGCCTCCAGGTTCCTGCCCTGTTTGAGTTCCTGTCCTGGCTTCCTTCAGTGATGGACATGGAAGTATAAGCCAAATAAACTCCTCCCAACTTGTTTGGGTCATAGTGCTTCATCGTAATGGGAGCCCTGACTAAGACACCTGGTGAAGGCCGGTTGGATTGGGATACCTTTGTGAGCCATGCATGAACTATTCCCCAATCTGTGTCATAACCTATGGCCATCTTTGTTTATGTCTAGTGGGTAAAGATACCATGTCGACTTCTAATCAACTTCCCTGGCCCACTGTGGACGGCAGTACAGACATGGTGTCTTCTGACTTGCAGAAGAGGTGAGTCCTGAGGTCTTTCCCTCCTTCCTTGTGACGGTTTGTATATGCTTGGCCCAGGGAGTGGCACTATTTAGAGGTGTGGCCTTGTTGGAGTAGGTGTGTCACTGTGGGTGTGGGCTTTAAGACCCTATTCCTAGCTTCATGGAGGTAGTCTTCCATTAGCAGCCTTCAGATGAAGATGTAGAACTCTCAGCTCTGCCTGCATCCTTCCTGCCTGGATGCTGCCATGCTCCTGCCTTGATGATAATAAATGGACTGAACTTTTGAACCTGTGAACCCAATTAAATGTTGTCTTTATAAGAGTTGCCTTGGTCATGGTGTCTCTTCATAGCAGTAAAACCCTAACTATGGCACTCCTCTACACAGGTTCCTCCTATGGGGATGCCAAGCCTGGAGACTCCTACCCATGTGCTATCACTAGGAGCTAGTGATTGTCATAGTCCAGACTCAAGGTTCCAAGCCACCTCTGCCCCTGGCACTTCCCACCCATTGTGGTCCCCATTCCAGCCCTACCAGGAAACTAATCTGCAGAGCTGTCCATCACTACCCAGCCAATTGGTCAAAAAAGCCCTGGCAGCATTGTGACTGCCAAGGGAGAGACAAGGACCCCATATCATCATGAGAACAGGGCAGAGACAATGATTTGCTAACTTGGAGCCATTGTTGAGGGCAGAGTAAGCAAACACAACCTAGATATAGAGAGCTTCAGGTTTCTGCTGGGTTGAGGGATATTATGGGAAAGGAGAGCCCCAGAAGATAAAATTAGGATAAGGGGACAGGCCCTATCAAGGCCACCTGGAGACACCGAGATGCCCTCATGGTTGGGTGAAGCTTGGAGAAGGTCCCTGAGAGAATCTTCCAAGTAGGGTGTGATGAGCTAGCTCTTGACTTCCATGTCTTGGAGGATAGGGTATAATGGGGCTCGAGGGCATGAGACCCTAATGGCTGTGTCTTTGTCACAGGACCTATTACATGCTCCTGGTATTTGTGAAGGTGCCTGCCTTGCTCATCTTGGTTGGTGCTGTCCTCTGGCTGAAGAGGTCAACTCAGAAGGTCCCTGAGGAACAGTGGAGACACACTCTCTGTAGCGATTTGGACTCTGAACTTCTAGCTAAAGACATTTCTCCTTAGACTGATGGATAAGCAGAGCCTTCCCATTCTGGACTCTCATTTCAGAGGAGACCAGGACCAGGGAAGAAATGTCCTTAAATCCTCGGTGGGTGGTGACCAAGGCTGGTGCCTGGAAGGCTAGTCCAGGCATGAGCTACACTCTGCATAGCGTGGAGCTACAACTCAGGATCTTCCTGAAGTATCATCTCAACTGCATGACCAGCACCTCACTCTCTCTTTACATCTTCATCAGCCCTACCCCATCTACCCACCATGGTCAACCAGGGTGAGAATCGATGGAACACAGCCCAAGCTGCAGAAAGACAGCTGTGCGTGCCCTGCTGGAAAAGCTTATGCAGGGCCTGGAACAGAAGCACAGAAAAGCATAAGGGACCAGTGGGGTGTCTAGACCACCTATCCTATGACTCTGTCATAGGAAACTCTGTGAAAGCAGAGCAAGCGTTCATTCTCCATGTTCTGGACACTGAGCCCGCCCCTAGCGTGCACTTCTGAGGAAAGGAGAAGACTAACGCCTGCCCGACAGGCCCAGGATCTAGATTGCAGAGAACTTGAGGATCCATGACTTAGCCAGCAGGTGTGTTTTGCTCCAGGGGTCAGGGGCAGAAGGCTGCACAGCCTTAAATAGATCTCAGACTGGAGGCATGCGGGTTTTAAGCAAAGGTTAGCCAGGAGAGGGCAGCAGAGAGCTCAGGAGGCAGAGAGAGCCATGTCTTCCCACCTGGACTCCCCTTGGCCCATACTGCATACATCTGCACTGCAGAGGAAGTCAGGCCAAGGGTAGCTCATAGAGTAACTACCAACAGCACCAGCCAGGAAGGTAGAGGCCACGAGAATGGTCCCCTGCTCACAGGGTTATCTTTGACTGTAGTTGGGGTGTGGGGAAGAAACTTAACATGAACTCTGCCTTTTGCGAGGTGCTTCCGTTGCACAGCACAGAGCTGATGTGCACATTGCAAAGACATCATATCTCCAGAACAGTCTCATCTTGCAAGACTCAGACTCTAAGCCTACTGAGCAATGCCTCCCTTCCCCACCCCGACCCCCCAACACTACCTCACCTCACCAGGCCCTGGCTACCACCATCTAACGTTTTGCCCTTGGGAGTTTTGCTAATGCACCCGAGTGGAATCAAGAGGTGTCTATCGTTCTGGGGTTGCTTTGCCTTAGCATCAGTCACGTCCCCAAGGACCATCCACCTTCCAGTGGATGACAGAATTCCTTTATGTTAAATGCTGAAAGGCATCCCACTGTGTGGATATACCACACTTTCTTCCTCTGCTCATTTACTCACAGGTGTTTTGTCTGTTCTTGGCCTTTGTGGATAATGTTACAGAGAGCATGAGTGTATAGGTGAAGGTTTCACTTTAAGATGCTGTCTTCAGTTCTCTTGCCTATGATTGTGATGGTTAATCTTGATTGTCGATTTTGCTGGGTTCAGAATCACCTAGGAGACACACCTCCAAGCCTCTCTATGATGGTGCTTCCAAAGAAGTTTAACTGAGGAAGGATGACCCACCCTGATTGTGGACACTCACCATCCCATAACCTGGGATCTCAGACTGAATAAAAGGGAGGAAAGAGATAAAGCAAACTGAACATCCATTGGTCCGTCTCTCTTTCCTTCCTAAGAACAAAGTGTGGCTAGCCAGCTCTTGACTCTGGTGCTACAAATAGATCCGCTCCAGCTGCCATGCGGTCCACAACGTGATGGACTGTAGCCCTTCCAACCATGAGCCAACACAAACCTTCCTTCCTCCCTTCAGTCTCTTTTCTCAGGTGTTTTGTCACAGCAGTGACACAAGTAATTAGCATGTATACCCAAGAGTATTGCTGGGTCACGTGACAATCCTCATTGTAATCTTTTGGAATGATCTCTGTATCCTTTTCCGCAATGGCTACAATGTTTTATATTCCCACCAACAGGATGTAAACATTCCAAGTTCTCCACATACTTCATCTACATTTACTGTTTTCTGTCTGCTTATTTGCGATTACAACCCTTCTCCAGGTGTTTTAATTTATATTATTTCCCTGATAATTGGAGATGTTGGGCATCTTGCTACACCCTTACCGTTCAAGTCCTTTGTCCATTAAAAACAATTTTTTTACTTTAATTTGTATTCTTTAATTATGTGCATCTGCATGTAGCTTTGTGCCATTGACGTAGTACTTGTGAGGGTCATAAGAGGGCATCAGATCCCCTGGGACTGGAGTGACAGATGGCGGTGAGTCACCTGATTTGTGTGCTGGGAATCCAACTTCATTCCTCTGCTAGAACAGTGGGTGTTGTTAACTGAGGAGCTGTGGCTCCTGCTCGCTTTGTCTGCTTTTTAGCCAGATTGTTTTTCTATATATTCTAGATATAATCTCTCCTCAGATATACTATTTTTAAACATTCTCTCCCATTCTGTAACTATTCTTTTTTTTTTACAGCCAAGATGAGGAAACTTATTGAGTGTTTTCAGTTTTGCACATTGCAGTTGCAATGCAGTCTACTTTAGCTACACAATACATTTTATTGTTGGGCGAAAAGGGAGAAGGAACCTATTTTTCCTGAAGCAAAGGACAAAAGAAATCACATAAGAGGAAATTTTCCCTTATAATTAGATGGCACCATTTAGCTTTGGGAACTAGCCAGACCATAAGCTCAAGAGTTTTAAGCAACAGAATTATTTTTTATTTTATTTTTTATTAGGTATTTTCTTCATTTACATTTCAAATGCTATCCTGAAAGTCCCCTATACCCTCCCCCCCACCCCGCCCTGCTCCCCAACCCACCCACTCCTGCTTCCTGGCCCTGGCCTTCCTTTTATATACTGGGGGATATATGCTGGGACATATAAACTTTACAAGACCAAGGGCCTCTCCTTCCAATAATGGCTGGCTAGGTCATCTTCTGCTACATATGCAGCTAGAGACACGAGCTCTGGGGGTACCGGTTAGTTCATTTTGTTGCTCCTTCTATAGTGTTGCAGACCCCTTCAGCTCCTTGGGTGCTTTCTCTAGCTCCTCCATTGGGGGCCCTGTGTTCCATCCAATAGATGACTGTGAGCATCCACTTCTGTATTTGCCAGGCACTGGTATAGCCTCATGTAACTATTCTTTATACTCTATGAAGAGTGTTGCTCAGTGACCCCAGGGTCATAAAAGCTAGCCCTGCCCCTCACCACCTGTAGCACTCAGGAAAGTGGGCCCTGCACTTTGCCTGGGCAACACAGTGGAGCTGGTCCTGATGGCAAAGGCACCAGTAAGCCAGCTCAAGAGTACAGATGCAGGAGAACTGGCCCATCCCATTGCCAGCTGTAGCACTTGGGAGAATGGCTCTGCACCTTGACTAAGCAACACAGTGGAGCTGACTCTGGCGGTGTGGGTATGGGTGAGCCAGTCCAGAGGGCATGAGAGTGAGAGACCTGACCCTGCCTTCTGCCAATGATTGCATTGGGTGGCCTAGCCAGAGCATTGCTGGAGAGCTTGCCCTGGTGGCTCAGATAAAGGAGAGCTGGCAGGCTATTCAGCTTAGCTACCACCCAGGTCCAGATCCATGGCTCTGAGTTAACCCACCCCAAAATCTACATCATCCTGTGAACTGTTGGAGCATGGGAAACGGCCAGTCCTGCTGATCCAAAGCTGCAGGATCTCCATGACACAGGGCAACAACAGAGTAACCAGGAGGAGTCCCAGTGAGGATCCAATACTGATACTGTCACAGAAGCCAGAGATCTCGACCTGACCAATGACTCGTAATGAACATCTAAAAGTAAAGAAGGTGGACAGAGGGATACAGTGTGGGACACACTGTGAGACACACTGCAACACACCACAGCATCCATGATGAGATGTTTTCTCTGTATTGTTTTGTTTTGTTTATTTGTTTGTGTGTTTTTTACTTTGGGGGGGAGGTTATAAGGGTGGAGGGTGGATCCAAGGGGGTGGAGAGATCAGTGGGACTGGGGTGCATGATGCACAACTCACAAAGAATCAATAAAAATTTAAAGAAAATTAAAGGAGTGTTGCTCAGAGGCTGGAAAGATGTAACTGTGGTTAAGATCATTGGCCTCTTCCAGAGGACCCAGGTTCAATTCCCAGCATCCCAGAGGACCCAGGTTCAATTCCCAGCATCCCAGAGGACCTAGGTTCAATTCCCAGCATCTACATGGCAGTTCACAACTGTCTGACATCCTTACATAGACATAAATGCAGGCAAAATACCAATGCACATAAAATAAAAATAAATCATTAAGAAATTTAAAAAGAGTGTTCCTTTTTTGTCTATATATGAAGTTGTGGATAATTTATGGCAGGGCAAACATGACTTGAAACAAGCTGGCTGCTAGAGGTGGGTAAGGACTTCACTTTCTATGAGAAGATTAAAGCATATTCACATGAGTGTAAAATAGACTGTCACATCCCAAACTAACAACATTGTTTCTGTTACGTGAATAAATATTTTTCCCTTTCCTTTTGTGGGTTGGTTGGTTGTGTGTTTATGCCAGACTCTCACATATCTCAGGCTGGCCTTGAATTCACTATGTAGCTGAGGATGGCCTTGAACTCATGATCTTCCTGCCTCCACCTCAAAACTGCTGGAACAACAGGTGTGGTTTCTTCGTGTGCAGTTTTATGTGGTGTGGGGGATTCAACCCAGACACAGCACTCTACCAACTAAGCTACATCCCAACCTGTTTTCCAGTTATATTTTAAAATCTTGTTGACAATTTTGTACATGTATACAGTGTACTATCACATCCAATCCCACTGCCTTCTCCCATTCTCATCTCAATCTTGCTACTGTTTTTGTTTGTTTGTTTGTTTGTTTTTTTGTGGGGGGTGGGAAGGAGTCTTGTGCAGGTGGCCACAGCTGCTCTGTGATCACAATTGCAACATCTACATCATGTCCAGAGGACAGCATTTCACAGTATTCCTGTCGTGGTTTGAATATGCTTGACCCAGGGAGTAGCACTATTTGGAGGTGTGGCCTTATTGGAGTGGTTGTGGCCTTGTTGGAGTGGGTATGGACTTGTTGAAGTAGGTGTATCAATGTGGGTGTGGACTTTAAGACCCTGTTCTACCCGCCTGGAAGTCGATCTTCTCCTGTTACGTGAATAAATATTTTTCCCTTTTCTTTTGTGGGTTGGTTGATTGTGTGTGTTGGTTGTAAGTGACTTTTGTTGTGATTGGTTACCAAGAACACCAAAGCACAGAACCTCCTAGTGAACAGCAGAAACAACATATGAGAAAGTTTCCTAGTAACATTAGTAACATGCCTGGATGCTGCCATGCTTCCCTACATGAAGATAATGGACTGAACCTCTGAACCTGGAAGGCAGCCTCAGTTAAAGGTTGTGTTTTATAAGAGTTGTCTTGGTCATGGTGTCTGTTCACAGCAGTCAACCCTAACTAAGCCATCCTCCCATCCTTCAAGTCTTGCACTCTCTGCAGCCAATCTTCTTCAGTGTTCCCTGGGCCTTGGAGGGGGTGACACGGATGTGGTGTTTATGGACGAGTACCCACAGTCACTCATTCTCAGCACTTGGACCAGGAGGAGGTTCTTCTTCTCCAACCAAGGCCAAGGGCAGCACTAGTCCCTGTATATAAACACAAATATTTAGAAAGCAGTTTGACTATGTGTCTGTTTGGCAAAATACCAGAGTGCTTCTGAGCAAGGGTACAGTACTAGGCTGTCACTCTTTCCCAGGTAGTGGGCCTGAAATTCAAGCAGATAGTGGTTGGCTACTGTTAAGGCCTAGGTGAAAGGTTAAGTTTTAGGTAATGGTTGCCTGTCTGGTCTACCACTTTGTGCTGTTACTAATGTTACTAGGAAACTTTCTCATATGTTATTTCTGCTCTTCACTAGGAGGTTCTGTGCTTTGGTGTTCTTGGAAACCAATCACAACAGAAGTCACTTAGAACTGCTTTGTATAGTTAGCCACAGTAAGCTTGGACATGAACCAACCACCGGGCAGCACTTCCTGCACCTGGTTATGAGCTTTTATGGTCTTTGCTTTTATAAGTTGTCCCTGGGATGGACCCCCAACATAAGAGGGACCTCTGCACCAATAAAAGAATCTATATGGAATAAGACTTCCATTTTGAGTAGGGGTCAAGTAAAGTTTACCTCCCTGGGAACTGGCTTCCTACTTGGCAGAAAGAGACATGTATGTGGGTAACTGACATCCTGGTTGGTATGTTAAGACATGAATGTTAGACAAGGCAAGTTCCCTGCCACCACTGAATACCCCAACCAACTGAATCAGGATGCATGTACAACAAAGGCATGTTTCTAAGGAAACCACCATCCCTAAATCCTGATTGGTGGAATCACTTGGCACACATGATTGTAGATTTGGGACTTAAAAGCCCTGTAGGATCTTAACTTAAGGATGCAGTCCAGATCAAGGACGCAGTTCAGCTCCCGAGTCTGGGCTGCATCCCTGATGGATCAGTATTGGGATGTGATGTTCAATAAGCCATCCCTATTTGACCAAGATTGGTGTCTGAGTGGTTTGTGCGGTGATTCCCAGACCCCACCAGGTACGCTCAAAACAGCCATGCCGCTCTTACATCAGTGAGTCCGTCTTGCCTGACAGGTTGATATTGTAATATTCAAAGTTTATATTGGGTAAGACCACTGATCGTCCCCCTGGGTAAGTATCCCCATCACGTACATAGCGCTTTCCTGCACTATTAGCTTCTAAGGAGAAGCTTCCAGCTTTATTCTTTTGTGACCTATAATTGCATTGTGTGATGTTCTTGCATGCGCCCGACTGGCCAGGAAGAACGACGCTGCAACAGGACCCTTCCGCACACGTTTATTGGGAGAGCTTGATTACAGAGGCGAAGTGACCCCAAGCCCAGAACTGGTGCTGCTTATATAGGCCTAGGAGAGGTGTTCTCTCTCATCTGATTGGTTAACTTGTCTCTCATCTGATTGGTTAACTTGTCTCTCATCTGATTGTTTAACTTTGGTTAATTCTCAAAACCTCATCTTGGCAAAAGAACCTTTACTGCCTATGTATGTGTGGTGGCCAGCAGTAGCCAACTGCCACTCTGCAACTGCCACTCTGCAACTGCCACTCTGCAACTGCCACTCTGTAACTGCCACTCTGCAACGGCTTCCCACATGATGTCTTCAGCAATAAGGTAAACCATCTATATTTTAACACTCACTTTTTATTTTGTGTTTCTGAGTGTTTTGTCTATATATATATATGCATGCCTCATGCATGCCTGGTGTTATAGAAGCAAAATGTGGGTACCCTAGCCCTTGGAACTGGAACTACAGATGGTTCTGAGCTGCCATGTATGTGCTGGGAACTGAACCCAGGTCCTCTGCAAGAGCAGGTAGCACTCTTAATCGCTGAGTCATCTCTCCAGCCCCCCAGTTATATTTTAACTGTTTCTCATCTGTTCATGTTCCTACTTTGCTCCTAGGTAGATGATTTTGAATCTACCACATTAAGCTCCCCTCCTTGAAGAGCCTCCTGGTTCGGGCATTTGGCTCAGGGCAGCCACCACTTCCTCTATGTTCTCACTGTTGACTATGCAGGACTTGAAGCCAGTCTAGTTGGGGCCTTTGTGGGTGGGCTGATGCAAGTTCCTTCCTGTTCTCTGGCCGTCGCCATCTTTACCTTCGTGCTAACACTGACTCCTCCTAGTTCCCAGGAAGCACACAGCACACCGTCATCACACTCAGCCCCAGTGGCTTCCAAGGAAGAGATGAACCGTCTCTTCTAAAACATTCCATGAGGCACTCTTTCCACATCTCCCTTGAACTGTTGTGGCCTGGTTCAGACTCATAGGGTCACCTTTAAACAAACCAATGATAAGATGAGTGTGAGCACCTCGCAACCAGGTGCAGAATCCTCTGCCAGTTCACTGTGGGTGTGGCAGTTGGGCAGGAGGCTTCTGAGCAAGCTTTGCTGGAACTCTGCTCTGCTCTTGGACCTTTCACATATTGCCCCTTAGTGTGTGTGGGCACAGCAGCCCCTCACTCTCTCATCCTGTCTCAACAGGGACCCATCATGAGAGCCCAGGGTTCACACTAAAGCATCCCTCTCCTGCATAAAACTGATATTTTGCAGATGGCATTTTTTGTGTGTGAGTGTGAGTTTTCTGTGGGATGCAGTCTTGGAAATTTGACCTTTCAGCTCAGCCTCTCAGCTCAGTCTCCAGGACAAGGTAATGTTTCTCTCTTCAACAAAAGGTTCTATGAGGGAACTGATTCTTCATAGAGGAAGCCTAGATGATCACTGCTTTCCAGATGCGTGTGACAAATCCAGTAGCTATATTCCTGCCAATGTATTAATAATCCATCAATAAATAACTAAATAACTAACAAAAGAAGGAAGGAAAAAAGGAAGGAAGGGAGGAAGGAAGGAAGGAAGGAGGGAGGGAGGGAGGAATATTGTATTATTTGGCTGCCAATTTATCCCTTAAAACTATTCATCAGGGAACAGGCATTTCTCCAGTGTTAACTCGGGTCCCCTCTCTGACTCTGGGGAGGATACATCTTAATCTCAGGGTATCCTCAGGTGGCATCAGCCAAAGGAAGATAGAGTGCTGCTGGCATAGGGTTAGAAGGAAGTGACAGAAATCCCACCAGTCACAGCTTAAAGTCCCTGTCAAAAGGTCCCTGTGTACAGCTGTGGCACCCAGTGTGACCCCTTGACAAAGCTGTTTGGCTGGACCTCCACCTTGGATATTACTCTTTTTAACTTTATGTCTTTATTTTGTGTATATGGATATTTTGCCTGCATGTATGTATGTGTACCATGTATGTGCCTGGGGTCCACGTAGGTCAGAATAGGGTATCAGACCCCTGAACCTGGAGTTACAGATAGCCGTGAACCACCATGTGAGTTCTGGGAATTAACCCAGGTCCTCCGAAAGAGCAGCCAGTGCTCTTAACCACTGAGCCATCTCTCCAGCCCTTTGGACATTAATCTTATCCATCAGTCACTGGGCCACTTACCTGGGTTATCAGAGATGCAGCAAGATGCCACATGTCATAGATTCAATTATGTAGGAGAGAGGACACTCTGATGTGTCTTTCTAGGACTCATTTAGTGATGTGCCTGTGTCGAGAGCCATTGTCTGCTTCCTACAATAACTAGTGCTGGAAATTTCCCAACATATAGACTTGCCAGGATAACAGAAAGTCAACACTGCCCTTCTTCCGACTCTGACACACAGAGACACCACAGGACACCTAAGAGCAGTGAATACCGTTTCATAGTTGACCCCACAGAGCAACTATGGGGAGAGAGGGTCCCACACAAAGTGTTCCCCACCCACCTAAAAAATATACGAAACCTTCGCCTTGAAGACCTTATGGAAGGACACTTTCCTGACCATAAAGAGGGGGCAGGCTAACCAGAGACAGTAGGAAGCTGTGACTGGAATCCAGGAGAATAGCATGCTTGGTGGAACATACACAGACAGCCATGTGCATTCTTCCTATCATGAAACCAAGATGTATTTCTATCCACTGCTTCTGCTTCTAGGACATCCTCCTGTCTATACCTCCCACCTCACAGTAGCAGTGTTAACATTACAGGCTTGCACCACTGCGTCCAGCTTTTTAACATGGCTTCTGGGGGTTAAACTCAAAACAGAGGCAAGCACTTTTACCCCTGAGTCAACTCGCACCCTCCAGGCTTTTTATAGTTCATTTCTACAGAAGCACGTGAGCACTCTTCTTTGTGGCAGCCACCACCAGAAGTTCGTTGTTGGGGACAAGCAGTGGGAGGAAGAAGGAGAAGCCCGGGAGCAGAAAACTTGTTTATGTCCTCACTTCCCCATCCCCAGGGCTATGGCACCAGCCGGGGTCTTGCAGATAGTTGATAAACACAAGCTAAATACAGGAAGGAGGGATGGGGAAAGATGGGCATGATAGAGAATGGGAGAAAAGGCACGTTAACTAAGATGTTTGTTTATTGTTTGTTTGTTTGTTTGTTCATTGAGATAGGGCTTCACTCTTTAGTCCTGGCTGGCCTCAAACTTGCAGCAATCCTCCTGTCTCAACTTCCAAAGTGTTAGGAGGGCAGATTCACAGGGGTGAGTCTTTGCTAATTATAGCTAACTATAATTAAGTCAGCAGCATAGAGAGAAAGTTTCAAAGATGTAAGAATGGTGTTCTAGGTCTCTCAGAGTGCGGCGTGGCTCAGCTTTTCTTTAATTATTTCCAGGCACTGAAGCTTATTTCTTTTACTTTATTTTATGTGTCTGACTGTTTGCCTGCGTGAATGTCTGTCGCCACACTGTGCAGCACCCACAGAGGGCAGAAGAGGGTGTCAGCTCCCCTGGGACTGGAGTTACAGGCGGTTGTGAGTCTCCATGTGGATGCTCTTAGTAACTGGCTGTGTCTCTAGCCTCTTCTCCATTTTTTTTCTACAATGATTATTCCTCAATCGTTCCCAACATTAAAAATACATTCCCAGCGCCTTCAAAATTATTTACAAACAAAAATCCAAGCAGGTTCACGCCTCCCCAGTTGTTCTCAGCACTCCCCACTTTCTGACTTCTGAGGGTCATGCACACTCCTCCTCCGTGGACATACAAACATCACATCTTTTCTTCGGTCACTGGTCTCTTCTATTTATGAGACTCTGTTCACCATTTGAGAGTTACTTTCAGGAAGCCACCATGGTGCCTGCTCACCTCTACCTCAGCAGGAGGCCTGTCCCCCCTGCTCACTGGCTCCTCAGCTCAACGTGTAGCCAAGAATAAGTTTGAACTCCTGATCCCAAGTCCTGAGATTACAAGCATGTGCCACCACACCCAGCACCTGGCTGGCTTTATCCTTGCAGTTGAAGGTATTTCTTCATACAGTGTTGACATCTGAGCATAGCTGATCTCCAGGTCCCTTTGAGACTCTGTCTCCATTTAAAACTAAGACCTATGTATTGGTGGGAAGAAGGAAGAGATGGATGGAAGGAAAGAGGAAGGGAAGTCATTTATATAAATAGGATGTTTGGGGGGGTCAATGATCCTTCTTGGTGCCCCCACTAAACTGTGTCCATGGATTCTGCCATTCCCATTCCTCACTTTTCTGCCCAGGCAGTCGAGAACTCTGGGTTTGACAGTTTCTTGGGTTTCAGAAGTACATTGTGGGCTCTGCTGAGCTGCGTGGTCCATATTTGTAGGGTCTAATCCAAAGGAAGCTTGGGCAGGCAGCAAGGAAACTGCACGTGAGTGAGTCCAGGTCTGGAAGAGAGTCTGGGTGACAACAAGGACCAATGGCTGGGACACTGGGCATTGCGTGTGACAAGGACCAATGTGGGGCCTCTGGGCATTGTGTTCCAGGCCTAATACTTAGATAGCCTTAAATAATAGAGTTCTTCCTTAGTCCGTAGGAAGCCCTAGCTTCTATCCCCAGCACCAGTTAAAACTGGGTATGATGGCACACACCTGTAATCCCAGCACTTGAAAGGTGGAGGCAGGAGGATGAGGAGTTCAAAGCCATCCTTTGCTACCTGGAAAGTTTGAGGCCAGCCTGGGGTACATGAGATATTAAAATAAAATAAGATAAAATAAAATAAAATATCTGTGCATCTTCTTGCCTCACTGTCTATCACTCTGTCCCCCATTTTTCTATACCCACCACAGGGACAGTGACTGACCTTCCCTTGGGCAGGCTGCAATCAATGGAAAACGTCAAGAATCAGGATGAGATAACAGAGCACAGCACAGGAAACGCGCGATCAGGAAGTTTCGGGTTCTCTTTCCACATCAAGGGGAGGGCAGGGGAGTGGAGTGCCAGGCAAGGGTTGTTGTCCTTCCTCTTAATTCAAGCTCTTCCCCTTCACAGTCGCAAGACACAGAAAATGCAAAATTCTCTGTCCCGGCTGGACAGCTAGAGCAAGACATGTGCGATTCTAGCAGTGGCCACAGGGTGGAGACATTGGCTGTCCAATCCCTCAGTTATGCTCCAAGGTGGAATCAGCTCCCAAAACCACTGGGGCAGCCCGGTGTCTTAGTTAGGGTTTTACTGCTGTGAACAGACCATGACCAAGGCAAGTCTTATAAGGACAACATTTAATTGGGGCTGGCTTACAGGTTCAGAGGTTCAGTCCATTATCATCAAGGCATGACCACGGCAGCATCCAGGCAGGCATGGTGCAGGAGGAGCTGAGAGTTCTCCATCTTCATCTGAAGGCTGCTAGCAGAAGGCTGGCTTCCGGGCAGCTAGGAGGAGGGTCTTAAAGCTCATGCCCACAGTGACACACCTGCTCCAACAAGGCCACACCTTCTAATAGTGCCACTGCAGGGGCTGAGCATATATAAACCATCACACTCAGTGAGTGCAAAGTCAGCCAAAAAGGCAGTGTGTTCCTCAGACCATTTCCTTCTCCCTTCCTTCCTTCCTTCCTTCCTTCCTTCCTTCCTTCCTTCCTTCCTCCCTCCCTCCCTCCCTCCCTCCCTCCCTCCCTCCCTCCCTCCCCTTGGACAGGTCTGTTAATATACTCTAGTCTGACCTTGAACTTGCCATCCTGCCTTGAGGTTATGGTTTAAAACTTTAGGTCTTTGCAATAATTTTGGACAGATGGATTAGGACTAACTTAACATACATTCCATCAGATTCTGTCGGTGAGCATAATTAATTAATATTAATTAATTTTTTTAAGGAGAGGGGGCTTTGCAACTGCTCTTCCTGTAGTCTTACCCACCACTGAGCCTGTTTCAGGGAGTCCTGAATTTAGCTAAGAATTTAAAGGGGTGGGCGTGTAGCTCAGTGGTAGAACACTTACCCAGCATAGTCATGCAGTGGATTATTATGGTATGGTGCTGCCATTCTTACATGAGAATGTAGAATGATCTCTGAGGTAGTTGTGGCCTGAAACACTGAGGGGTGGGAAAGGGGGGCTCAGAATGGGAAGCCCAGCATCCACGTGGCCGAGGGAGCAGGAACATGAGGACCACATCTACGTGAATATGTGCAAAATGGCCGGGTAGAGTCACAAGCCACAGAACCACATCTAGTCAACGACAGACCACATATGTGATGTTGGATCTCAAAGAATGTCATGAGATGACAATTATTCCCTCGTGACGCCGGAGCTGCCTAACATTGTCGCTGAAACCATTACTTGCGGGTGTATAGTGTGGTATAAATAAACACACCTACAGCTTTGCCAGGAATATAAAACTATAGTGTGGGGGGTGGGGGTGTTGGAGACAGGCCTCTGTTGTGAGAGTGTTTGCCTAGCATGCTCCAAGTCCTGTCCACAAACTCATTTCTCAGAGCCTGTCCTCACTGTTGAGTGACATAGCATTGAATCTTTCCATATTTTGAAGGTCCTCTCTCAAACTCACTTTAAAACTGTTTTTATTGTTTAGTTTGTTTTCAGAGACACAGACTCACTCTGTAGCCTACACCTCACTATGTAGCCCAGGATAACCTCAGACCCTCTGAGGTTCTTCTGTCTGGGATCACAGGTGTGAGCCACCACAGAGGGACTCAGGGATGAATTTAATTGACACTGTGATGGCATTGAAAGGAGGACATCTACAAGCTGACAGCCGAACCTTCAATTCACAGGCCTTGAGGACACTCGACTTCTCTCTGAGGGCTTGTCTTCTCATGGCTGAGCCAAGTCCTCCCTGGGGCCCACCTTGTTCAGGGGCTGCCTATGACACCACTGCCCATGGGACTCCATCTCTAGCTGGGCCCATTGACCAGCAGCCGTTCTACTCAAGCTCAGAGCTCGTAGTTGCAGTCGCTGGTCATAGTGTCTTTTATTTCTTTATTTTTCACTTGTTCACTTTACATCCAGCTCATTGCCTCCTCTCCGTCACCCCCTCCCACAATCCTTCTACCCATCACCATCTCCTTCTCCTCTGAGTGGGTGGGGCCCCCAGGTATCTCCCCACCCTGGCATCCTCTCCCACTGAAACCAGACAAGGCAGCCCAGCTAGAAGAACATATCTCACATACAGGCAAAAGCTTTTGGGTTAGGGCCCCCCTGCCCCGGCTCCAGTTGTTTGGGGCCTACATGAAGACCAAAGTGCATATATGCTACATATGTGTGGGGAGGCCTAGGCCCAGCCTGTGTATGTTCTTTGGTTGGTGTTTCAGTCTCTGAGAGCCCCAAGAGTCTATACTCGTGGGTAGGTAGGATTAACCTAAGCCCATCTTACCAGAAGCAATCTACAAATTCAGTACAATCCCCAACACAATTCCAACACAATTTTATAAGCCTTTAAAGAGAAATTTTCAACTTCATATGGAAAAAAAACCCAAGATAACAAAAACAATTCTCAACAATAAAGGAACTTCTGAGGTAATCACCATCCCTGATTTCAAGCTGTACTATAGAGCAATAATGATTAAAAAAAACCTGCATGGAAGCCGGGCATGGTGGCGCACGCCTTTAATCCCAGCACTTGGGAGGCAGAGGCAGGTGGATTTCTGAGTTCGAGGCCAGCCTGGTCTACAAAGTGAGTTCCAGGGCTGTACAGAGAAACCCTGTCTCGAAAAAACAACAACAACAAAAAAAAACAAAAACAAAACTTTGGGCTGGTGAGATGGCTCAGTGGGTAAGAGCACCCGATTGCTCTTCTGAAGGTCCAGAGTTCAAATCCCAGCAACCACATGGTGGCTCACAACCATCCTTAGCGAGATCTGACTCCCTCTTCTGGTGTGTCTGAAGACAGCTACAGTGTACTTACATAGAATAAATAAATAAATAAATCTAAAAAAAAAAAAAAAAAAAACCTGCATGGAATTGATACAGAGACAGACACACTGATCAATGGAATTGAATCTAGGAACCAGAAATAAACCTACACACCTATAGACACTTGATTATTGATAAAGACGCCAAAACCATTCAATAGGTTATAGTGTCTTAAAGCAACACAGACCTTACATCTCTGGATCAAAATTCTTTTTTTTTTTTTCCATTTTTTATTAGGTATTTAACTCATTTACATTTCCAATGCTATACCAAAAGTCCCCCATATCCACCCACCCCCACTCCCCTGCCCACCCACTCCCCCTTTTTGGCCCTGGTATTCCCCTGTACTGGGGCATATAAAGTTTGCAAGTCCAATGGGCCTCTCTTTCCAGTGATGGCCGACTAGGCCATCTTTTGATATATATTGGATCAAAATTCTTAAATCAAGATGTTGATAGGCTGTTCCTCCTTCTGCCTCTAGGGGGCGTCCCCTCACCTACCTTTTCTCATTGCCAGGGGTCCCCTGAACTCCTTGGCTCATGGTCCGTATGTCCATCTTCAGAGCCAGTGTACTATCTTCACAACTCCTTCATTCTTCTCAGTAACAGCTAGCACAGGCTCTCTTCACATTCTTACATATAGCTGAAAATACCTTGATAATTCAGACTCACTTTACACACACACACACACACACACACACAGAGTCTCACACAAAATCCACATGCCATCACCTAGGTAAAGTGCCTTTTTTTTAAACTGGCAAAGAATTTTATTAACCTTTTCCAAACTTTATTCCCACCCAGGCTTCTTCAGCTTAATTTGCTGCAAAGAATGAACTAGGTATAAGCGAAAACTAAAAAGAGCTGCAGTGTCCGGGGGCCTTGAGCTAAAAAAAATATTAAAGATCTAGATTTTATCAGATCCATAATAAACAACAAAAAAAAATTTTTTTTTAAAAAGCAGTCATGACATAAAATAGCAGTTCCTGTAACTTCTGCAAGAGTCACCTTCTTCAGAGGTTGCTTCAGTTCAGTTTGCCTCACTCTTAGAAGCCTCATCATAATTCTCCACCAGATCTGGAACTTCATCCTTGGCATCCAGAGCTTCAGTCTGTCTCCTTAAACTACTCAGACTGCATGCACCAAGCTGGCTGAGGATGCTGGGAAGCATCTCTGTCTCGGAGTGGCCTGTAATGGTGACAGCGTTTGCTGCTAGAGATGCCTGAACTTTCGGGTTGTTAAAATGGATCCCTGTTCCTTGTTTTATAAACATGTTCACCTCCTCAGTACAAGAGATACTGTTTACCCCTAACTTCTTTAAGGAGAATGGCAATTTGTTATCATCTGCCATGGCTGCTCTGTGAACCACCTTCTTCTTTCCCACTGATGTGCACTTGTGCCTGAGTTCTTCCTGGTTCACGATCGTTCGATTCTTTCATCTTGTTGGAGTGAAAGTGGGACCTCAAGGGGGACTGAGGCTCACGCTCAGGGGGGTCTAGGGCAGACCAGCTGAGTCAGGCACACACACACACACACACATACACACACACACACACACACACACACACACACATGGGGGTACAAGATGGCAGCTAGAGGGGGTAAAGTATCTTTTAAGTAAAATACATTCATAGGTTCTGGGGATTGGAACAAGGACATCTTTCAGCTCATTATTCTGCCAGCTGCAATTGGCTGGCAGCCTGGATGGATAGAAATACTCCAAACCCCCTCTATCTTTGGGCTTCTATTGCTGTGATAAAACACCATGACCAAAAGCAACTTGGGGAGGAAAGGATTTATTTCACATACACTCCCTCACCACAAACCATCACCAAGGGAAGTCACAGTGGGAACTCACGGCAGGAGCCTGAAGGCAGGAGCTGATGCAGAGGCCATAGAGAAGTGCCACTTAGTGACTTGCTCCTCAGGCTGGCTCAGCCTGCTTTGTTATAGAACCCAGGACCAGTCACTCAGGGATGGCTCCTCCCACGGTGAACTGAACCTTACTTACGTCAATCATCAGTCAAGTAAATGTACACAGGCTTGCCCACAGACCAGTCGGGTGGGAGCATTTTCTCAATTTAAGTTCCCTCTTCCCAAATGATCAAGCTGACAGAGAGCTAGTTAGCACACTCTCCTTCTGGGGGGGGGGGGGGGGTCTCTGCTAGAATGATATGAAGATACTGTGTTGAGCTAAACCGAATAGGTGGGAAAAGAGCCTATTGGGTACAATATGGAACATGTGTGCCAGAGAGGGTGCAAGATGTCATAGGGTGAGAGAGTAAGGAAGGTGAGGATTAACAGGAAGGTCGGGAAGGTTACATAAGCTGTGTTGAAGCAATGGTCCTCCACCACAAAGGTCAGTATTAAAGGTGGAGCCAGTGTGAGGCTGAACAGATAGCTTCTGGGCTGATGTCGCGCTGCAAGGCTGTGGTTCTTTGTGCAAGGTCATCATGACTTGTGCAAGCCTGTGGTTTGGGCAGACTCTTTGGTGACAGTTACTGTCGTCATGTAAATATCCATGGTGATCCTCTTTTGTGGATGTCTCTACTTTGACCATTCCATCTGAACAGATATGAATTTTAACCCCTGTTGTGCAGTAGGGCCAGGTGAAACTGAGGCAGGAGGATAGATAGCAAGTTCAAGGCCTGCTTGAGTTACAGGATGAGTTCAAGGTCAACCTGGGCAGTTTAACAAGACACCAGTCTCTAAATAAAATAGTAAAAAGAGTATTAGAATCAAGGACATAGCTGAGTGGCAGGGCACTTGGTTAGCATCCTTGAGTCCCTGGGTTCAGTTATCTGAACAACAACAACAACTACTACTACTACTACTACTACTACTACTACTACTACTACTACTACCATTTCATCTTCTCCTTCTCCTTTTCTCCTTCTCCTTCTCCTTCTTCTCCTTCTCCTTCTCCTTCCCCTCCTCCTCCTCCTTCTCCTCCTTCTGCTCCTCCTTCTTCTCTTCCTTCTCCTCTTCTTCCTCTTTCCTGTCCTCCTCCCCTCTTCATCCTCCTCCTCCTTAACCTCCTCCTCTTCCTTTTTTTTCTCTCTCTCCTCCTCCTCTTCTTCTGGTCAGAATTGCTAGTTAGTTAGTTTTTTATTGATTCTTTGTGAATTTCACATCATGCACCTGGATCCTATTCATCTCCCTATCTCTTCATACCTACCTTCTGTCCTTGCCACCTCCCCCCTCAGAATAAATAATAATAATAATAAAAATTAAAAAAAAACTCTTGTGGAAGCTGTAGCGTGTTGCCATGTGTCCCACAGTATACCATTTTTTCCATATTTCTTTATTGCAAATACTCATTGCAATGAGTCATTGGTCTGATTTGAGGCTTCTAGTTTCTGCTACACTAGCAATACCTCACCAGTACTTCTCAGGGAAAGAATAGGGATTAGGACATAGATTACTGGGTAAATGTGTATCTCAAGAATAGGCGCGTTGGTAGCAGGGCGTGGTGGCACATGCTTTTAATCCCAGTACTCAGGTAGCAGAGACAGGTAGAACTCTTGAGTTTTCAGGTCTACAGAGTGAGTTCCACTATAGCCAAGGCTATACAGAGAAACCCTGTCTCATTTTAAAGAAAAAAAGGAGGAGGAGGAGGAGGAGGAGGAGGAGGAGGAGGAGGAGGAGGAGGGAGGGGAGGAGGAGGAGGAGGAAGAGGAAGAGGAGGAGGAGGAGGAGGAGGAGGAGGAAGGGGAGGAGGAGGAAGAGGAGGAGGAGGAGGAGGAGGAGGAGGAGTAAAAAGCCTGTTGGGCTGGTAAGATGGCTCAATGCCTATAGGCAATTGCTGCCAAGTCTGACAATACAAGTTCAATCCCTGAACCTCTCATGGTAAAAGAGAACTGACTCCTTCCAACTTGTCCTTGGATCTCTACATGCACGCCTTGGCACACCTTGGTATGTGGGCACACCCAGGTGTGCACTCACATACACAAGCAAATATCATTCATGTAGAAATGAAATGTATCTGTTTAAAATGCTTCTCAGTGTCTGCTTTGTATCTCTCCACCTATTTGAAGCCTGTCCTGCCTGTAGACCCTGAAAAGCCCCCACCAGCAAGAAGGCTCTTACCCACTGCAACCTCCTAACTTGACCCTCCCAGACTTCAAAACCCTAAAATAAATAAACCTCTTTCTCTTATAAATTTCCCAGGCTCCAGTATTTTGCACTTGATCTTAGCCAAAGGGTCAAGAAGCAAGAGAGAGTAGACAATGACCCCTGACTTCTGTTAGGGTTTGACATAAGTGATTCCATTTGGATCTGACAAATTCTTGTTCACACACACACAGACAAAAGTGCTCCTCAGAGATGTTGGGGGACATTGTCCTGGACATAGCCACCACCACCTTGAAGGCACAGCATCTGCAACTGTCCACACCTATGAGACTTTCAAACACCTTATCAGTTCCTCACCTGAGATCTCAGCCACTCCCTCCTGCACACTCCCTTCGTGCCCCAATACAAATTCTGTCCCATCTGTATGCGAGGAGGGGCTGGAGCACATAGGAGATGCAAAGGTGGCTGAAGTAGGGGGGACTCCATGTATAGGGATTTGGGGGACACCTGCACCTATTCTGGAGCAGGGTTTTCATTGGTACAGCTGTTTGGAGGGAGTCAATCACGATCCTGTGAGTAGCCCTTCACCCATGCTCCTATAGAGAAACCTGGTGGGTTCACAAGCTAGACTGCAATGCAATTGTTTCTTTGGGTTGAGCCCCATCTGGGTCACTAGATGTTCACACATCCCAGGAAAAGCACATAACATGGCACTGTTGACATCCAAGACTGGCTGGATGAGATTCTTGATGGAGAAAGTGCTCCCCTGTGGGATGCTAGATAAAGGCCATCCTACCTGACTCTTCCTCCCCCTTCACTCTAAGCACAGGCTAAAAGACAACATGAAATCCATCACCTTAGCTTTTCAATTAACAGGATAGTCAACCCTGATGGCTATTTTGTGTGTATTTGTATGTGTGCATGCGGGCACATGTGTTATGGTCAGAGGATAGTCTGAGGTGTCGGTCCACACCTTTCACCTTGTTTGGGGCATGATCTCTTGGATAAGCACTCCAGCACCAGGCCAGTTGCTCTCCAAGCTTCGGGGACCTATTTCCACCTCCCATCTTGTTGAAGCAGGGCTGCGAATACAGGCTCTCTTGCTACATGTTCTACTTTTTAATTTTTAGAGAGAATATTCTTGTGTGTTTTATGGATGCAGCATCTGTCAATTAAAATGCCTATGGCCTATGGCTTGGGAAGGAAATAGGAGGTGGAACATCCGGGAGGTAAAAAAAAAAAATTCTGGGATAGAGCCAGGTGCTAGAAGATTTGCCTGGAAAGACATGACAAGACAGATGCATGGTACCTGAGCACAGGTAACCAGCCACGTATGTGGCAGAATGTAGGCTAGAATAAATGAGATATTTTAAGTTATATCTAGTCAGGGAAGAGCCTAGCTATAAGACCAAGGTATTTGTAAATATATTTTGAATCTGAGTCTCATTTCTGGGAGCGTGGAGCTGGGAGGAAGAACCAGAACCAACTTCCACATTATTTTTTTATTATTTTTACAATTTAAATGATTATTTGTGGGAGTGGGAGAGGGGCTCCTGTGCCATGGTGTGGAGGTCAGAGGACAACTCTGTATACTTGGTCCTCTCCTTCCATCTTTATATGAATTCTAGGGACCAAACTCAGGTCACCAGCCTTGTATGGTAAGCATTTCACCCACTGAGCAGACCACACATCCAGCTTTTTATATGGGTTCTGGGGACCAAGCTCGGGCCCTTGCACTTGTGTGGCAAGCACTTTCACCCACTGAGCCTCCTCTCCAGCCCTGATGGCCACTCTTTAGCATAAATTAGGAGCATTCAGCTTTTCAGTTCTTTAGCAGGAAACTGTTACATACATAATACATACATACATACATATACACATACACACATACACACATACACCCATCTATCCATCTACCCACCTACCCACCTACCTACCCATCCATCTGTCCATCCATCTACCCACTCACTGTTTACTGAGGACTGCATCTGAGTCAGTGCCCCTCCCTGCCCACAGTCCTAAAGCAGAGGGGTGAATAGAGAAGGCCATGTCTATATCCCTGTAAACACAAAAGTCTATGTGGGGCAGGGGTTTTGTCCTATGCTTCCCTGTTTCCAGTCTTCTGTCTGTTGTGAAGCAGGTCCCTAAATGCTCTGCAGGGAGTGTATGAAATATGGAATGGATGGACAGATGGATGGATGGATAGATGGATGGATGGATGGATGAATTGATGGGTGGGTGGATAGATGGGTAGGTGAGTAAATAGATGGGTGGGGTGGATGGTGGATGTGTGGATGGATGAGTGGGTGGATAGATGGATGGCTGGGTGGGTAGGTGGGTAGGTGGATGGATGGATGGATGGATGGATGGATGGATGGATGGGTGGATGGGTGGATGGATGGGAGGTTGGGAGGATGGACAGTTGGATGGGTGAGTAGGTGAGTGAATAGTTGAATAAATGGGAGAATGAAGGAAGGAATGAAGAGATTAATGAAAGATGCCCTTGGGCTGATCTGGCCCAGGCAGCAGGAAGAGGAAACAGATGAGGAGAAGAAAGTGAAGGAAGAGACATGTCCATAGGTGATGAAAACTGCCTCTGACTGGGCACTTGGGCCACCCACAATGAGTGACTCACACTGGGAAGCAGGGCTCCCCTTTCCCTACCCATCCCTCCTAGTTGGCAGTCTAATTTAGTCACCCAACTAAACCTTTGTGTCCGAGCTGTTCATGGGCGTAGCCCTCTATTTTTGGCCACAGCATCCCTACTTCCCCTCTTAAGACTCTTAAGTCCCATCTGCGCGTCCCAGTGCCCACTGCTCTTTCAAGAGAAAAGAACCACTGGTGGGTTTGGGGTTATGGCCTGGGACAGAGCTGAGAGCAGATCAGGGCTCTGTTTGCTGTACCCATAGTCCCTACTGTCCTGACACATTTCCCACACACCGTGGAACCTGGCTTTGGGCGTGTATCCATCCGTGTATGTGTGTTTCCCCTTTTATGTCTCAAAACATTAGTACAAGAAGGGGGGATGAGTCATGGGTGTGCATACCACGAGCACATGCACAGGCGGAGGAGGGTGGGGTACATGAACTGAAATCTAAAGGATTCAGGCTGGAGAAGAAAGCCCTTCCTGCCATGATGATAATGGACTGAACCTCTGAACTGTAAGCCAGCCCCAGTTAAATGTTTTCTGCTATAAGAGTCACCTTGATCATGGGGTCTCTTCACGGCAATAAAACATTAACTAAAAAGTCATCCTTGACCACACAGCAAGTTCAAAGGCTAATCTGGGCTATAAAGAATCCCGTCATTTGTTTGTTTGTTGACACAGGGTTTCTCTGTGTAGCCCTGGCTGTCCTAGAACTCACTCTGTAAACCAAGCTGGTCTCAAACTCAGAGACCTGCCTGCCTCTGCCTCCCAAGTGCTAGGATCAAAGGTGTGCACCACCACCCAGCAAGAATTCTGTCTTTAAAAAAAATTCAAAGAAGTCACAAATAGCCATCATCCTACCACTCTGGGGGCAGCTTACCCTAGGAGTTGCTTCTGGCACAGTGTTAAGAGTTGTAAGAAGTGGCTGGAGAGATGGCTCAGTGGTTAAGAGTACCGACTGCTCTTCCGAAGGTCCTGAGTTCAAAGCCCAGCAACCACATGGTGGCTCACAACCATCCGTAATGAGATCTGAGGTCCTCTTCTGGTGTGTCTGAAGACAGCTACAGTGTACTTAGATATAATAATAAATAAATCTTTAAAAAAAAAAAGAGTTGTAAGAAAAATCATTTGGGCAGATCAAACCATTGGTAGCTACTGCAGCCTGGAAACACAGTCATCTTTGATGCAAGTTTAAAATCACCCTGGTAAGAAAACACTCTTGTGTGTTCCATCAAGAACAGCAGTTGGTATGTCCTTCCCAACCCCTTGAACCCCAAAGGCTCCTCTGACTTCAAAGCTGGGCTTTAATAGGGGGCTACAGGCATGTAACAGACATCATTTAAACCATTTCTTCTCCCTTTAAAAAGGTATTTTAGGGCTGGAGAGATGGCTCAGTGGTTAAGAGCACTGACTGCTCTTCTGAAGGTCCTGAGTTCAAATCCCAGCAACCACATGGTGGCTCACAACCAAACATAGTGAGATCTGATGCCCTTTTCTGGAGTGTCTGAAGATAGCTTCAGTGTACTTACATATAATAAATAAATAATCTTTTTTTAAAAGATATTATAAACTTTATTTCATCTTTTACTTAAGAATTCAGAGAAGCCAGGCATTGTGGCACACACCTTTGGAGGCAGAGGCAGGCAGATCTTTGTGAGTCTGAGGCCATTCTGGTTTACAGAGTGAGTTCCAGGACAGCCAAAGCTACACAGAGAGACCCTGTCTCAAAAAACAAAAAATAAAAATAAAAATGAGTCCAGAGGAATTTGCCCCTGACCTTGGTGCCACGGGCCAGGCTTTTGTCCTCAGAGCTTAGGTTTTTTTCTCTGTGAGATGAAGGAGTTGGTGTTTAGTACCTCCATGACTCCCCTTCCTTTGTAGTCTCATGGGTCCCCCACTTTCCCAGTGACCACAGATGTTCTTCCTGGACTGACACTACAAAGCTAACTAACACAAGTACCGTTCTATACGAACCATGTCAATTCCCAGAGCCCCAAAAGAGCAGCATCGATGTCTTCCACACCCAGAGGCAGAACAAAATACAGGCTAAGAGGAGAGAGCCAGTGGGATGAGACTGTGCCCACAGAGCCCTGGCTCCTGCTCATCTTTAGTGAAGCCACTGAGGCTCATGACATTGAGGGCAGCAGCCAGCAGGGAGCCTTGGAACCTGGTAGTCACCACTGAGAGGATCAGGTGACAAGGAGTCACAGGTAAAGGTCAGAGAGTCCTTTTCTGGGCTTCTGGATCTCACTGTACTCTGCTTTCTGGTCCTGAGGTTGATGAAGAGAATCTCCATTGGCGTGAGAATCCTGCCTCTGGGAGTTGAATGCCACGGATGAATAGTGAAGCTCTTCCTGGGGTAATGCCTGTAGAGAGAGACCCCAGACTCATGGCTACAGGAGAAGGGCACATACCCTGGACCTCAACTGCCTCATTGGCCCACCTGGTCAAGCCACAGTGGGAAGTACCCATGCTGGGTATATCATGGCCAGCAGAAGTAGCCACGGTGGTAGAATGCTTCTGATGTCACAGGCTGACTTGACCCAAGGGGGAAAGGAAGTTAGCTTCCAACCAACCGATTTGTAATCATTAGCTACCAGGTGATACCAGGTTGTTGCTGGTCCCATAGCTGGGAAGACATGAGAACATGTCACATGCTGGAGGAAGGGGCCTTTCAGATGCAAGGCGAGGTACCATCTAACTATGGACTGCTGAAAATGAGGACACTGAGCTGCTGAAAGTGAGGACACTGGGTTCCCTGCCTATCACTCATCCTCAAAAGACACTGATGAAGGGCTGGAGAGACTGTCCAGTGGTCAAGAGCATTGTGTGTTCTTCCAGAGGACAGGGGTTCAATTCCCAGCATCCACATGGCAGCCCACGACTGTCTGTAACTCATTCCAGGTTATCTGATGCCCTCCCCCAGACATACACACAGACAAAACACCAATGCACATGGAATACAAATAAATGAGTCTTTTTTTTTTTTTAAGACACTGGCACAAGTGAAAGGAAGTCATAGCTTTGGGTCATCCCGAATGGATGTGGGACAGAACCTCTCATCGTCATCCCCCATGGAGCAGGAGCTGCAGCCTTGGTTGAATGGGGTCAGAGAGGACTCATTTTGATGAGTCACTTTTTCAGTGGTGTATATCCCCCCATCTCCTGTCAAAAACTATGGCATCCCTCGGGGGATCAGATAAGGGTTCGGAGGGCTCTGAGCCTGGGGGTAAGGAAAGGAGTCTCCCCCCCCCCAAAAGCCCTTGATATTTGTATCTCTCTCTCAGTTTCTGTTTGACCCTCAAAATGGAGGGTCTTGGACACACCTCTAACTAGAATTGATACCAAAGAGATGGTGTGGGGGGAACCAACGCAAGACAAAATGTCTGGTTTTGATGTAGTAACTGTCAAGACCATAGATTCTGGCCACTCCAACAATCCCACTTCCTACTCCTAGCTACACTGACGCACGGCTCTTCTAAGGAGACTCTTGCTGACTCTCCTCCTGCCCCATCTTCTGTATAACTGCCTGAGCCACAGCCCATTCCCCTTCTGCCCCTCCCCATCCCTATGTGGTACCCTTATGTGGCCCAGGATCCACACGCCAAGGGAGCCAGGCTCTTTAACTTACCAATGTGCTATATTCCACCACTTCTACCTGACTTGGTAGCACCGGCTCTTCCCTCAGAGACCACGTGTGCAGCTGCAAATTCACATACTGGCACTCATTCTGCTCAGAAGCCTGTAGAAGGTCAAGAAGTATCATCTATGGAGTCCCTCCCTCCCAACCCTCCCCATCCCTCCCACTGCCCTCCTTCTCTGAACACCTACATTGTGGGTATCATAAAGACATCCCCACTCTTCCTCTGCCTTCACCCTGTTCTCTCAAGGACCCTCACTTCATTCAAGTCCACTATCCTGGCCAGAGGGGAACACACTGGACAGAACTTGGGGTGAGAGTTGGTGACTAGATCTCCAAGTGCTAGCCTGAACAATCCCATCTCCCTGTAACAGACCAGTTCCCTCTACCAGCCCAGGAGCTCCCCTATAGCCTCCTCTTACCTCCTCCCCACCCAGTCATCCTGGCTCTCCTCCTGCCGTAGCTCCCTTACCTGTCTGAGGTTCTGGGACAGCTCTGGATGCCTATCAGCTAGAGGAAGGAAGAGAGGGAGGAGGTGAAGCTGCAGACAATGTAGGCGTGGGGTGGGGAGGTTGGTTGCTACTCTATCTGAGAAAGGCTTTCCCTGGAGACTCCAGCCATAGGTCTGGGATTCCTAGAACATTCAACAATAGTGGATGCTATAATAGGTTTAAGTGAAAAATTACAAGTTTAAGTAGAATGAAGTTTTTGTTTGTTTTGTTTTTGAGACAGGGTCTTGCTATGTTGTCCAGCCTGCTCTTAAAATCTCCCCTAATCCTCCTGCCTCAGCATCCCAAGTACTGAGAGTACAAGGATGAGACACTTTGCCTTGGTTATAAAGCAAGATCTTTAGGAAATCACATAAAGAGCTAGAGAGATGGCTCAGAGGTTAAGAGCACTGGCTGCTTTTCCAGGGGACCTGAGTTTGGTTCCCAGCAACCACAGTGATTATCTGACAACTGCTGTAACTCCAGTTCCAAGGGATCTGATGCTCCCTTCTGACCTCCAAGGGCTCTACAGACACACACACACACACACACACACACACACACACACACACACACACACGCCACATATATAAATAATTAAAACATGGGGAAATATTTTAAAGAAATCACATAGGTATAATAAAAGACCAGAAGGAACTCACACGCCTCCAGCACAGTGGCTTATTTTCTGGTTTTTGTTTTTGTTTTTAAGACAGGGTTTCTCTAGGTAACAGTCCTGGCTGTCCTAGAACTCACTATGTAGGCCAGGCTGGTCTTGAACTCACAGAGATTCACCTGATTGTGCCTCCCTAGTGCTGGGATTAAAGGCATGCACCTCTGCCTCCTGGTTTGTTTTGTTCTGTGAGACAGAGTCTTCCCTATGTAGCACTGTCTGCCCATGAGCTCTCTGCTATCCTATATCCTATACCCTCTGCTTCCCAAACACTGGCATTAGATGAACCAACCCATCTCATATCTTTCTTAAAAAGGAATTGTGGGGCCACAGTGTTTCTAGGTGAAAGGGCACCAAAGAAATGTGCTAGGACTCACAGAACTGGGGTTGTCCAGTTTGGGGAAGTCCCATGTGGTTAGCATCAGCCCTGTGGGAGCAGAAGCTTGGGAGGGTGGAGAGTAGGGGGAGGGAGGAAGAGGGGAGCCTAAGGTTCCTCCCATGTGACCAAAAGTCACAAGACGTGGGAAGGAGCAAGGCAGGCTGGACACACTGGAGGCCTAAGAGCCTTGCAGAGTCTCTTGAGAGTGTGGGAAGACATACAAGGTTTTAAGCAAAGAAGACACAGCTCCAAAGAGCAGCCCCTCTGGCCCCAGGAGAAAGGCTCTAGGGAGCTATCTGCAAAGGTCTGCAACCACTACACCTAGGGATACCTCTGGGGCCTGCCCTTCTGGGTCACCTGGCTTGTGTGCCCTGAGGATGTGTTCTTAATGTGGTGCCTGTTCTGAGAACTAGGGACAGAGCAGGAAGGTGAAAGACTGTGGGCAGAATCTGCCTACCCTGGAGCAGGGACAGGAGACACAGGGGACTAACTCACCTTTGACCAGCCGCTTCTGGAACATCCTCCAGGCCAGCAGAGAGGTCCCCACCAACAGAAACAGCAGGAGAGCTAACACAGACAACAGCGCTGGGAGCCTTTACAGAGAGGGAGTAATTTAGTCAGGGCCTTATGTATACCAGTCAAGAGCTCTACACAGCCCCTGAGTATATAACCAGACCCTGACTTTCAAAACAAATACATAAAGTCTTTTTTTTTTTTTTAAGGAATCCGTGAGATGACTTTGTCAATAAAAGAGTTTGCCCTGCAAGCCTGAGGTCACAGGTTCAAACCCCAGAACCCACAGAGGAAGAAGTGACTCCTGAACGTTGTTATGCACTCAGGAACACTCGCTCACATACAATAATACCCTTTAAAACCTTATAAATCTGGCAGTGCTGACCCACAACTTTAATCCAGTGCTCAGTGCTCAAGAAGGAGGGATAGGGAGATCTTTGTGAGTTCAAGGCCAGCCTGGTCTACACAGTGAGCTCCAGGCTAGCCAAGGCTATGTAGTCAGACCTTTTTTTTTTTTTTCAAAAATAAGTAAATAAATAAATAAACAAACTTATAGAGTCTGAAGAGATGGCTCAGTGGTTAAGATCACTAACTGCTCTCCCAGAGGTCCTGAGTTCAATTCCTGGCAACCACATGGTGGCTCACAACCAGATCGGATATCCTTCTCTGTTGTGTCTAAAGACAGTGACAGTGTACTCATATACATAAAATAAATAAATAAATCTTTTTAAAAGGTCTTATAAAGGTCGACAGCATAATGGCTTCTCTCTCTGTCTGTCTCTGTCTCTCTCTCACACACACACAGATACACACACATACACACACATAAATACACACACAGAGATTTACACACAGACACACACATACAAGCACATGCACACGCACACACACTGCACACAAGCTTTCAGCCCCAACAAAACAGGGTCCTGCCTGTCGTGAATGTCTGCAAATGAATCTCCGAAAGCAGCACGCTTGGGTCCTGCATCTCGCCTTGTCAGGCAGCCACATTGTGGCTCTAGGTCGGCAGAAAACTTATGGGAAGGTTTCCAGGGGTGGGGTAGTAAGGAGAGGTCAGGTCTTGGTTCCTAAATCCTAGGAGAGAGGCCATGTGTAGACAACACATTTGTAGACCACAACATCATGTCACAATCTCCAAAGGTTGGACATCCCTGCCTAATGCAGGGAAATTTGCTAATAGGAACCCTTTTGTTGTTAGTGACTGCCATCGGAGTGTCCAGGCCTTAGTCTATGGGTCTCATGCATTTGGCCCTGCATAGTTACAAATACAGCCCAACACCAAATTGTAAATTTACTTAAAATACGGTGAGGTGTCAGGAGCAGTTGGGTGTTTGCTTTGTGTTTTGTTTGTTCGTTTTGTTTTGTTTTCCTGATATTTTTGTACCTTGGCATGGCTCTTGAGTGTGAACTTTAGAGATAACAGTATGGTGTGACAATGTCAAAAGCCTGTACAATAGCTAAGTGGTGAGATGACAGAATGGGGCTGCTCACCAGAAACCAATGTGTGGTCTGAGATATGACAGGGGCCCTAACTGGCCCAGCCTCCAGAGAAGGAGGGGGCTGAAGATCAGCTCATCCACATGCTGGAGATACAGTCTGTGGTGCCTACTTCATGAGACCACAGTGAAATCCCTGGGAAGGAGCTGGGAGGAGCTCTTGGTGGAGACACACAGAGGCCCCTGGGAGGGCGATGCACCCAGACCCTGCTGAGATGGAGAGTACTCAGGCTCTGTTTGGGATTCTCCCAGTCGGCCTTGCTGTGCCTTCAATTGTCTCCTCATGATCGATCTATATCTTTTATGATAAAACCATCTCTGTGGGTGATGACTTCAGTGAACTCCTGAACTCAAGGAAGCCTCATGGGAGCCTCAACATTTACAGCTAGGAGAACAAGTGGTCAGAGCTTTTAACCTATAGGATCCATACGAACTCCAGTCAGTTCCAGGATCCATTGGCAGTGCCTGTGGGGTCAGAGTGGAGAGTCTGAATCCTGGAGATTGTTGGTGACTGCATGCAGTCTTCTTGGGAGTGTCTGCAGACATTTTCAGATTCTCTGTGGTGCTGGTGTCTCCCCAGTTTATAGAATGTGGAGTCATGTAAGTCTGAGCCCAACCCTGCATCCTCTGTGCTGACTATGTGACGAGGCAGTGTGCTTAGCTCTGAGCTTTAGTTTACTCATCTGAAAAATAGCGTGGTATGATGACGTGGATCAGAATGGCCCCCATAGGCTTATATATTTGAATATTTAGTCCCCAGTGAGTAGAACTACTTGGAGAGGATTAGGAGGTGTGGCCCTGATGCAGGAGGTGTGTCACTGGAGATGGTGGCTTTGACGTTTCAGAAACTCACAACATTCCCACCTAGCTCTCTCTGTCTTGTGGCTGTGTCTCAAGATGTAAGCTCTTGGCTACTGCTGTAGAGACATACATGCTTTGCCTGCCTGCTGCCATGTCCCCACCATGATGGTCATGACCTCTATTCTCTAAAACCATGAGCTCCAAATGAATGCTTTCGATGATAAGTTTTGCCTTAGTCATAGTGGGGTTTTTTTTTTTTTTAATCACAGCTATAGAGAAATAACTATGGGGTGTGATGACATGAAGATCTTCACGAGGTATGAAAGAGGTACATTCTGGGAAGCACTGAGCCATGCTTGACAGGATATCACCAGCCCCTTTCATTCTGCTCTCCTCTCCTGACTCCCTGAGTTCTTCCTCAGCCTGAACTCCTCCTACCTTCAGCATAGGCAGGCCCAGCATGGTCAGTGACCTAGGGCCTCCTTACCTGGACTATAGCCCAGGGTACAAGAAGTTCTAGCCAGCCAGGTATGACATGAACATGTGGCCATGATACCTACTTAAGCCCCTGTGAGGAGAAGGCTCACCTTCAAGTCAGGAACCAAGGTGCCTTACCCCAACCTCACACTTCTGGTAGCCCTGCCCTTCTCTTAAGGGGACAACAAGGCTGAGGTGGACACCTGCAGGTCAGGAACCAGGGCACCTCACCTCAAGCCCTGGGAATAGTCATGTTCACGGTGGCCCTCTGTGTTGGATCCTAGGGCGGGACCCTTGGTAGGCAGACTGGTGGACACCACAGGTGTCTCTAGTGTTGGTCCTGGAGATGAAACTATAGATCAGAACTAGTTAGTTGCCTATATCTAAGGGCTTCCTCCTTCTTCCTCCCTCCTTCCCTCCCTTCTACCCTCCCTTCCTCTCTTCCTCATTCCCTTCCTTTCTCATTTCCTTCCTCATTTCCTTCCTCCCTTCCTCTTTTTCTTTCCTCTCTTCCATTCTTCCTCCCTCCTCTCTCTCTCCCTTTCTTCTTCTTCCTTCTCTTCCTTCCTCCCTCCCTCCTTCCCTCCCTTCCTACTTTCCTCCTTCCCTTCTTTCCTCCTTTTCCTTTCCTTCCTTTTTTCCTCCCTCCTTCCCTCCCTCCCTCTTTTCTCTCTCCCTTTCTCTCTCACCCTCCCCCTTTCTTCCTCCTTCCCTTCATTACTTCCTTTTCTTTCTTTTACTTTTTGAGACAGGGTCTTGATATGGAGTTTATAGCCCTGGCTGTCCTAAACTTGTGATCTTCCTGCCTCCACCTCCTGAGTGCTAAGATCTCAGGCATACACCACCCTGATCAGCAGCCGATGGGTTGGTTTTGAGCTGATTTCGCACCAAAGGAAGGATCGGATCAGGTGGGGGGAATCCTCCTAAATCAGCTGATCATTTGCACACACGACAGAGCTGCCACCCCAACCCTCCTGAGGCAAAACCACACATCAGGTCTGCTCCCCTTCAGCCTCAGTCATAGGCTGCCAGAGACAGCTAACTGCAAAGCTGGCATGTCACCAGTGAAAGCTCTCTTTGAACAAAGCACTGTCACCATCTGTCCCCTATTGACCTCTGCTCAGCCCCCAGAACACCCATGAACTCTGTCTGGTTTCCATGGTTCACTCCCACAGGATACAGATCTCTGTCCCCTGGCCACACTCTGCTCTCTCTGCCCCGTGTCCCCTGACAGACCAGCACCTTCCCCCTTACAAGAAGCAGTTACTCCAGGATGCCTCCCTGGCTGTTGCTCTGTCCCTATCTGCCCCTCATCACACATAATGTACTCCCAGGCTCTGAGCTGAATTCCTCCTCCAGAAATTCCTGCCACTTTCAGATGTCTTGATGCTACAATGATCATTATGGGGACTTACCTGGGTCCTCACTTGGAACCACAGACAACTCAATCTTGAAGTACTTATCGAACCCCAAGGAGCCATCAAAAAGTGATATATCCACCGCACACATGTAGGTGTCTGCATCCTCCAGGGTGAGGCTCTCATAGGTCACTGTAAAGGTGAGGTTGTCTGGATGGTCCCTGATGGTCACTCGGCCACTCCTAGCTTCTTCTGAGCTGCTGGTCTTGACAATATCTTTACATAGTATCTTAAGTGACACTCTGCACCAGTATTTGTCCTTAGTCTTGAATTTCTCCTCATATCGACATGACACACTCAGGGATTCACCTACACTTCCTGACATGGTGCTGGGACCATGCAGAGGGACACAGCCTGGAAAACACAAACCTCAATTCTACACCCCCACAGCTAGAAGAGGGATAAGGTCTCCAGATTTCCACCCTCCATCCACCCCTTCACCTCCCATCAGTCAATCACCCTTCAGCACCCTTCCCTTCTGCCCTGCTCCATCCTTCACCCGGAATCTTCCCAGTCCCTCTGACCCACAAAGGCCTCATGTTTGCAAACTCAGCTCTGGGCACCTCAGGAGTCTGGAGAAGAGCCACACCCTCACGTGCCACCCCAAACCCCCACAAAAATATGGGTCAGAGCAGAAGAGATGGCCAGCTGTATGCCCAGCTCCCTCAATGCCCTTAGGACCCTGTGACCAGGAAGAGGAGTTAGGGGGAAGGGCAGGAAAATGGGAGGGTTTGCTCTCTAAACCTAGGTGTGTCTCAGTGACTTTGAGGTTCTGTTTTTTTTTTTTTAAGGTTTTTCTTTAAGGTTTATTATACTTGTATATTTGTATGTGAGTTTATATGCACCACACATATACATGGAGCCCATGGAGACCAGAAGAGGGTGTGAGAAGCCCTGAAACCAGAGTTATAGGTGGCTATGTGTATACATTATGTTTTTGTATGTTGTGCAAAGTTTACCCTTGTTCATTTCTCTGCCCACATCTCTTGTTTCAATCCAGACATGGCATTGCTATGTTTATTCTTAAAAGCTCCTGTCTCAAGTTTGCATAAACATGCTCCTCATTTGTTCTCTGCCTTGCCAAGAAAAACCAACAAGCCAATACAGAGCTTTGGAGAGAAGGGGTGGGACTTCCGGTTCTAGGAGGAAATGAAAGAGAGCCAGGAGGGAGGTGGAGAAAACATCAGGAAAGGAGCGCTGGATAAGAGACAACAGAAATTCAAGAAAGATGGGGATATTGTCTGGGAGGAGGCCTGACTAACTTGGAAGTTTAGAAAGGAGTAATGATTGCTCAGTATCTGCCTCAAGGCAATTTTAATAAACCTTGGTCTCCCTGTATGGTTATTGGGGAACTAGGAGAGGTTAAGGAATCACGGATGCTGTACTAATTTTATGGATCAATATTAATATAATAATAATTCTACAGTTCTGAACCACTATGTGGGTTCTGAAAACCAAACCCAGGACCTCTGGAAGAGCAGTAAGTGCACTTAACACTGAGCTATCTCTCCATGATTTGTTTTTAATTATGTGTATGTGTGCGTATGTGCACGGGAGCACGGTACCTACAGAGACTAGGAGGAGCACCGAGTCCCACTCATCTTTGCACCCCCGGCTCTGGGGATATGCATGCATAACAAATCCAATTTTCATGTGAATGCTTGAAATCCAAACTCAGGTGCCCACTTTCTCCACTAAGTCATCCCCTGCACCCGACGTGCTTAATAAGTAAACAGCAGTTTCCAGCCCTCCTGTACCTTTCCTGGCTTGCAAGGATGCTCCTCCACCGCCAGTAGATGGTTGGCTTTCTAACTTTCCACCACTTCCCTTAGCAGGGCACTTTAAATCCCCTTAAATCCCAAAGGGGGAAAAATGAAGAAGAAGAAGACAACCCAAATAAATAAAGGGAAAAATAGCCAAGATAATTTTTTTCAAACCTCTGTGAATAAGTGTGTAAACCCAGATGAAACCAGTGTCTTTCTTTCTCTCTTCCTTTCTTTCTCTCTTTCTTGCTTTCTCTCTCTCTCTCTCTCTCTCTCTTTATTTATTTATTTATTTTGAGGCAAGATTTTTTTTCTATGTAACCCTGCCTGGCCTGAAACTTACTATGTAGAATAGGCTGGTCTTAAACTTACAGAGATCTGCCCGCCTTTGCCTCCAGAGTACTGGGATTAGAAATTTTTTCCTTTAGGGGTGTGGCTATTGGCAGGTTGCCTCTGCCCCAGTGGATGACCCCATACCCACGTGCATAGAGCCAGTGCTAATCATTCAATGGTTTTTTTAAAAAATATATAAATAATACTAAGTTGGAGGGAGATGTGTTGAACAGACTTGGGGAATCAGACTTGGGGAGGTCAGATATGGTCAGACTACATTGTTCACATACATGAAATTTTCGAAGAGTAAAGAACCAAAAAAGAAGTCTGTGGGGTGTGGTGGTGCACACCTTTAATCCCAGCATTTTGGAGGCCGAGAAAGGCAGTCTCTGTGAGTTCATAGCCACCCTAGTCCACAGAGTGAGATCCAAGGCTAATCAGTGAGACTTATCCCAAAAAGAAAATGAAAAAAAAAAAACCTTACAAAAAAGAAAGAAAGAAAGAAAGGAAGGGAGGAAGAAAGAAAGAAAGAAAGAAAGAAAGAGAGAGAGAGAAAGAAAGAACAAACAAGGCTACACAGAGAAACCCTGCCTTGAAAACCCAAAAAGGGGGGGGGGGACCCAAGAAGAAAAGAAAGAAAGAGGGAAAGATGGAAGGAAGGAAGAGAAGGAAAGAAAGATAGACAGATTAAATTTTTTCACACACATCCACACCAGCACGTGCCTGTCAGGGCCTCTCAACACAACCACTGTCCACTCATACTGGTACCACCTGCCCTGACCTCCTGTTTTCTATTCTAAACCATCCAAAAATCCTCTGGGCACCCGTCCTGGACAGCCACCAGCCCCCACCGTGTGTTGACTTGTCTCTTGTTCTGACAGCTGTGTGCAGAGGGAGATCCCGGTCCCTTCCCCCCAAGCACGGCCCTTTCTTTGGTCATCCACCTTACATGAAGGACTCAGCTGCCACATTTGGTGTTGTGCACAGAGAGATCCCCATTCCAGTGCCTCACACTGCATCTCCCCGAAGCCCCCCGCCCTCCCGGGCAGACACTACCTCACCTGGAAGCCAAAAAAGCAGCAGCAGCAGCAACAGTGTGGGCAGCCACACAGCTGAGGCCAGTTGGGTCATTTCTCCCACACACGGGTCACCGGCAGGCAGGCCACGGCTGGACGCTCCACGGTTCAGTCCCGCTGGGGGACGGCCAGTCTCTGAGACGCCCACTTCTGCTTTTCTTTGTGTCTAGCTGTTTTGCTTCCGACTTTCCTCAGTTCTGTTCCTGGAGCTACGGGAGAAACTAAAAGAATCGGAAGGAGCCGAGGCGAGCTGATGAACCCCCCGTGAGGCTCTGATCTCATGACTGCCAGGCTGCCATGACAGCCTGATGACCCCTGCTTGCGTCTGGCTCAGGGTGCAGGGCCAGGTTTCATTCTGACTGGCACCCAGTCACTCCTCCTTTCCTTGTGGGAAGAATGGCAGCCTTGTGGAGAGGAAGACCTGCTAGCCCTGCCTGGGTGGTGCCCACTATGAAGCCTTCCTGGGAGCTCTAGGCCTGGACCCCCAAAAATTCCTGAAGGGTTTCTGGTGTTGGAAAATGTGTCTTCCATTTGACCAGGGGCTCTCCAGGCTGCGACCTTCTTTCTTGTGTAGCCCCATTGAACTTGAGCAAGGACCCAGACAACTTGCAGATCTCCCTCTTTCTCTGGTCCACGGAGACACCAAACATGTACACAGGGGTCCTGTGAACCCTTCCAGCTCGTACAGAATGGCACGAAAGCCCAGGAAACTCTGACCTTATTGTAAAACAGGTCACCCAATAGCTAGCTATTATACTATATTAATCATATAATAATAGTAGTTATTAAAGCCGCAGGCAGCCCTATGCCAATGATGAGGTCCCGAGAGCGCCCTCCCTTCCAGATCCTCCTCAGCATCTCACGCTTTCCTCCTCTTGCTACAAATGTGCCCTCGAAGATACCTGCTAGTTACACTGCTAGACGGGTGGAAGACAACGCTTCAGGATCCTGAAGAAATTTCTCTGATGGCCAGGTACGGGGACATACCCCTATTATACAACTATTCTGGAGACTGAGTCAGGAGCATTGCTGGAACCCACAAGTCTGGAGAGACTGTTTCAACAACAAGAAAACACACCACTCTTTGATAGTAATAGCATCATATGTCAACTAAAGATCAGTATGGAACTTTGTGTTCTAGATACTTGGCTTGGTCAGTGTTTCTTTGCTGTGAAGAGACACCATGACCACAGCAAGTGTTATCTATAAAAAGCATTTAAGTGGGGCTGACTTACAGTGTCACAGGTCTAGTCCATTGTCATCACCACAGGAAGCATGGTGGCCTGGAGGCAGACATGGTGCCGGAGAACGAGCTATGAGTTCTACATCCAGATCAGCAGGCAGCAGGAAGAGAGACACTGACTGGGACTCAAAGCCCACTCCCCCAGAGAAAATTTCCTTCAAGAAGGCCACACCTCCTGATCCTTTCAAAGAATGCCACGCCCTGGTGACCAAGTATTCATAACGATGATCCTATGGGAGTCATTCTCATTCAAGCCACCACAGTACTTCTAAAATTAAAAACAAACTAACAGGGCTGGAGAGATGGCTCAGAGGTTAGGAGCACTGACTGCTCTTCCAGACGTCCTGAGTTCAAATCCCAGCAACCACATGGTGGCTCACAACCATGTGTAATGGGATCCGATGCCCTCTTCTAGTGTGTCTGAAGACAGTGACTGTGTACTCAAATAAATAAAATCAATAAATCTTTAAAAACAAACAAACAAACATTAAACTGTACATGGTGGTACATGCCTTTAATTCCAGCACTTGGGAGGCAGAGGCAGGAGGATTTCTGTGAAGCCAGCCTGCTCTACTTAGTGGATTTCCAGATAACCAGAGCTACATAATGTGACCCTATATCAAAAAAAAAAAAAAAAAGGAAAGGAAAGGAGAAGGAGAAGGAGAAGGAGAAGGAGAAGGAGAAGGAGAAGGAGAAGGAGAAGGAGAAGGAGAAGGAGAAGGAGAAGGAGAAGGAGAAGGAGAAGGAGAAGAAGAAGAAGAAGAAGAAGAAGAAGAAGAAGAAGAAGAAGAAGAAGAAGAAGAAGAAGAAGAAGAAGAAATAAACATTTGTATGTATGTGTATGTGTGTGCCTGCGGATGGTTATTTTGTTGTTCTGTTCAGATTTGTTCTGTTTAGCTTACACTTCCAGGTCACAATCCATCACTGAGGGAAGTCAGGGTAGGAACTGAAGCAGAAACCATGGGAAAACCCTGCATACTGACTGGTTCCCAGGCTTACAATCAGCTAGCTAGCTCATAGAGCTCGAGGCCACCTGTCCAGGGATGGTACCATTGACAAACGGATGGCCTCCCACATCAATCAAAACCAAGATAATTCCTCACAGACATGGCTGTCTGCCAACTGTATCTGGGCAATCCCCAGTTGTGACCCCCTCAGATGAACACTCTGGGGATGGGTCAAGCTGATATCTTGACGCTAACTTGGACACTTTGACTATTGATCTTGTACATGAACACTTAGGAAAAGAGTCATATTTTATGGCTTACATAGCCTGCTCACTGTAAGATTCACAGAAATGTGGTTTGTTTGTTTGTTTTTTATCCCCTAGATGTCCTGTGATGTAAATGGTACTGCTGTGGGCTTGAACACCCAGACTAGACAGAGAACAAGGAGGCAAGTCTCTCATGTGGCTGGGTTGCTTGCTTCTGAGTGACACTGAGCAAAACCCTTAGCTTGTAAGTTGTGATGGTACAGACTCATAGTCCCAGCTCTAGGAGACGGAGGCAGGAGGATCAGGTGATGATCAGTAGTCATCCTTGACTACTAGAGAGTCTGAGGCTAGCCCAAACTACATAAGATCCAGACTCAAAGGGGAAGTAGAAGGGGAGGTGATACCTAGAGGGAGACTTCTCCTCCTCAAAGGAGAAGGGAGGAGGGAGGAATGGGGGAGGTTCTATGTGAGGGTGTACTGGGAGGAGGGGGGCTGATTCTGGAATGTAAAGTGAATGAATGGATGGGTGGATGAATGAATGAATTAATTAAGATGCAGACCCGAGAAGGAGGTGGGGGTGCTGGGAATATGACCCAGTGGATAAATGCTTATTGTACAAGCATGAACATCTGAGTTTGAGATTTTTCACCCCAGAACCTGGTAAAAATCTGGACATGGTAATACTGTAAGAAATAAATCTCAACGGTCCCCTCTCAGTATGAGGCATGCCCAGAGCTCATCGACAAGCCACAGGCAAGCAGGTGAAGCTAGGCTCCTCCTTCCCCTGGCTGGTGGACAGCGCCTGCTTGACTCAGGGCTCTGAGAGATGAAAAGTGGCTAAGGAAACAAGCCCAGAATTAGAACAGGAGGCAGTCTCATGTCCCCAGATAGTCATTAGATAAGGCTTTGCATCCTGACCCAAAAGCGTGGGGAGCTTGGGAAGGGGGCTACGCTCCAAGAGTGTGACAACTGTAAGCCTAGGGAAAAGTGGGCTCACAACTGGGGACTTTAGGAATCATTGTCTTAGCTGGCAGGTGGTGTACACCTTTAGGAGGCAGAGGCAGGTGGATCTCTGAATTCAAGGCCAGCCTGGTCTACAGAGCAAGTTCCAGGACAGCCAGGAATGAGGGATACACAGAGAAACCCTGACTCAAAACAACTGGGAAGGAAGGAAGGAAGGAAGGAAGGAAGGAGAGAGAGAGAGAGAGAGAGAGAGAGAGAGAGAGAGAGAGAGAGAGAGAGAGAGGGAGGGAGGGAGGGAGGGAGGGAGGGGAGGGGAGGGGAGGGGAGGGGAGGGAAGGGAAGGGAGAGGAGAAAGAAAGAAAGAAAGAAAGAAAGAAAGAAAGAAAGAAAGAAAGAAAGAAAGAAAGAAAGAAAGAAAGAAAAGAGGTGAAGGAAGGAAGGGAGGGAAGGAGGAAGGAAGGAAGGAAGGAAGGAAGGAAGGAAGGAAGGAAGGAAGGAAGGAACCACTATCGTGTCAGATCAGCGCACCAGCCACCTTTTGCCTTTTCTCCATGCTGACATCCCTTTCTATAGAATATCAAAAAGCACTTCACTTTCACTAGTCATTTTAATTTACTACAGAGTGTCGGGGTGGGGGATATGTGTGTTCCCACAACACATATCTCAACCACCAGTGCTGAGGGCAGGGATGATATAAACTCGGAAGGACCACTGGGGCTTGCAAAAAAAGGGTGAGTTCCAGGATCAGTGAGAGTCGCTATCTCAAGGGAGTAGTATGCAGAGCAACAGAGGAAGACCCTGGGCATCCTCCTCTGACAATCACACACAAGAACACAGGTATGCACGCCTGTGCACACACAGAAACTGTGGTTTATGTCAGCTACAGCAGCCCATCTGTGGGCAAGAGCTGTGTATCGATTGTGAGACTACGTGGACATGACTGTCACCTACTGCCCTAGACTCTTCCCAAGCGGAAGTGTCTCTGCTTTTAGTAAACAGGCGATAGGGAAGTTAGATCCAGTGGGGAGGAGCATGCATTGTCAATCATCCCCAGGAAGTTATTTTCCTTGGAACAGAGAGAAACCTTGAACTACTACTGCAAAGAGGAGTTAGTCTGAGCCCATCCCTGACACTTCTATCCCATCAAACAAACCTGCCAAGGAGCCCAAAGGCACAAAGGCAGACTCAAAATGATGGAAAATCACCACAGGACATTGGGGTACTGAGGAATCAACACTCCTTCACAAGCTCCCATCGCTGGACCAGATGTTGGAAGGGGAACTCAGGACCATAGGGCTAAGCCCTTCCTTAGGAAGTCAGTTCTCTCATCTGGCTCAGAGCCTCTTCTCAGAATGGATGAGAGGTGGATGCCATTGGGAAGGGTACGGAGGTGATGGATTGGGGCCACTGACTCCTGTACATTGGAAGCCCCCCAGAGAAGATGGGTAAAGGTATTCTTGTGTTGCTGTTTTTTCAAGGCTGAGTGTGGCTGCCATCTTGAATTATCATTACTGTCACATACCTGCCCAAGACCCTTAACCAGAATCCTTCACAGAAGGATGGGCAAGCTCGAAAGCCTTCACCATATCCTTCCTCCTTGGTTATATAAGAGGAAATACTTCTCTGGGTCTTTTCCTGGTATGTCTGTTTTAAGTTTTGCCAGTTGTCCAGAGCTTCTTTTCTTGTGTTATCTGTGGTCTGGGTGGGACTCCTCAGTGGTATAGTTGCCTGTAAGTCACCCAGGAGAACTTCCCCTGTGGTCTTACATCTTTGAGTCACCCATACCTCTGTAAGTAATCACAAGAAATTCACTGGTTCACCATGATAGACTTGACAGAATTCTTTTGAGGGGGTCTGTTGGTGGTCCCTCTACCTGGGATGGGGTGCTCTCCCACCCATCTCTCTCTGGGATAAACAAGTGTGCCCTTACATATACCCAAGGATTCATGGAATGGATTTGAGTCTCTGACTGTTCCAGTGAAAGTCAGGGGCTGGGCCCCAAGCAAGCCTTGGGAAACAGGAAGCAGTCCTGTGTGGTTGTAATTCCCATGATAGGAAGAAAAGCTCTGTGGCCATGTGAGTATCTAAGAAAAGCAGAAGGAGCAGACTTCCTTCTATACCCCAACACCCAAGTGCTTCTGCTGTGATCCAAATGTATGCGACTTGGGACATGCAATACAGGGCAAAGATCCAGGCTACACATGACAAGCTGGTAAAGAAGAGGCTCCACTGGGGACAGCCTGAAGACTTCTGATTTCTGATTTCCCTTCAGCGGCCAAAGCCACTCTACAACCATCCGGGCTGGCCTGCCCCTTTTAGACCTCTGGGCATTTCCTTAGCCCACCATCCTGCCCATTTCTGGGGAATTAACCTTGGCTGCCAAATCCTTAAGGAGCCCAGGCAACTTGAACTCATGCCCAGTGTGTCCCTTGGCCCCCAGCCACAGTACACAGTACACATCATGGCCATAATGTGTCCCTCCTAGCCCTGGGTATCGGGATGACAGGGAAGAACAGGAACACATAGGCCAGCAGATGGATAAGGTTGTATAGCTATTTGTCTCTTTTTTGGGACAAAAGCAACTTAAGCAGGGATTGGTGTGGCTCATAGCATGAAGGCACAGGATATCAGTGTAAGAGGTCACCGGCTAAGTCCCCGAGACTGTCCACTTGACCAATGTCACTTTGTTCCTCACAGGTCCAGAGTTAGGTGGTCTGTGCACGTGGATGGAGGGTGGTGGCAGCCTCCAACCACTGATCAACCTCCCTTACATGCACACTCACACACATACACATAACCTAAGATGCGCAAAGACAGCAGTATCCGAAAGAATGGCTGCCCCCAGCCCTGACCTCACATTGCCTCTGAGTCATGGATAGTTGTCAGGACTCCCTCCACAGAATGGGTAGAAGGTGAAAGGTCAGAGAGGGCCACCTGCCCCTGGGGAGATACCCCAACTGTAACAATGGGGCGTCTTTGAAGGGAAGGGAAGAGTGGAGCTCGGAGCTGTGTGTGTCTCTGTGTGTGTGTGTGTGTGTGTGTGTGTGTGTGTGTGTGTGTGTGTCTGTGTGTCTGTGTGTGTCTGTGTGTCTGTATGTGTCTGTGTGTGTCTGTGTGTGTCTGTGTGTGTATGTGTAAGGGAGGAGGGGGGCCTCATAGGCAAAATAAAAGCTCTACTCCTCACTCTGCCTACTTCATGAGTCTTTGGGGAGCAGAAAAAAGGAAACTAGAGGGGTGTGATAGCAAATGCCTAAAGCTCAGGATGCTGAGACAGGAGGATCACAAGTTTGAAGCTAGCTATACGCCTACGTTTATCTCTACTCAAACTCAGAGGGACAGGTGACTAACTTGCAAAATTCCATATCTATCCTACTAACCCAAATTCCCCTGCCAAGACTCCCTGGAAATGGGCCACAGAGGGCATGGGCAACTGGCTGGCTGGAAGAAAGCAGCAGGGAGTACCTAAGCTGATGTCTGAGGAGCACAGTGGAGAGACTGGCTAGTGGAGGCCTAGGGGAGGAAAATAGAAAGCCTCACAGGAAATGACTGTCATACCCCAGGGCCTCAGCATGATGGCAACCACTGCTATTTCCTCCTTTCTCACCTGAGGGAAGACACCACACAAAGGGAAACTCTCTCTTATCATCCCTTGTCCCTGATCTGGAAGGATGAATAACCTTGAACTTCTGTTCTTCCTGCCTCCGCCCTCTGAGTGCTGGGGTTAGGTGTGTACTACGATGCCCAGTTTTATGAGGTGCTAGGGATCCATCCTAGAGCTCTGTGAATGGTGGGTAAGCACTCTCCCAACCAAGCTACTTCTCCAACCCTGTGGCTAAATGTTTAAAAGCTAAATCAGGTAAGAGACACATTCCCCAGCTCTCCCCAAACTGGCTGCATCCTGTTCTCATTTCTGAGGTTGCTGTCCATTTGGGGACTTTCCCACTCTGACCAGTAGTGAGTGCTCCAAAGAGTTACTTCTCTGCCTGCAGAGGAGGAAGAAACACAGAGGTGTGTGTGTGTGTGTGTGTGTGTGTGAGAGAGAGAGAGAGAGAGAGAGAGAGAGAGAGAGACCACCATGACCCAACAGAGTAACGATCCACAGGAAGTAAGAAGATAGTAGTTTGGCGCAACATGGCTCAGTAGCCAGTGTTGGTTCAAGCTTCAGAAGTCTAATCCCGAGTAGTTTATTTTGGACATATTTAAGTATAGCACAATATGGTGAACATTTTCCTGGTGATAATTAATTCAATCCTATGTGTACTATAAAGCAAGATGTGGCTACAGTGAACTTTCTGAAAAGTCCATGTGACATTTTCCATAAAGATGGGTTCTATAGACTGACTGCATGTGATACCTTCAATAAAGACAGGCTCTATAGATTGACAAGCTCTTGATAAGGGTCTGGGAGAGGGTCTGGTATGATCTTCTTTCTTCAAAAGTAACAAGGCTATTAACCACACCTGCCCCAGCCTTCTGGGTGGAAAACAAATTATACATGCCTCCCTTTGAAAAGTCAACCCTGTGTGTTTAACATTCTTCATTCCCCTAATGCTTAGCTATGAGCACAAGGACCCCTGTACTTCCCACAGGACTGGATAAACCAAGTACCAAAACCATTAAAATCCTCGAGGAAGGAACCGGACTCCTAATTCTCCAGTCAGGAAGCAGTGCAGCCAGCCTTGAGGGACTGCTTCTCAGTGGAACCCAGAGAAGGACTGACTGGGGGTGGCCTGGCTGGACTCCTCTGATGTCAAGTCCTTCTCGCATTAACCTTTGCTGCCTGTCAGCCTCCATCTGCTCTTCTCTCTCTCTCTCTCTCTCTCTCTCTCTCTCTCTCTCTCTCTCTCTCTGTGTGTGTGTGTGTGTGTGTGTGTGTGTGTGTGTGTGTGTGTGTGTGTGTGTTTCCAGGACTCTTCCTTGGCAGAGCAAGCTCCTTTTAGATCACCACCAACCAACCAAAGCACGAAGCCACCAAAGCCCAACTTGGAGATGCTGAAAGGTCGCTTATAGGAGCCTCTGTGATCCCAAAACAGTCACATCACTGGAAAGGATCTTAGAGGACTTTCCCATGGCTGCATAGATGGAGCCCCTACCCCTTGCCTGCACACTCTAGCTCCTCCAGAGACCACCAGGCCATATGCAGTTAGGGAAGAATTAAACCCAAATGGCTGGAAATGAAGGCCAATGAACCTAAACCTACACACACACACACACACACACACACACATATTTCTATGAGGAAATATCAGCCATTAATAGCTCAATGTTTTTAAATCTTATTTTATTCACTTATTTTATTTTTATTTTTAAGACAGTGTCTCATATGTAGCCCTGGCCAGCCTGAAACTCACCATGTAGATTGGGTTTGCCCTAAACTCAGAGAAATCTACCTGGCTCTGCCATCCAAGTTCTGGGAGTAAAAGTATTCTCCAGCACATCGGGCTAACAGCCTCCTCTTGAGAGTCTCTTACAATAGGCCCAGCTGCTGTGAAGACTGCTGCTGCTATATGCAGAAGATCACATGGTTCAGCACCACCCCAGATATGGACCTAAAGATTCAGGGAGGAGGAAGAGAATGAACAGGAACTGGGCCTAAACATAATGAGGCTGGGGTAGATCAGATGGCTAAACCCAGAAACCGACAAGTAACACCATGAGCATTACCTGGGAAGATTTATCTGTTCCCATGTGATTCCCAAGGGAGCCAGGGTCCAGTGACTACAATTCAGGACATCGCCACTGGCTGTAGAGTCTGTAGAGTCCACAGCTCGAAAGAGAAAAAACAAAAAGACAAGAACAAAAAAAGAAAAGAGATTTCTGCCAGATGTGGGACAGCAGGTCTTTAATCCTACCCAGGGGGAGGCAGAGGCAGAGGCAGAGGCAGAGGCAGAGGCAGAGGCAGAGGCAGAGGCAGAGGCAGAGGCAGAGGCAGAGGAAGGTGGATCTCATGAGTTTGAGGGCAGCCTGATCTATCTATTGAGAGCTGCAATGTGTGAGACCCTGTCTCAAAAAGGGGGTGGGGAACAGAGAGAGGGGAGGGGAAGAGGAAGGGGAAATGAGAGGGGAAGAGAAGGGGAGAGGAGGGGAGGGGAAGGGGAGAAGAAGGGGAAGGGAAGGAAAGGGGCTTTTCTTGGGCCCTAGGTGAGACCCCAGAAAGCCACAAGCAGTCCTTGTCGCCATCTGCTGGTCAACTCTGAGAAAGCAGAAACTTTTGTATAGGAACTGCAGTTGTATCCAGGGGTACAGCATTGATGACCCCAGCATCCTCCACTCCCACCTCCTGCCTGACCCCAGGAGCATCAAACACTGGAAAGAGGACCTGAGACCTCCTAAGGGGCAGTTAAGAAAGACTATGTGAGAAGAGTCTTCCAGCCCAGCCAGAAGGGAGCTGGAACACTGAGGTCTCTCTGAATGACACTGAGAGACACTTGGAGTCTCTCAGGTCCCTGCCTAGCAACCAGTGAAACCAAGGCTATTTGGGTCCCCAACAGGACCAGTATCTCTGTGACCCACCTAATGCTAGCTAGCTAGCTTCAGCCTTCTGGGGCAAGCAAAGCATTGGGCTGTCTTGCCTGCTGGACTGCTTTGGAAGAAGGGAGGGGCTGGGCTGCAGGTGCAGCACAGAGGGACACCTGCTCAACTGCCTGGAGGCCTGAGAAGGCAAATGAAGGAAGTGGACCACACTGCCCTGCCCCCTGGGCAAGACTTGATTTGGCCTTTCCCTATAAACTGGGTTCTGGGTCCAATACCTAACATCCTAAGGCTCCCAGCTTACAGGAATACTCACTCCTTAAGAATGTGTTTGGGGGACTGGAGAAATGGCTCAGCAGTTAGGAGCAGTAGCTACTCTTCCAAAGTACCTGGGTTCAATTCCCAACACCTACATGGCAGCTCACAACTGTCTGTAACTCTGTCTAGGGGATCCAACACCCCCCGCACAGATATATGTACACACAGGCAAAACACTAGTGCACATAAAATAAATCTAAAAAAGAGAGTGGGGGAGAATATGTGTTTGACTGCAGGGTAAGGGGGGGGGGGGCAAGGAGTCAACTTTAAATGCTGCTAAGGTTCCCCACTTTCAGAATGGAGAAGTGGCCCAGCTGGGCAGGGCTCTGTTGGGCAAAGCAGAACTCTACTTCCCAGTCTCACTGACCACACTGGCAAAAACCCAAATCCAGATTCACTTTCGAATCCTTTGGGGAGCTCTTAAAAAGTATCTGTGCCCAGGACTGGAGAGATGGCTCAGAGTTAAGTTGTTCTTACAGAGGTCCTGAATTCAATCCCCAGCAACCACATGGTGGCTCACAACTATCTGTAACGGGATCTGATTCCCTCTTCTGATGTGTGTGACACAGAGCATTCATGTACATAAGATAAATATATAATTTTTTTTTTAAATCTGTACCCAACCAGGTACAGGGTGGTAATTCCAGCAGCACTCAGAAGGCTGAGACAGGAGAGTCATGAGTTCAAGACCAGCTGGGGCTGCCTAGTACAAGTTCTAGGCCAACATGGGCTCCAAGAAATAAAACAAAACAACAAAAATAAGCGTCTAGCATTTTCCCAGGCATATGGTGCACACATATAATCCTAGCATATGGAAGTTAAAGCTAGGAAGATCAAGAGTTCAAGGCTATCCTCTGCTACATAGCAAGTGTGCAACCAGCCTGGGCTACATGAGACCCTGTCTCAGAAACAACCATAAGGGTATTTTTACCTTGGATTCCTTTGCATTCTTGGAAATTATTTTTTCCTTTTTTCTGAACAAGTGTTTATACTGGTGTGTGTGTGTGTGTGTGTGTGTGTGTGTGTGTGTGTGTGTGTGAGAGAGAGAGAGAGAGAGAGAGAGAGAGAGAGAGAGGAGGAGGAGGAGGAGGAGGAGGAGGAGGAGGAGGAGGAGGAGGAGGAGGAGGAGAGATGAGGAAAGTAAGCCACTTACACTTGGGCCAATCCCTACACAAATCACCTTAAGAACTGCTCCTGGAGGCTCTGACCTAATGGTTGTTCATGCCTAGGGACGGGGCCTGTGGCGTGGGGGCGGGGTGGGCGGGGCCTGTGGAGAGTAAGGGGGGTTTCAAATGGGACTCCTCGAACTCAGTTGTTAGTTCTAAGGCAGGGATCCCTCTCACTACCAGATCACCAAAATTCTCTCCACAGAAGGCAGGGGTCCCTAGAGGGAGGGTTTCACATGACAAAAATGTCTGAGCTTGTGGAACCTGGTGTACCAGCTACACCTTAGAACTACCGACAGGGCCAAGAGGCTAGTTCTAAAAATGGATAAACCAAAAAATAAATGAAAAGGGATAGAAGGCTTAGCCTAGGCTTTTGGGGTTTGTTTGACATGGTCTCACTATGTATTCCTGCCTAGTCTGCAATTTAATTTGTAGACCAGGCTGGTCTCACACTCACATAATTGCACCTGACTTTGCCTCCTGAGCGCTGGGATTAAAGATCTGCACCACCACACCCAGCATAGCCTAGGATTTTTAATCCCACCTGGTTTTGAATAAGCTGTGTGACCTTGGCTGAGTCTCTAACCTTGCTGAACCTTAGCTTTTCCTTCTACAGTAATGAGGCTCTGTCTATAGTAACCATAGTCCAGAAGGGTTTCTGGTTATTGCTATCTCTATTGCCTTTTTTATTTATAATTATTTAGTACGTGTGGTATGTACAGGTATGTATGGTCATGTGCATGTGTATGCAGGTGCATGTGCGTGTGCATGTGTGTGTGTGTGTGTGTCTTAGTGGGCTTTGCCATCTGTAATCTCAGGATTTTCCACCTGTCCACTTTGTTCGCTAAAATCACAATTCTGAGACTTGTTAAATATTTACAAATACCTAGACCAAAGCTGTACATGCTCTCTAACTAGCTCCTAACTGAATAACCCACTTATCCCATTCTATGTAAAGCACATGCCCAGTTAGTTACCTCTGCTCAGGTTCCACGCGTCTGTCCTCCTTAGGGTTGCCCGGGGCAAATCCTCCCACAAGCTTCTATTCCAGAACCCTTTCTTCCGACCGGAACTTCCACCTCCTATTTCCTGCCTCAGCTATAGGCCAATCGGCTCTTTATTGACAGGTGATCGCTTTTTCACATTGCATAAGATATCATCTCTCTGTATTTGTTTGCTTGCTTGCTTGCTTGCTTGCTTGCTTGCTTGCTTGTTTGAGACAGGGTTTCTCTGTGTAGCCTTGGCTGTCCTGGAACTCGCTCTGTAGGCTAGGTTGGCCTCGAACTCACAGAGTTCTACCTGCTTTTGCCTCGTGAATGCTGAGCTCCAAGGTTTGTGCCACCACGGATGGGCTACCATACCTATGTTTTTATGTGGGTTCTGGGGATGAAGCTTGGATTTTTCACGCTTGTTTGGTGAGCACTTTAGCAGCTGGGTCATCTCCTAACCCCCTCCATGGCCTTCAGTGCATAGCCCCTCCCCCCATGTTTACAGAGGTATGTGCAGTTGATCACAGTGAATGCCTCACCTTACCTGTTCAAAGTGGGCGGAGCCTCCTCCTTCCCCTCACTCTCTTGACCATCTGACCCCACACTTGGACACCAAGCCAAACAGCATTGCCAGGACACATCCCTGCAGGTCCACTGATCTAGCCTGAATCTGTGTGCCTCCACCAGGTGGCACTTGATACCCAACCTTGCTTATTTGTTTAACAAATGTTTCATGACTTCCCCTGTTATGCCAGGCTCTGGGCCCAAAGATGGGATCAGGATGGTGGAGATAAAAATACAGCAACTTCTCTTTTCCAGGAGTCCGCGGTGCAGTAGGAAACAAGTAAACAAAGACAAGGGGGAGGAAATATTGCCTTAAAAGGTGAAAATTGCTGCTAAAATCAGAGCCCAGATCCCAGTCACCCAGTGAGTCACCAACTATGGCTTTCCATCTATGTGACACAGGAGAGTGGCAGGCAAGTGACCCAGAGGTGCTAGACCCCAGCCCTGCACCTTTGCCCTATTTGATCTCTGTCCCTTGAGGAACTCTAGAGGAGAATAAACAGGATCTCTTGAAGATTGCAGAGGAGGGGCTGGGGCTGTAGCTTAGCTGTAGACTGCTTGCCTGGGGTGCACAGCACACTAGCTCCCATCCTGGACACTACATACACTGGGAATGTCAGTACACACTGCTAATCCCAGCACTCGGGAGATGGAAGCCAAAAGATCAGACGTTTCCAGGTCATCCTTGCATCCATGGCTACACATAATGAGTTCCAGGCCAGCCTGGGATGCTTAAGACCCTGTCTCATTAATTAATTAATTAATTAAAAAAACTCAGGGTGTTCCTACATGGGATGTGTCTGAAAGAGGCAGCATACAGCCTTAGGTTGTCTGGCCCTTTTTTACAAATGAACCCTGCACCCTACTCTCAAAGATGAGCCCTTTGTAAAGGCTTCCTGTAACTTTGTTATTGAGGTTTTTTTTTTTAAGGTGTGTGTGTGAGTGTGTGTGTGTGTGTGTGTGTGTGTGTGTGTGTGTGTGTGTGTGTGCATGCGTGTGTATACCAGAACCTTCAAAGACTAGGTGATCCGGCATCAGATCACATGGAGCCGGAGTTACAGGTGGTCTCGAGACCTGCTGTGGGACCTGAGAACCAGACACCTCCAAGAGCAATCTTAACTGTTGAGTCAGCCTTCCTCAGCCCGCCTCCTCTTCTCTGAGACAGTGGCCCATCCCACCGTGTCCTCTGCAGGAGCTGCAAGTGAGCTATTCATTTCCCCAGCCCCAAGCACCCAAGCTGCCCTTCCCCCTGACCTGAGCTCAGTTCCCCGCACCCACAGTAGGTGGTTTACAACCACCTGTAACTCCAGTTCCAGGGAGTCCAAAATAATAAAACCTCTTTTTAAAACTGGTGATTTAGAGCTGGGGTGGGGGGTTGTGCCCTTGCCTCACAGGTTCAAGACCTTGCCTTCTACACCCCCTCCAAGCCCACCCCACCCCCGGCACTGCAGTAAATTAGGAAATCAAATTCATGGTTTATTTTCCACAGTGAAAATAGAGAAAGAAAGGGGTGGAAAGAAAGACCGGGTAGAAAAAACAGCAAGGCAGTAAAAGTCTCTGCCTCCTCTGCCTGGCAACACACACACACACACACACACACACACACACGAACCTGAACTTTATTTCCCCAACTTTCTTATCAGAGTCCCTCTATGCAAATAAGGGCATCTGGATATGGGGGGTGTTGGTATAAGCGGGCTACTAAAACCATCTGCTTTGAGTCTGTGATTGGTTTCTCCTGAAAAGTTCTTTGCATGTGGGGTAGAGTTCCGGACCTATAGCATCCTGCCCCCGTGTCCCCATCCCTGCTCGCCGAGCATTCCCTCTAGGCATCTGGTGCAGGGGCTGGTTAGGGAATCTGCCCGGGCTACGGGGGTGTGTGTGTGTGTGTGTGTGTGTGTGTGTGTGTGTGTGTGTGTTGGGTCCATTTATCCCTCTGAGAGTCACAAGACAGAGGGCTGTGCTCAGTCAAGTGTAGCCTGCCCCCTGCTGTGACCTGCAGCTGGGCACCTGCTACCCAGACTCTCCCTTGACCTTGGGCCCTGACTGTGGGTCTCTGGTGGCCCAGATCCCCTGCTGTTTGTGTACAGCAAACAGACTGGTCTGGCTGGCATTCTCGTCCCAAGACAGCTCAGCTCACCAGGCAGTAAGTAGTGAGCTGGCCGTCACTTGTTGCCTGTGCTCCTCCCCAGAGAAGCAGCCCAGAAAGCAAACAAAATCTGGGACTATGTGGATTCCCAGGGTCCGGGTAAGGTTGGCTGAGGCCCCTGTAATTCCCTAGGGAACCAACCCATGGGTTGGATAATGAATTCTAACCAACATTTGTCACATCCCCAGGCATTTTTGATTGTCACAACCTGGGACCTGGAGATCCTGGTATCTAGCCGATAGAGGGTCCCACTTAGCATCTACCACACACTGTTCCCAACAAAAGAATATCTTCTTTCCCTAATGTCAGTAGTGACTGTCCCCTGAAGCCCGACCAAGACAGTGGAGGGGCTCCCTCCCCAGGCTGGCTGGTCCAGGCATCTGCCCTCTTTGCAGATAGGGTCTTGCTTCTTGAGCTAGACTGGGTCAGACATGATCCTGGTCTGGTGGAGTGGATAGGGTGAGACTTCTGCACCAGATCCCTATAGGTGAGGCTAGCAGAGCAGGGTTGGGGCACCGTGGGCTGCCCCCAATAACCCCAACACTCCTACCCATCCCCCTACCCATCCTCACCCAGACCTGGGTAGGCTCAGAGACAGCTAGGGGCAGTTGGTGATGGCTGGCTGGCACTCAGGGGGATCCAACTGCAGGGTGTCCGGGTGGGGCTTAGGTGAGAATAGAAATCAGGCCCTACAAGGAGAGTGACAGCCGAGCTCCAGATATTCAGGGCCCCCTCCCCTCAACCCAAAACATACACTCCAGGAGCCTAGGAGAGAGTGGGGTGTTTGTGGTGGGAAAGGGAGGCACAAGATCTCCTGCGCCCAGAACCCTGGAGTCCTGGCAGGGTTGGGACCTCTGGATTGGGACTCTGTGAAACCTTCCCAGGTCCCCACCCCTTGCACCCTCAAAGTGCCCTGGGAGGGTGATGTGAACTTCTGTCTCTTTATGGACACTTCAGGGAGCGTCTCCTCCTCCCCCTGGCTTGGGGGAACCTGCAGGCAGACAGCTGGCTAGGATGAGCCTCCTAACCCCCTCAGCTCCTCTGTGGAAGGCAAAACCCTGAAGCGACCTTTCATCTGGCTAGTTCTACTGCAGACCTCGGGCAGAGACTGCTGTATCTTCCCAACTCCAACCCAGATGGAGCAGGACAGTCAGGCCACACCATGAGGATGCTCTGTGGCCCAGAGTTACTACCATTCTGAAATGGTCATTTGAAGCCTCCACAACTTCTTCAGAGCTCCAGTCTCTCCTTGTAAAGAGGAGGAACAACAGTCACTCCTCTTGATACACCTATGGGTACTTGGGGGACAGTTGTCTGGTCCCAGCCCTCCAGCCTGGCTATTTGGATTTCCTGTGCAAGTAGGCCACCCACCAATATGTTTCCCCCTACACATCAGAGAACTGCCAAGATATGCCAACATATACCTCCAAGCCCCAACCCAGCTATTGCACCCACCTTGGGAATCCAGTGCCTGGGACAAACAGAGTTAAGTCCAAGGTCAGACAGCAAATGATCCAGTCTAGAGGCCCAATAGTCTAGGGAGGACACACTTGAGTGCTATGCTTGAATGTGACTTTTGTGTGAGTGCTCTTCAGTATATCCAAAGGTTGTCACTCCTATTTTACAGATGAGCAGAGACTAGGGAAAGGTGAAAAGGACTGTGGAAGGCCACAGCTAGTAATCAACCTTTGATCTCTACACATGCTATAGAACTCTCCTCTCACTTCCTGTCACTTCCTGCTACAAGGCTAATTGAGTCTCTTTGAGAGTGCTGGTCTCAAAGAGTCACCCCCACCCCATTATTAACACCCCAATGGGACCCACCACCCCCACTCGTGGCTATTAACAGATACCTTTCCTCAACTAGGATGAGGTCAGAGCCCCAGAGGGCCCAAGGAGGATGAGGTCAGAGCTCTCTGGCTGGTGCAGATGCTAAATAATTCATGCTGCTGCTGTAAACGGGGCTGTAGCTTCCTGGAGGACCCAGCCCTGAGACAGCAGGCAGGAAGTCTGCTTAGCAGCCCCCTGAGCACAACCTTGGCGTGCCCTCTGCAGAGCAGGAGGGGGTGCTGGTCTTGGTGAGAATGTTGGTTGGTGCCTGTGCGGTGACAGCTGGGTAAGCCAGCCAACCTTTCTGTGTCTTGCTTTCTTCTGCAAGAAGCCGAAGTGCTGCTGCTGAACAAGTACAATGGGCCACAAGAGCAAGCTGGGTGTGGCCATGACAGGGCCCCCAGGCTTGGGGCAGCTGTTTGTGATCATCTCTGGCCCAGCATGCCTGTGAACAAAGCATTTTAACAAAGAAGAAACGGTCTGTGCCCTGCCTCCCAACCATGCCAGGCATAGCTGGGTAGTTATCTGAGGGTGTCCCCTTTCCCACCGTACCCCTCCTACATCTCACGTGGGAACCGTTTTGTCTCTCCGCCTGGCTGGTTAAGAATTCAATGTTTGTTTGTTTGTTTCTTCTATGTAGTCCTGGCTGTCCTGGAACTCACAAAAGATCTGCCTGCCTCTGTCTTCCAAAGTGCTTAAAGGCTTGCAACACTGTATCCAGCTGAGAATTCAAATATCTTTCAGCGGCCTGGTTTTCTCCTTTAAAGTCTCTAACCGGAGAGAAGTTAGTTAGTTGTAATCCAACAGCTACTGTAGCTGAGATGGGGGAATGGGGAGAGAGAGGCAGGCAAGGCAGCTGACACTGACATTCCACAATCACTTAGAAACACACAGGAACAGAGGCAGTAACCCCTCACAAAGAAAGGGCAGTCGTTTAATTCTGAGCAGTTACAAGGTTGAGCCTCCCTTTACATCCACTATAGGATTTAATAGGGTCCGTGTGACATTTATTAAGGGATAGTGGCCTGCAAATGATGAGCTTGGATCAAGCCTGGACCTACTTGATGTCTCCCACTCAAGGCTTGTGTATGATACAGAGCTGTTCATTTGGAGGCCCCCAACCCTCCTAAAAAAAAAAAAAAAAAAAAAGTACTTTTTTTTGTTGTTGTTTGTTTTGTTTTTTTGAGACAGGGTTTCTCTGTATAGCCCTGGCTGTCATGGAAATCACTTTGTAGACCAGGCTGGCCTCGAACTCAGAAATCTGCCTGCTTCTGCCTCCCAAGTGAAAAATGTACTTCTCCACTGGAACTGGAACTAAAAGTCGCAGGGTTGCCATGAAGGGTAACCATGACACTCCCAAATAGCCTACATCCTCCAGGAGCCTCCAATCACTCCTCAGCTTCAGGTGCAGGCAGGCCTTGGGCTATAAACACAGCCACACCCACCACAGGCTACACACCTAGGGATGTGGGGCTTTCTGCATCCTAAAGGACTCATTTAAGACAGCAAACTAGTCCCTCGCTTACTGCGGCAGATCTTGGGGCTCTAGATCAAGAACAGTGTGAGGTGCATGGAGACCGGTTCCCTTGTGGAAGGACCAAGCATCCTCAGTCAGCAGAGGGCAAGAGGAGTATCATTTGGAGGTATGGTCCTACTCTGTGGGAACCTTTCATCCAATGATAAAAGGCACAGGTTGCTGGGGATGGCATGAGAACTAGGCATGGAGTGCCTGGCTATCCTGGGAATCCACTCATCTTTACCTCTACCTTGGCACTAAGCAGGACTGGGCTGAGGGCCAAGTTAGCACACTTGGGGGAAAGGGTATAGAAGAGGCTCTGTCTGGTACCCAAAAGTAGAACAAAGAATGATGTTCTGGAGATCTCGAGTCCAGGGTCTGGTACCATGACACCATCTCAGCCACTGGTGTCAGCAGCTTGCAGGCCTGAAAATGGCCCTCTCTGACCTGGGTGGCCATCGGGTGCCTCCGGTGCATGTCCTAAGGCCAAGGACTCTCCTCTAATGTTGAAAGCAGCAGATCATGTCCATGTGTCCCAAGGACGGCTGCTGCCCAAACTGAGGTAGAAACTTAAGACGTCTTTCCATAAGCGATCTACAGTCCTGGACCGCACATCCCACCAGTCGGACACAGGAAAGGTTCAACTCACCCTGAGAATGCAGCCCTGAATTCCACCCACATGTCCTAAGGGAACTCCCAGACCCCACGTATGTCCTGGTAGCCCAAGCAGGTGCTTCCAGAACCTGTGAGATCCAGGTAATTCAGCAATATCCACATCTGCACCTGTCCCAGGAGCTACCCCAGGAAGCTAGCACAGAAGGCAAAAGGAGACTGGGGGAGATTCAAACAGGGGATTAACTGAGATACAAACGGTGCAAAACCCTAGCACCACTGTGGCCCACGGGCTCTTCAACTCTGATGTGGGTTCTCTGTGTGGCAGGGCTGGACAAGAAGAGCTTCCTCAGATGGGACCAGTGTAACTGCCATCTTCAATGGTGATGGGCAGTGGGGAGGACAGAACAGGCCGACTGGTCCTGCCCTGGTGAGGGGACACGACCCACTGAAGGTATAGTAGACTCCATCCAGATTCAAAGGTGCTGGGACCTGAGACCCTCAGGTCATGAGAAACAGCCTGCCCAAACTAGCCAGTGACCTCCTAGAAGGTGCAGCAGGCCCTAAGTAGGGTAAGGGACAACTTCTGTTGTGTGGCTTGTCTCCAAAGACTCACAAAGATTCACCTGATGTCCATTGTGAGACATGCTGACGGGACACCAACATGGCCAAGAAGGTCCGTCACACACTGGACATTCACAGCGAGACAGCAACCTGGAGAACCACATGGGAACACAGACACTGTGACCTGAGGGATGTGTTAAGGCAGGAGATGGGAGTCAACAGTTCACTCCCTGTAGCTGCAGTTTCTTGGATACCAGGAGGTTGGGATGGGCAAGGGACAGGTGGCCCTATGAGCACCAGTCACATATTTCAGGCCTATCCCAAGGTCCCGACTCAGTCCACTGTTTCAAATTGGTGGCCTCTGGTCCCTCCCAGTTCCAAGGACAGGTGGGAAAGCTGCTGGCCCTGCTCAGATGGATGCAGAGCATTGAGGGATCCAGATGAGGTGTGGTCCAGGGAAGAGGGCATCTACCATCTTGTTTTATTAGTCGGGGACTGATCCTAAAGTAACCAGAAAGAACAAATGTCAAAATGGAGGATTCTACTGCTCACAGCCCAAGTACTGAATTGGACTAAGAGAAAAATTTAAAGTCTCAGTCAGTCCTCAGGGAGCAATGCCATCTAAATATAGACGTTTGGAGAAGTCTGGAGTCTTCTTCCAATAATCCTTTTCTCTCAACAACAACAAAACAACCCTATTTTTTCCCCTTACAACTGGTGTCAGAAAATAGCTTCTGGCTAGTCCATGACAAACATGGATGGGCAGGCTCTCAAGTCCCCTTGAAGAATCCGGACTTGGCATCCAAAGTTCAGAATATTGTCCCATCCATGAGGAACAGAAGCAGCTCAGAGCCCAGGCCACTGGTCTGGCTTCTCCCAGGGAGGGCCAAGGACAAAAGCTGGGGATATCAGTCTTGGTCCAGCCACCTAGAGGCTCTATGGCAAGACTGTGTCACTTTGCTTACTGTAAAAGAGGTTGGGGGGCAGCTAGAGAGATGGCTCAGCAGTTAAGAGCACTGACTGTTTTTAAGGTCCCATATAACCCTGAAGTGACAGCATTCTGAGACTTTGGCTCTGGAAATGAAGAAGACTGGTCTTGTCCTATTGGTTGACCTCTCCCACACCCCTGCCCCCCATACCCACCATCCATGGAAATGATCCTAGGCTGTTGGGGGAAGACTTTTCCTGATCCCCAAATTTTAAGCACATGGCTGGCCTGCCTGCCTGCCTGACTGTCTTGTTAACTCCCATTGTAAACAATTCAGACTCACTACAAGCCAACCTACTCAGGCAGTGTAGCATGATCTCAGAGCCTGGAGCACAATGGCAGCCTGCCTCACCTTCTAAAGCATGCTAACTTCCTGAGGGAGAGGCCAAGATGAACAGATCCCCTCCTAACCCTAGAACTTCCCATTGGTGGGTCTGCCTCCCCCATTTTGTCTCTTAATATAGCCAGTGGAAGATGAGACCGTTTGGACACTCCCAGGTGCAGAGCTGTACCCCAGACTGAAGAGCCCAGATACTCATTCTGATGGTAATCAATGGTAGACACACTAGAGAGTCCTGCCCAGGAGGAGGCGCCAGCCCCTTACCACAGGAACCCAAGAGCATCAGCCCTAAGAACTGGATATGAGGAAAAAAGAAGGCCCACGGATCCCCTTAGTGAAAGCAAGGAGTCACGGGAAGTAAGAACCCAGTCAGAAACCACAAGCCCAAAGCAAGAGCTAATAAAGCAGAAATGTATTTATTAGGCACCCTTACTCCTCACAGAGGAGCAGGATCCAGCCTAAGGCATCCTCTCTGAGCTCAATGGAGGCTTATAGGTGTCACCGGAGAGCGTAGGCATAGAACCAGCCACCATCCCAAGCAGAACGCTATTTGGATAGAGTTAGATCACCAGAGGTGGCCCTGGCATGAAACAGGGCAGGCGCCTGGACTCCACAAATACTGGGTGGGAGGGGCCCTCATGGACACCCAACCAAACATCAGCAGATCAGGGGCTCTGACCCTGAGGCATAAGCTACCCTGAACCAGTAAGAAGGGAAGGGAGCCATAGAGCATGGGCTCCCTGGTGGTCCCTCACCCAAACCAGGTCCCAAGGGCCCTCTCTAAATCAACCTGCTTCCTCCTGGCCACAGCTGCTGCCTTAGTCCCACACGTAGGGATTTCTAAAGACCTGAGAGATCTTGCCGTCTTTTGGTGGCGTGGCCACCTGGTGGCTCTGGACCATGTACATGTCTTCGGCCCGCAGGGTTGAGTTGGCACTGCCCATCACCTGGCTGTTGGCGGTGGCCCGTGGGAGGATGACGTCGTATGCACCTTCAGACTGGAAGGAAGAACAGGCGGTCTCACAGTCAGGGCATCAGGAGCCAGGTTCCGCCAGGGCAAATGCACAAATACCCAGCTTCCTGCAGGGCTGTGCCTGCCAGCTCCCACTTCTTGACCCCTCCACCCCCATTCCTCCAGGGCCCTGTTGGCAGGATGGAATGGATGACTCTATCTCTGGAAATAGAGAACTGGACCTCTGAGTACGGAAGAAGGTCCCTGGCCACATCGGGGCTTCCCAGGAGACCCTGTCTCTGAGTTCCTGCTCCTAGGTTCTTGGGGAAACCTCAGGTCTAGCAGACAGATGCTCACATTGAGCTCTACTGACCGACTGCTATCATGCACAAGCTTCCTTCCTCCAAGTGTCTTACCTGAGTCCCTAAAATGTCACTGCAATACCTGCTACCCTTCTGCTAGGTCCTGGTTCATAGAAATCTGGCCCCAAATGCTCTACCTGGAAAGAACATGAACCCCTGGGGTGGTCCCACCTGTCTTATCACAGTGTATGACAGATGTTACCACCAAAGCTCTGAAGCTGCCAGGATCGTGTGTGTGTGTGTGTGTGTGTGTGTGTGTGTGTGTGTGTGTGTGCTGGTCGTGGTGGTGGTGGTGGTGGTGTGTCCCTTCCTAGAACATCCAACCATGCTGGCTATTTAGGATACTTAGATCTGGGATCTTCAAGTCAGGAACGCACCAAAATTATCAGGACTGTTTGTAAAGCCCCACCTCCAGTTAAGCTCAACTCCCTGGCTGGGCCCCATCCTGAGATAGGCTGGCAAATGTTTAACTACTGGGATGGGAAAGCCCCGAAGTCCCCTACAGATCTGCCTTGGGGAGTTACTCTTTTCTAGGTAGAACCCAAGCTACCAGGTGATGTCAACCCTCACCCCCAATTCCAGATTCCCCCAACCCCACCGTCAACACGGAAGTCACATTACTGTGTCCACCTCAGACCCAATCTGCACTGTCAGCAAGTTCTCAACTGCTGCTCACTCCGATGGCCTGTGGGACCACAGGGTGTGAGAACCAAGCAGGAACAGCAGCCCAGTTCAGCTTGCCCTCCAAACTGGGAGAGAGAGGGGCTGGGCCAGCTCCACGGGGCTCATGGTGTGAATGGAAACCGCCCGGTTCTGCTCCACGGTACAGCTTCACCCTTGGAAAAGAGCTGGGGCTGGAAGGCTCCAACACACCAGCCAGCCACCCCCTGCTCCCAGGCGGAGAGGTGGGGAACGGATGGGAACAGCACCCTGCTGACCTCCTGGCTTCCTGTTCCCAGAATCCTGCCAAGGCAGGTCGCTGACCTCTCTGGCAGTCACTGCCAGCAGAGGGGAGGACCACATATGGAGTGGGAGTCTACTCCACCTCCTTCCTGTTCCCACAGCCCCGTAGCTAATGGACTACTGCTCCCAGAGCTCAGGAGAGATATAAGGTCAAGACATGGAAATAGGGTATCATATAGCCCAGGCTGGTGGTGCAGGTTGTAGCCAGAGATTGCCCTTGAACACCATGAGCCTTCTGCTTCTGCCTCCTGAGCTCTAGAATTACAGCTATGTGCCACCATGCCTGGGCCTCAGGGTGACGCCAATGATTCAGGGTAGGTCCCACTGCATTGTGCTGGAGCCCAGGGTTGGTAGGGTTAATGCCCCCAGGAGAAGCTCACCATACCCTAATGCCTCAATCCAGCCTGCACAGCCTCTCTACCACACACACACACACACACACACACACAAACTGTGGCTATCAGCCAGCTCACAGGAACCTTGAGGGACCCACTCACCGGGCCTTTGTGCATCAGGGCCATCTCGGTGGGCTGGTACACGCTGGTCAGCAGCTGTCCATTGTAGCCACTGTAAGGTGACACTGGTCTCTTTGCTGTAGGGAAAAACAAGCTCAAAATTTGAAGATTTCAGGACTCTCAGCTCCTGTCTGTCTCCCCCTCCCCCACACCAAGCAATTCTCCTGGGCATAGGGAAATGGGGTCCTGGGGCCTGACCGGTGGTGACCTGTGAGTGAGTCAGTGGACCTGGTGCCCCTTCCCATATCTGGTGTGCTTTTGTTTAGATGTTCAGAAAAGTACTGCATGGCTTCCTGCTTGTGGGATGGACACACACACACACACACACACACACCCTTCCCCATAGCTCAGAAAAACACGCTGTCAGCAACCCTCACATCCCTATCCACCCCCAGGGCCAGAGGCCAAGAGGGGCACACAGGCCTTGGGATGCCTTCCAAGATGGCCAGCCTCCAGCCCCCACCTCTACCACCATGGACCCACTGCCAGGCGCAAGGGGAATACAGCTGAAACCCCACAGCTTTTTGTGTTCATGTCCTCACAGAGCATGGGTGGCTATGGTATCACACTACAGCGGCACAAGGCCCAGCCAGGGAGCCTACGTGCCCCACCTACCCTGGGCCCCCTGGCAAGTACCCAGACAGATTTGTAACTCTCTGCACCTTCTGGTGTGGGTTTCCCATGCTGGGCACCGCTGGGGTACTGGAGGAAACCTGCTAGCTAACCAGCTGGAGGTGGCCAGGTATATGGAATTCAGCAGTCTCCTACAGGGCTGAGAAACCCTATAGCCTGTGCTGAACTCCTAAGTGCTGGGTTCATGCTATTGATTTTCCCATTGTGTGTGTGTTGGGGGGGGGGGGAATGAAATAAATAAAATACTGACAAGCCTAGAAGTTACTCTATGAGAAGAAAAAGACCAAGAACGCTCCAGCTTGCTGACGGAGTATGGAGGGAGGAGCGAGGGTTAGGGCAGAGTTTGCTACACCTCGAAGAACCTGCCCAGGTCCTCTGGCTTTCTGGCTTCCTTAATGACACCTTAATGCCTCTATGTGCCAGAAACCACCCCATTGTGGGGAAAGCGTCATCTCCATGGTGTGGATCACAGACTACGTATGTGCCACTGCCTTCCACAAAGCAGTATGAAGCCCGGTGTGCACAGAAGACGCTAGGATTGCTGACTCTAACATGCCTATTGCCTCTTAACTGAATTTCTGTCAGAGATCCCAGAACCAGTATGTGATAACCAGGCTTCAGGTCATCATCAACATAAAACAGCTGGGGTCCTGCAGAGCTCTGGTCATGCCTGAGAGGGAGGGCTACAGCTTGTAAGCCACAAGCCCTGTGTCTTAGCACAGATGTGAGCCACAAGCCATCTTAGCACAGAGCCCAGCACACAGCAGGTCTTCCAGTTAAGGAATGTGCTGTTGAGGTCAATATGGGCATGGTGAGCATTGCTGGAAACTGAACTGGGGTCTCAGGTCTGCTACAGAAGAACTTTCCCACTGCCTACGTGCTCCATCCCCAGATAAAGGGGTTTTAAAGCAGAAAACTACAGACATCTTTCTCAAGAGAAAGGTCAGCAGTAAAAGACATGGGATGAAAATCAGCAACAGCCAGGTAAGGGAGCTTGCCACCAAGCCTGGCAGCCTAAGTCTAGTCTCCAGAACCCACATGGTAGGAAAGAAATAACTGACTACAATAAATAAGTGTAATTAAAAACAAAAAAAACAAAAGCTGGAAAAATGGGCATTGGTGGTGTGTGCCTTTAATATCAGCACTCGGGAGGCACAGGCACACAGACCTCTGTGAGTTCTGGTCAACAGATTTGAGTTCCAGGCCAGCCAAAGCTACACAGAGAAACCCTGTTTCAAAAACCAAAACAAAAGACAGACAGACAGACAGACAAACAAACAAAACCCAAAAGCTGGAAATACTGGCATATACCTATGATCCCAGCAACTAGGAGAAGGAAGGAGCAGTTCCAAGGTTCAGCCTCAGCTACGTAGTGAGTTCAAGACCAGCCCAGGCTACGTGAGATCCTGTCTATTCTCCCACACAGACACACCTCCCCGACATACACACCCACACCCACAAAGATACACACACACACACACACACACACACACACACACACACACACGACGTCTTGCCGCACCTGAGGCTGGTTCGTCCATAGAAAATGCCTTGTTCTCCACAAACATGCTCTGGCCCGTCTGCTCCTTCAGGATGGTCTCATAGCCCACCCCTCGGGTCGGGTACATGTCCCCCTGGTAGCTCTGTTCTGGGCTAGGTTTGGTCACCTGTGAGACCTCAGGGATGACATAGAAGAGGACAAAGGTCCAGGCATTGGCAGCGAGGGCAATGGCCAACGTGGGGTCATCCCAGGTGGGGCTATGGTGCTGCTCGTTGCCGTAGGTGTACATGACAATCCATACCACCCAGATGGCGATGGAGATGACAGTGGTGAGCAACACAAAGACCCCGTGTTTCCGCCAGCGCTTGAAGCGGCCACACAAGGTGGGCCAGGCTCCTAGGAAGGCCGTCAGCAGCAACAGCATTACGTAGATGAGAGCCATGACAAAGTCCATGTTGGCGATGGCACACGGAGAGGTCATGGTCGAGTCGGCACTGACATTGCCCAGGGGGCTAACCTGGCCACCTCCCCGTACCAGGGTGATGATAAGCCACTCGGTGTTAATGATGACCTCCACAAGGGTGAGCAGCAGCGCCACGGTGAAGATCACCCAGCCTCGGGGCCCATGGTTCTTCCGGGTTAGGAAGTTGAGGGAAAGGACGTGAGCTACCAGACAGGAGAAGCAGATGGCAAACAGGACCCCAAAGAGGAAGCGTCGAGAGGCACAGGTAGAGAAGTCCGGCTTCACCACACAGGCAAACACGAGGCAGAAGAGACCCAGGGTGCCCAGCAGGAAGAACACCTGGGTCCCCAAGAGGCTCCGCTTCTTAGTGTCCTGCACAAATGGAAGGCTAGCCACAAGGATGATGGTTAACACAAATGTCGTGATGATGCCTGCTCCAGCCACTGCCTCCAAGACAATGCCCCAGGCCCCCGAGCGGTCACAGAGGTTGTAGTAGAGGGGATCCAGATCTGGGCTGCAACCAGGTGGGGCATGATTCTGGGCCAAGGCTCCTGGGAAGAAGAGAGGCAGTCCTAGGCACATCAGCAAGGTTCTGTGAGTGGCCATCCTGGCTCCCAGGCCAGGCTTCAGCTGGGTCCCTAGAGACAGGAAGGACAGACAGAATCAGTCCTCCAAGGTCAGACATCAGTGAGCACGGTATCCCCTCCTCACCCCCCCCCCATCCTGAAAAAGAGTTGATCAGGAGACATGTTCTTCTAGGCTTCAGAATTCTTATTTTATGTATCTTTAATTTTAGAAATTGTATTTTACATGTATGGGTATTCCGGTTGTAAGAATGTCTGTGTACCCGTGTGTGCCCGGTGCCTGTGGAGGCCAGAAGATGGTGCTGGATCCCTGGAACTGGAACTACAGTTGGTTGTGAGCCATTACATGGGTGCTAAGAATTGAATGTAGGTTCTCTAGTAGAATAACGCATGTTCTTAACCACTGAACCATCCGTCCAGCTCTTCAGAATCCTTAGCCTAAAAGTAACGAAGGTTTATCTGAGTGGAGAGATGAGACCCATCTGTCATCCTTATTCCTGTTTTCGTTTTGTTTGTTGCTGGTGGTTTTGTTTTGTGTGTGTTTAATTAGGTTTTTTAAATGTATGAGTACACTGTCACTGTCTTCAGACACACCAGAAGAGGGCGGCAGATCCCTTGGAAAGAGCAGACAGTGCTCTTAACCACTGAGCCATCTCTCTAGCACCACCACCACACACACCCCCACCCCTTTTCTTAAACAAGGTTTCTCTCTATCTACAGTCACAGCCCTGGCTGTTTCAGAACTCACTTTTTAGACCAGGAGGACCTGGAAATCACAGAGATCTGCCTGCCTCTGCCTCCCAAGTGCTGGGATTAAAGGTATGAGCCACTACACCCAGCTGCCATCCCTATTCCTAACCATGGAAAAAGGCAAACTTCTTAACTGCTAGAGAGACTGCTCAGTGGTTAAGAATGCTGGCTGCTCTTCCAGAGGTCCCAAGTTTGAGTCCCAGCACCTGCATGATGGGTCACACAAGTTTGAGTCCCAGCACCTGCATGATGGGTCACACAAGTTTGAGTCCCAGCACCTGCATGATGGGTCACACAAGTTTGAGTCCCAGCACCTGCATGATGAGTCACAGCAGTCTGTGACCTCCAGTGCCAGGGGTCTAACTCCAGTCTCCTCAAGCACTGTACACGCATGGTGCATGTATATCCACATATAAACATACAATAATAATAAACCTTGAAATCTAACAATGACCTTTCAGTGCCCTCCTTAACCCATCAAACCTGGGTTTAGATATTCTCTGAGCTCTTGGAGCTAGAAGCCAAACACACCACTACTCAGCACCGTCCTTTCTGCCTTGGGACTTGCAGGGCTCAGGTCAGACATGGTGCCCATCAGCTAAGTCCTGGAAATGCCATAGTTTATGGTAATAGTTACTCTTGGTTGGCAGCTTGACTACATCTGGAATTAACTAGAATCCAAATGGCTAAGCACACCTGTGAGTAATCTTCTCCTCCTCCTTCTATTTTATTTATTCACTTTACAGGCCAATCACTGCTCCAACTCTTAGTCTGCCCCTCCCACAATCTCCCCCACTTCCCCCCCCCCCATACACTGTCTCCTTCTCCTCTGAGAGGGTGAAGGCCACCCAACCCTGGGGTATCCTTCCACCATAGCACAGTAAGTGGAATTTTTTTCTTTTTTTCTTTTTTTTTTTTTTTTTTTTTTTTTTTTGGGTTTTTTGAGACAGGGTTTCTCTGTGTAGCCTTGGCTGCTCTGGAACTCACTCTGTAGACCAGGCTGGCCTCGAACTCAGAAATCCTCCTGCCTCTGCCTCCCAAGTGATGGAATTAAAGGCGTTTGCCACCATGCCCGGCGGAATTTTTTCCTTAATTAAATCATTTCATCCCTGGGGGTGGGTGGGTATGGGGGAGTTTTGGTATAGCATTGGAAATGTAAATGAGCTAAATACCTAATAAAAAATGGAAAAAAAATCATTTCATCCTGAATCTTTGAAGTGAGAAGAGCTTTCATCTGGGCCATACTTTCTACTGGGAGCCTACATAAAGAACACAGAAGAAAAGAAGGAGAAGGAGGAGAAGGAGGAGGAGGAGGAGGAGGAGGAGGAGGAGGAGGAAAAGGGGGAGGAGGAGGAGGAGGAGAAGGGGGAGGAGGAGGAGGAGGAGAAGGAGAAGGAAGAAGGAGAAGGAAGAAGAGAAGGAAGAGGAAGAAGAAAGCTCTTTCTCTTTGCCTGCTTGCCCTTCCTCACACTGGTGAGTCCATTAGAGCCTACTTCTTGGAGACCTGCCCAGACATACAGCCTCGAGGACTGAACTACTCCTGGATCCTTGGACCTTCTGCTAGTAGATAGCCATTAGTGGCCTAGCTGAACCACAGCCTGTAAGCCGTGTGTGTGTGTGTGTGTGTGTGTGTGTGTGTGTGTATATGTGTGTGTGTGTGTGTGTATATGTGTATATATATTTTATATGTTCATTCTGTAAGACCTGTTCTCTAGAGAACCCTGACTAACAGCCACGTAGCCGTGCGTTCCTCAATTCAATCAAAGTACTTAGCAAGCACCTATTGCAGGAATAACCTACAGCTAGGAAAAGAAATAGTTGAGGATTCGTTTCTCAGCTGTTCTGATTTGCTTTCTGTTGCTTTGAAAAACAGGATGAGCAAAAGCAACCTGAGGAGGAAGGATTTACTTGGCTTACAGAGCGCAGTCCCTCATCAAAGGAACCCAAGGCAGGAACCTGGAGAGCAGAAACGAAGCAGGGACTATGGAGGCTGCTGCTTCCTGGCTTGCTTTCCTTGGTTTGTTTATGTGCCCCTTTCTTTCTTTCTTTCTTTCTTTGTTCATAGGGCAGGGTCTTGCTACGTAGCCCAGACTGGCCAGAACTCACTATATAACCCCAGCTGACTGTGAGTCAGTCTCCCGAGAGCACAGGATGGATGGCAAGACTGGCTTTGGTTTTCCACTTTTACTCCTAACATAAGTGGATTCAGGCTATAGAAATAGCTCGGAGGTTAATAGAACTGGCTGCTCATCCAGAGTACCCAGCTACCTATGAGGTGGTTCACATCCATCTGCAGCTCCACTCCAGGGAATCTAACATCTTCTGGCCTCTGCCAGCATCAGGTATGCAGATGGTGCACAGACATACATGCAGGCAAAACACTCACACACAAAATGAAAGTAAATCTCTTAAAAAAGAAAAAAGAAAAAGAAAAGGGGGTGGGGGAAGCAAGAGCCAGGTGTGGTAGTACACACCTTTAATCCCAGAGGCAGACAGGAGGATCTCTGTGAGTTTGAGGCCAGCCTGGTCTACAGAGTGGCTCTAGGCTAGCCAAGAGTATATAAGAGAAACCATCTCAGAAAAATAAAAACAAAAACAACCAAAGTAATTGACTAACCATAACAGCAACAGCAAAAGCTAATATTAGGGTGCACACACACACACACCAAGAACTGGGGAAAGACAACAAGACCCCAAGGGGATCAGCCTTTAATGGAAGATGTGAAGACATTGGAGTGAAAAGGGGAAAATGGCCTAATTTATTAACACCAGAAAAGTAACAGATCACCCCACGTGCTCACCAGAGCCATACTTAAGGTTGTAGGTTTGTGCCAAAGAAGAAAACCAAAGTTAGCTGCCTTGAACAGTTTCACTGTGTGAAGGGAAGGGTGTCACCGGTGAAGGGAAGTTCAAGATCAAATCTGAGCAACTAGGGAGAAAGCTCAAAGGTGGAACAGTTCCCTGCCATGTGTACAAAGTTCTAGGTTCCAGCCTTAGCACTGCTAGGGCCCCGCCCCTCAAAAGAGATGCACTTCAGAAATTTCCCATTCAAAACTTTACATTTGGGCTGGTGAGATGGCTCAGTGGGTAAGAGCACCCGACTGTTCTTCCGAAGGTCCAGAGTTCAAATCCCAGCAACCACATGGTGGCTCACAACCATCTGTAACAAGATCTGACCCCCTCTTCTGGAGTGTCTGAAGACAGCTACAGTGTACTTACTTACATATAATAAATAAATAAATCTTTAAAAAAAAAAAAACTTTACATTTACTTGGAATGAGAATGGCCCCTTCAGGCACCTTCATTTGAATGCTTGTTCCTTCCTAGAACTGAAAAGGATTAGGAAGTGTGGACTGGCTGAAAGAGGTGTGTCACTGAGGGTGGGATTGAAGTTTTCAAAAGCTCAGGCCATCTCCCCAGTCAGATCTCTGTGCCTCTGGTTTGAAGATAAGTGTGTGAGCTCTCAGCTACTGCTCCAGCACCATCTCTGCCTGCCTGCCTGCCTGCCTGCTGCCATGTTCTTCACCAGGATCATGGACCCCCACTCTCAGAAACTATAAGCAAACACCAATAAACTCTTCTATAAGCTGGTCTGGCTATGGAAAAATAGAGCTCTAACACAGTGTTTAAAGACTCTAAAATAAGCCATTATAAAGCCCCATACTCTGTAAGCCATCTCACGTGTTCAAGAAACCAGTCGTAGCTGGACAGGCATGGTGGCTCACACCTTTAGCCCCAGCACTTTCGAGGAAGAGGTAAGTAGGTCTGAGTTCAGCCTCATCTATATAGTTAGTTCCAGGCCAGCCAGGGATACATGGAGAAGAAAAAAGAGGAAAAATAAGTAAGTAAGTAAATAAATGAAGTATCTCTATGCCTAAGCAGGAGGAAGGTCCCTGAAGCCAACAACCAAGCTTTCCTTGGATGACAGCACCCACTAGTGGCCAGCAAAGGCATGGTACTATGAGGCAGGGCTTTCCTACTTCCTGGCTGGCCTCAAAGTTGAGGTAATCCTCCTGCCTCAACCATCTTAAGTATGGGGGATATAGGCTGAAGCCACCATTTCCTGGCTAATTTTATGTATACAAAATGTCACGTTCCATTTGATAGAAAATATCTAACCATAACTGATAAATAAAAAGTCACGAAATCAGAGAAAAGGACACAAGCCTGAGGTTAATTGAAGTGAAGACTCACCTAAAATGTGGGTGGCACCACTCCCTCCTTGGCTGGTGTTTCCAAGGAGACAGGAGAGAGTGAACCAAGTACCAGCATTCACTGCTCTCAGCTTCCTTGACTGCAGATACAATGTAACCAACTGACCCCCCCCCCAAAGCAGAAACAAATCTTTCCTTAAGTGGGCTTTCTGTTGGTTATTTTGTCACAACAGGAAAAGAAACACGAATTTAAATAAAATTAACATAATAAAAATTATGTTTTTTCACATTTTCTTCCCATGCCCCTCTTTTGCTTTTTACTAAAAAATTGTGTATGGGTGTTTTGCCTGCAAATATACCCACACAGTTCCATACTATAGGCAAGAGGAGGTTGTCAGAGCCTCTGGAATTCAAGTTACAGGTGACTGTGAGCAGCCATGTTGGTGCTGGGAATTGAATGGGTCCTCTGGGAAAGTCACCAATCCTCTTAGCCACTGAACCATCCCATCATAATAACGTCTTTCTTCTTTGTCTTATTTATTTATTTATTTATTTATTTATTGAAAATTTCAAGTGATAGCCTGCAGTAGCTGCAAATATGTGTCAATCCCCCTGCCTCAATTCCAAAGTGCTGGGATTACAGCACTTTGGCCATCCCAGCTTTTGCCCTTTAAAAAAATTTCAAGGTTCAGCATGGTGGCACACACCTGTAATCACAGCACTTGGTAGGTGAAGGCAGGAAGATCAGGAGTCCAGATTCTTAGCTATACAATAAACGAGATATCAGTCTGAGCCATAAGAAATCCTGTCTCAAAAAGGAGGGGACTGAAGAGCTGGCTCAGTCGGTAAGAGCAGAACATGCTCTTACCGAGGACATGGGTTGGGTTTCCAGCACCCACATAGCATCTCACAATCCTCTGTAACTCTAGTTCCTGTGGTCTAATGCCCCCTTCTGGCCTCCATAGTTCATGGTGCATATAAACTCCCATGGGCACACACATAAAAATAGTAAAATAAAAATTCATGTAGCCTCAGGCATCTATTTCCTGGCTTTTCCTCAGCTACCTTTAACTCCTAAAAGAATATGAGTACTTAAATAAGTATAGAGCTGTTTCCCTAAATAAGTACCATTTTTAAAGCTAGTTGCTCTCCATTTCTAATGCAAAAGTTCACGGTCCCTGCACCGAGACTGTGTATTGGTAAATCAATAAGTGTCACTGGTCTTTACAAGTACTGGGAAGAGAATGTCCACAGGAATTAATAGGGAAGGAACCATGCCCAGCCATCCGAGAATAAGTCATAGGTAACAAGATCAAGGATCCTAAATATCCGGTGTTTCAGTAAACAGACAACAGCTAGAATGTGAGGTACACCCACAAATTTAGAATGGAACCCTGAGAACAACCAAGAAGCATCAGCCCTTGGGAGGGTTTCTCACCCCACCTCCCTGGGCCAGTAGTTTATGGAAAGCGATTGGGAGCGGGACATAACCTGGCAGGACAGTGTTTGCCTAGCCTATGTGAGGGCCCTAGGTTCAGTCCAACACTGAGAGATGAGTAGGGATATAGATAGACTAGACAATGCTTCTGAACCTATCGGTATTTACTATGTATCTCCGGAGGCAAGGCCCAAGTGCTTTTAGAGTTCTGGAAAACACAGAGATAGTCAAATACAGTTGCTGGCCTGATGCTAGCTAAGATTGGTAGGTATGCAAAAAAAATGATACAGATAAATGCGCTGTTTATAGGAAGTATTCCAGGAAGACAGAGAATAAGGAGCAAGAAGAAAAGACCTAGTCAAACGCATTTTATCGGAAATTAGGGATGTGGCTCATATATTTAGCATGCATGAGGCCTTCAGTTTGATCCCCTAACACCTCAAAAAAGGGAGAGATATGTCAGTCAGTTCGTGCTTGCTGTGTAACAAGGAGGTCCTGAGTTAGGATCTCCACCATCTTGTAAAGTATGCACCTGGAGCTTGTGAGCCAGCCAGTCTAGCAAACTGGTGAGCTCCAGGTTCAGTGAGAGATCCTGTCTCAAAAACTTAGGTGGAGGTTTGAAGAGATGGCTCAGAGGTTAAGAGCACTGACTGTTCTTCCAGAGGTCATGAGTTCAATTCCCAGCAACCACATGGTGGCTCACAACCATCTATAATGGGATCCGTCGCCCTCTTCTGGTGTGTCTGAAGACAGCTAAAGAGCCAGAGGATGGGAGGCGTTCTGAGAAAGGCTGACTTCCAGACATGAGATGGCCACTGTACCCAGGAACTCACTGCAGCCATTATACCAATACAAGATCAAGCCAGCAAGATCAGTCAATGTTCCAACAGGCTTAGTAGATTATTAACAAGAGGGGAAAAAAGGAAGAACACGAAGTAGGGAAAGGAATGTGCTAGAGGCACCTGCGGGAGATGCACTGTTTACATCCATGAAATTGCCAAATAATAATAATTATATATAATATATATACTTCAAGACAGGATCACCTTATGTAGCCCTGGCTGTCCTGAAACTCACCCTAGAGACCAGGCTGGCCTCTAACTTATAGAGATCCTTCTCTGCCTCCTGAGTGCTAGTATTAAAGGCGTTCACGGCCATTATGCCTGTTTAAAGATAATCTATTAAAAATTCAAATAATGAAAAAAATTCAAATAATGGGCAGGCAAGATGGCTCAGTGGTAAAGGTGCTTGCTGCCTAGCCTGACCACCTTTGTTTAATTATCTGGACCCGGAACTGACTCCTGTAAGTTGTCCCTAGCCTCCATGTGTTCCAACACACACACACACACACACACACACACACACATATGCAAAAACTAAAAAGTAAATCAATAAATAAATGAAATAATAATAAAATAAGGTGGAGATCAATACAGGAAGACTCGTGATACAATCTGAAAATACCACATAAAGCATTTTACTCCGTATTTAGCAAAACCGCACCAAGAACGCTAATGCTGAGGGACCTGGAGAGATGGCTCAGTGGTTAAGAACACTGGTTACACTCTTCCAAGGGATTTGAGTTTGATTCCCAGCACCCACATGGAGGCTCACAACCATCTGTAACTCCAATTCTAGGAGACTATATGACACACTCTTCTGGTCTCTCTGGGTACAAGGCACACACATGGTACCCAGATATACATGTGTGCAAAACACCCATACACATGAAATTAATCTTTTTTTAAAGACTGCTAATAGAGGTAAATGAATTAAAAAAAAAAAATTGTGCTAATAAACAACAATAGATGTCAATACCCTGAGTCCAGCCCCTAAAGTCTGAGTGAGAGAAAGAAATCCTTGTGCGTGGTGGCGAGTGTGTGAGCCATGGTGGGCAGGAGTGAGGGCCTACTGAACCTGATCGTGGCTGCACTTTCAGAGAAGTGTCTGGCACAAAAGCACAAAGCAATCTATTTACTGAAGCCAATGTTTATCCAGTGTAAGGAGCAAGGCCAAAGGAAGCACCATAATGGCCAGATCTGGAAGATTCTTGCCACCCCCACCCCTTGCAACCCTCTCCCTCAACACACACACAAATCTGGGGACTTGGGAGATATAGGAGGAAAGGATGCCACAGGCCATGCTACAGGTTTATACCTGATAACAGCCAAGTCATCCCAAGGCTGGGGATGTAGGTCACTGTGGGCATGTCCAAGTACAAGGCCCTGGCTTCCTTCCCCAGGGAAGAGGGAGAAGGTGAAGTCCCCAGCATCCCCACAGACACTGGGCCAGGATTAGGGAATGGTTCTGTTCTACTTCCTCTTACCTTTGCTACAGGAGCAGCAGCTTCTGCCTTGACCTGTCCCTCACATCTCACCTCTGCCACCAAACCACCAGCGTGGAAAACTGGGCTGCCCTGGGACGTACCGTCCCTGCCCTAAAATGCCTCATTTGCCTGCTTCCACCGCAAACAGAGAGTGTGTGTGTGTGGGGGGGGGGGGTGGAAACAGTCAAGACGGGAAATTGGGACGCTGGGCTGGACTCTCTCTCCCCCTTGTGGGACAGAGGTCCCTGAGGTGAGCAAGACAGTGGGAGAGAGCCAGGCATAGTGACTTTAAACCTAGGAAGCAGAGACAGGCAGATCTCTTGAGTCTGAGGCCAGCCCTGTCTACATAGTGTGTTCCAGGACCATCAGAGCCACACAGTAAGACCCTGTCTTCAAACAAAACCAGTAACAACAAGAAGACAGTTGAAGAGAAGAAAGCACAGAAGAGCTCAGACCAGTCCTCTAGTCCAGGAGTACAGATTCAGCCAGATTCATTTGATTTTTTTTGTTTATGTGTATGAATATTTTGCCTATATGTCTGTATGTGTGGTACAGAAAAGAGCATCCCCAGTACTGGAGTTATAAACAGTTATCAACTACCACGTGAGTGCTGAGAATTGAATCCCAGTCCTCTGCAAGACCAGCCGCTGCTCTTAAGCCACCTGCTACCTTTTAAAATGGTGGCTAAAAGGTAGACAGGTGAGACCAGCTCTGCCTAAATAGCTCTTGGTGTACCCGGCTCCCTGCTGTGGACTGCCCCCCCCCACACACACACACACAAACACATACTCTACATCTAGACTGAGCCTATATCAAGCTCTTGAGCCTGAACTTTTGAATCATATGTCCTCCCTACCAGGTCTAAGTCTTGAGGGCTTGTGAAGAGACTTTGTATCTTCACAATATCTTCTGTTCTTCGAACACAGGGTATAGTATCCATCTCTACCAGGAGTAAGACAGGGCCCTAGAAGTTTTAACAGCTGCAGCCAAGACTCTACTTCAGATTATTTTCTGGACAAAAAGGCTTTTAAACTTCACCTCCCTAGAATCAATCCTACAACTATGTTTAATCACCTCAGCACTCAGCCTCTCCTCAGGGTCAAGATGACCCAGCCCCCGACTCTGGGCAGTGCAATCAAGGTCCAACATCCCCTCCCTCCTTCTCTCTGACTTCAGAGGGAGCAGAGAAGCCTGGGCAAGGCTGGGGGGCTGACGACCAGCCCTGGCCGGTTTTAAGCAGTTGCAGGTTAGGCAAAGTAGACCTTCCCCTTCCTACCTTTCTGAAAGAAGAACAACCCCTTCATCTCTCCATCTCCAATCAGCATCCAACACACACACACACACACACACACACACACACACACACACACTCACCACATCACCAAGGGAAAGAAGGCTATCTAGTAGGATCAAGGCTACAGAGTTTGACTCAAACCAAAGACCATGGCCACCTAGGGCCCCATTGGATGTAGGGACGGTTCAGCCAGGGGCACCACAGAGCATCCTTCTTCCTCCCTGGCTGCGTCCCCTCAGCAGCTGACCTGGAAAGCTGGGTGGACACTTGTCCAGCCTTCCCCCATCCTCTTATCCACCACTTCCTCCTTTCTGGACAAGTCAGTCCTATTGTCTCAGCCCTCTGGCCCTCTAAGCAGTAGGCTGGTCTACGAACCCGGTAAGAACGGACCTGGAGAGATGCTAAGGCACGGGAGGACCCACAGCCCGTTTACTGTCCTCCCTTTCACTGGACCAAAATACCCCAGCACGCCGAGTCTTAGATCTTCTAAGCAATCAAGGGTCTGCTCTCCGCTTGGAATGTGCCCCACCCCCATCGCCAGCAGCACTCCCTCCCAGCCACAGAACAGACCTTGTTGGGGGGATGGGGTTCTCCAGGAGCACAAAGCCACGCTTCTATATATTCTCGTGTCTGTACTTCAGAATCAAGATCGTGAAATCTTAAGGAATGATTTAGAACTTTGTAAGTGCAAACGTGTGGGCGCGAAGTAGAAACGGAAAGCGCTCTGGAAAAACCAGGGGTGAATAAGGGGTGGGACCCAGAACATAGGCCTCTACACGGAGAAGCGCCGTAGGCCTCTGAAATTCCAAACTTCCCGCGGAGAGATCCTGAGCCTTCACCTCCCTATTCCAACTGGACTGTGTCAACACTCTACGCCCCTGAAAGTTCGAACCGAAAGAGCAAAGGACCAGGCTCTCTGTCCCTAATCCCTCTGGTCACAGAAACCTGCCCTCCCCACGCACTGCCGCGAAATAAGGAAAGGAAGCCAACCTACAGTCACAGTCGACCGTAGCCTCCCACTACGAGAGTGGATAGAGGAACAGCTCTCCGACACTAAGATCCCTTGCGGAACACCCCCGGCCGCAGAACCTGGCTTCCCCGAGCCATTAAATCCCCAGCTGGCTCGGGTTTGGAAACTTTCTGCGAACTTGTAGAGTGGGTGCATCGTCACCCACCCCTTGGGTTTTCACCGGGGGCCTCGGCCCTCTCCCTTTCCCAGCCAGCTGGACCCAGCCCTTCCTGCGGGCCGATGGCTAGGGCGGAGCGCCGAGGCAGCAGCCCTTACCTGGGACGCGCAGCCAGCCCGCTCCGGCGCCGCGCTCAGAGCCAACTTCGGCCCCAGGCAGGGCGCCGGCGGGCGTAGGAGGGACTCAAAGCAGGGCGCGGGGCCAGAGCCCGTTCAGGCGGGGGGTGACCAGGCCTGAGCAAAGGTGCGGGGGCCTGCCTCCCAGGGACCCCCGACTGAGCACTGAGCTAAGCGCGCTCAGTGGCTCGCTCTCCCGCCCGCCTCCCCAGGCACAGTGCTCCCCTCTCTCGGCCAGGGTGGGCCGGGCTGCATCACCGTGACATCACCTCCATTCCCGGCGCTCCTCCGGGGCCAGCAGCGCTCCAGGTACGAGCAATCCTAATCCCCAGTAACAAAGCGCGCCCGGCCCTGCCCCCTCCGACTCACCTCCAGGCTCGGCCGACGCGCACTTTCGGGTTGGGAAAGGCGATCGGAGTTTCTGGCCAAACTGACTAGTGGGTTGTTGCTGTTTACTGCCACGCCCCCGCACGCGGGCGCGCGCGCACTTGCGCGTACTCACTTTCTGGATTCGCCTTTCTCTCCCGAAAGAGGTTCGGGGTGCAGCTCAGTACACCCCTAGGCTGCATCTCCCAGCGATCGCACGCACCCACAGACTCACGGTGGCCACCTTGGCGCGTCTACCCGTGACAGACACCCAACCTTTGTCACTTTCGTCCTGGCTTTCCCATGAGACACATGCCTGGCACAGTTCGCTGCTCCGGGCTGGAGCGAGGAACACACTAGGACACAAAGTCCGTCTTTGTCACGGCTCCGCGCCCCCTCCCCTAGCGAGCTTGCACACGTGGACACAGCGCACACGGAGCGTCCTCCTCTTTCGTGCGTGATCCTTCCCGAAGAGCCCAGTCTCCAAGATCACGAGGGAATGTCACGGCGCACGTCCCTAAATCTGTGGACTGAGTCCAGAACCCCTGCGGGCTGTTGGCCGGAGTCTTTGTCGGCCTGACTACCCCACGCCCGAGTTTCTTACAACGCGGGCTCCCCTCCCCGCGTCCCGGTTCCCTGTGGTGACCTGTCCTAATTAGCCTCTCAGTTTTGTTCCCGAGGTAGTGTTTAACAGGATCCCTGTGGTCTGTGCGCTCCTGGCCACGTTGTTGCTGACTCTAAGTCCAGCCTCTCCCGAAGTCTGAAGACCTTTCCACGAATTCAGATTCCCCTGAACCACACCCCCACTCCCTGCCCGGGCGGATCCACCCTTTCTCCTCCAGCCCCGGGAATCTGCTGAAAAGAAACCGCAGAAATAGGGAAGCGAATCCCAGCTGAGGCCTATCTGGCCCAGTAAACAAGAGATTTTTTTCTTTCCGGCCACTTTCTCTGGGGACCTGGGATCCCGCGGGAGTGAGTTGTGCTGTCTTTGGAGCACTGAGTGGGTCTGGTTGCATTGCGCTGTATCCCCGTAGGGGACAAGTCGCAAGAGCAAGGGAGAGGTTGTTGGGCCTGACAGGGGCCTTGGGGACTCTGGGGGAGGGCAGGGAGTCGGGTCTCAGGGTGCGGGTTCTCGCGACGCCGAGTTGCCTGGGGGATCGCCAGGAGCGCGGTCGGAGCCAGCCGGTGGCTGGGCAGGCTGCAGGGCGTGTTTGCTCAATCCTGGGCTCCCGCGAGGAGGGGGGGGGGGCGGGGGGGCGGGAGGGGGGAGGCAGCTGGTCACAGGCGAGGGGATAGCCAGGTGGAGGAGGTCAGGGAGCTAGTGACCCGTACCTCCCCGACTGGCTGTGTGTTTGAGTACCTCCATCTATGACAACCTGGAGTCTAAACTCAATGAATCACCCGGAGTTGCCGGAGCGATAAAACCTTCGGCCGGTTCCTCCTCACCGCTCTGTTCTTTTCTGACTCTAGGAGGAATGTTTATTTAAGGGGGGTGTGGGGGGGAGAAGCCTGTGGGGCCCAGACTTTCTAGAACCCTGAATCCTTTCCTGTGCCCTGTAGTTTCTGTCAGGTCTGGGGAATGTGGCAAAGCTCGAACTATTTCAGTGGGTGGCTGCTGTGGGGGTACCCGCTCCCATTCCTAAATCCACCTCCCAACCCAAGGTTAGAGATCTAAGGCTCAGGTGTCAAGGCTTGAATGGAGCAGGCAGTTAGTGCCCACGCTAGCTAGAAAGGCAAACAGACTGGTTAGACCTAAGTGAACGGTGAAAGTCTCCCTGGCCTCTGCCTGGTTTTCATTAACTAGGTGACCAATGCCTAACTCTGCTGAGGGCTTTTTGGCATCTGTGAAAAGCCAGCTTGGGGGGGGGGGGGGCTGGGGGGGTGAGTGTCAAGACCCTGCAAAGGATCTCAATTTTCTGTCTTCTCTTTTCCCTACAGTCTCCAAAACTATATGACTGGTTTGCCCTGCTTGGCTCACACCTGTAGCTCTAGCCCTTGGGGAGAAGAGGCAGGCTGGACTACATAAGATTCTGTCTCCAAACAAAACCACACTCTTAGCCCCTGCTTCCCACCGGGCAGGGTTATCTATCCGGCCTGGTCACACACTGAGAGTCACTTAAAAGGGACTGTCCCACTGGGGCTGAGCCCTGCCCTCAGCTAGCCTTGTGAGGCAGCTGGTCTTAGAAAGGAGGCCAGTATCTGAGAACTCTTAGCTCTTCCCTGTTCTCTAAGGCCCCCTTCTTGTAACAAAATCTGCCTTCAAAGGACAAAGCAAGTCCCTGGGGCAGATGGCTCCCACCTCTGCTTCTCCCAGATCCCTGCTCTGCTCTGCTTAGGTCTTTGGAGAAAGAGTTGGGGACCAACAGAGGAACGTTCTATGGACCTTCTCTGACTCCAGCCACAGGAACATCTATGATCCCTAGTGCCTCTCACCCTGATTGAACCCAACATTGCTCTAGCTGCTCTGTATACTTGAGTTCCCGCTGAAAGGCAGGCTGACACCATCTTTGCTCACTTGGCCCATCTTTGAGCTGCCAGAGCCCTCGTTCCTGGAGTCTTAGAAGTGCCACCCACTAGCTGTGTGACAGATCAAGTCATTCCACCCCTCTGAATCCCCTTTCTTTCCTCTTCTGGAAAATGAAAGTAATAACTCCCCCTCCCACCCCTCACGAAATACAACATGTCTAAAATGTTCCCCCCACCACCACCATTCAAATTTACAGGCTGGTCTGAGGCCAGACTCTTCTTCCCTGTGGGATGGTCGAGCCCTCTGAGCCGTAAGGCAGAGATAGTTGTGCTGGAACCCCACACTAGCTGAAGCTGCTTCCCCAGCAATCATCAGTTCCATTTCAGCATCACTAGGGAAGGCTTGCTGGCTGTGCTCGGCTGACCCCTGCTCTGTGCTGATGTTTCTGTCTTCAAGCTTTGTACCTTCTACCCCAAGTCTCTGTCTGAGCAAAAATTTCTTAAAACTCCACCCTGCCTCCGTGTCTCTGCCTCTCAGAAGCCTTCTTCATTTCCCCCAGATGGACGGTCTTAGGGTTTGTCTGTGTAACAACTCTGGCTGTCCTGCAGCTCACTCTTTAGAGTTCAAACTAGCCTTGAACTCAGAATTCCCCCTTCCCCCTGCCTCTGCCTCCTAAATGCTGGGATTAAAGACATGCACCACCACACCTGGCTCAGAAAGGACTAGTTTAAGAGGGCTCAAGAAAGCCAGGCCGAGGTGGTGCATGCCTTTAATCCCAGCACTTGGGAGGCAGAGGCAGGCAGGTTTCTGAGTTCGAGGCCAGCCTGGTCTACAGAGTGAGTTCCAGGACAGCCAGGGATACACAGAGAAACCCAGTCTTAAAAAAAAAAAAAAAAAAAAAAAAAAAAAAAAAAACCAGGGCTCAAGAGATGGTTCAGCATTTAAGAGCAGTCATTTACATGGTGGCTCACAATCATCCAGAGCTGCCTCTTGGACCTCCTCAGGGACCAGGCATGCATGTAGTAAGCATATGTCCAATGTATGCGGGTGAAATGGTTATACACATAAAATAAAGAAATCTTGGCAATATATTTTTAAGGAGAGAACCCTCCTGAGTTGCCTTGTTCACACAGAGCCTACCGTACACTCATTTATTTATAACTTATCCTACTGTGTATTCTGGGTTTTGTTTGTTTGTTTGTTTGTTTGTTTGTTTTTTTGAGACAGGGTTTCTCTGTATAGCCCTGGCTGTCCTGGAACTCACTCTGTAGACCAGGCAGGGAGTTTTCTGATCCTAGCATCTGACACACATCCTGACACACAGTAGGCGCTTTTACCAGATGCTTATGAACAGTCCATTCTGTGCAAAGACCCCCCTACACACACACCTTACCCGCCCTGCCCTGGCTGTGTTACAGCTTCCCAAGAAATAGACAAACCTTATGCCTGCTGGAGAGGTTAGCCTGCCCTAACACAGAGAGCAGGGCTCCATATTAGAAGCCCAGGGTAGAGACCTAGTAACACAGGTCATATCTCTTCCCAAGAAGGAACCTGCAGTTTATTCCAGGCACAGGGCTCCTGGATCTCAACGTGGAATCTCTCAAGGGAGCCAGAGAAGGCCAGCCCTGACTTAGAGATCAAGGGTCTGGTGGATTAAAAGCAATTTTTCAAAGTCAGGCGTGGTGTCACATCCTGTAATCCCAGTAAGAGAAAGGGGGTGGGGGGAGATCATGCGCTCTTCCTTGATTATATATATATATTGGGTTAGAGGCTAGCCTGGGCTACATGACACTATGTCTTATCCACCCACCCCAAGAAAGAAGGAAAGAATAAAGAAGGTTTGGTGGGGGGAGAGGAAGAGAAAGGCAGGCAGGCAATATCACACTGCTGAGAGTGGGGGTGTGGGGGGCTGGAACCCTGTGTGGTAGAATTGGGGGTTGGCTGGGAGCCCCACAGCTACTGGTAAACGTTTGTATTTCACCTCTCCGTGCTTCTGAGCCTTATTAACCATGACTGCCCCGGTGCAGTATGAGGCTGGCTCCTTTTCCTTTGAGCTCCTAGGGCTTCCTGCTGAACTGAGACAGCTGGGTAATTTTGAGACTGTTCCTACCATGGCAGCCACTGTACAAAGCTGGAAGCCAGGATCCTAAGAAATTAAAAACCACTCACTCCCCACTGCTGGCTGCCCATGGCTAATCTCTCAGGAATTGTACCCGGAAGCAGGCTTTGGGTAGAGCCTGCCGGAATGTCACCTGACGCTGAACCCTTCCACGAAACCTGTGCCTCCCTTGTCCTGTGTCCACCTCCCACTGGCCCCTCTACAGCTCAGTGGCTCATCAGCCATGACCAACTCCCCAGGGGAAGAAGAACAGGCTTTTCTAAGATGTTCATAGGGTTCTGCCCAGTCCTCATCAACAGACCTAGCGCATCCTAAAACCAGGCCTCAAATCCAAGTCTAGACATTCAAGACAATCAACTCAGCCAGTCTTTCCAAAACCAAGACGGAAACGTGTGGCCATGCTGCTCTTCCCACCTTAGTGTCACCTCAATCTGAGAACCTTTCAAGGGCAAGCATATTTTGTGGCTGATCCCTAACCCTCCGAACCTACCACACTGCTCAACACCTGCCTATCATCCTGTCCTGCAGAGCCCCATCTAGTGAGGGCCAGTCACTGACTCTGAGCCTCACTGATAATGGCTCAGAGGGCCACTAAGTCAAAAATCCAAATTCCTGCATCTGCACTTTCAGTCCCTCTGGCCTGGGCTCAAGGAAGAGCTTTCCTCTTCCCCACAGGAAGTCACCACTCCAGCCAGAGAGGCCTGAATCAGCCTCCCACACTGGCCTTCCTCCGGTGGCTCACTCCCATCAGCCCCCATTCTCAATCCAGGATGTCCTCCCCCTCCCCTCAGCCTGTCAGGGACCATCCCCCTCCTTCCCCACCCACCCCACTTACCCCGCCCCCTCCTTAAAGCCCTGGGGATTCTTCTGTTAGGAATGCTGGTAACACCAGCGACCTTCTCCTGGGCGCTGCACTCTTTTTTTGTTTGTTTGTTTGTTTGTTTTGTTGGTTGGGGGGGGGGGTTGTGTGTGTGTTTCGAGACAGGGTTTCTCTGTGTAGCCCTGGCTGTCCTGGAACTCACTCTGTAGACCAGGCTGGCCCCGAACTCAGAAATCTGCCTGCCTCTGCCTCCCAAATGCTAGGATTAAAGGCATGCGCCACCACTGCCCGGCTGTCACTGCACTCTTATCTAGGAATCTGCCATTATTTACCGTTTGTTTCTTCTATTGGTTGGTTGTGGATTTTGCTTAGCCTGGCTGGCCGCACATTCTATAAGTAACCAAAGACAACCTTGAACTCTTGAACAACCTTGACCCTGCTGCTGCCACTCTCTGTCTCCTGAGATTACAAGTGTGACCACTACTCCAGCTTTACTCATTACGTTGTTGATTTTTCAGGTTGTTTTTGAGATGGCCTCCCCAAGTATCTGAACCTCATCTCTCCCTCCACCGAACTATACTGTTATCGGTATCTCATGCGTAGATATCTTGCCTCCCCGTTCTCTGATAGTCTCTGCTGGGAATGCATTCTAGATTCCAAAGCTCGTCTTCCCAGCAGCCCCTGGCATAGAATGGTACACATCTAAACGGAGGCATTAGCTACAGGCGGATTGATTGGATTGATTGTCAAGGGCTGTAGGAGGCTGTCAGCCTTCTGTGAAGGGATGACTTTGGGGGCAGGGAGCTTGAGGTCTATAAGAACCCAGTAGCCAGGACTCTGGCTCCCTGGCTCTGGGGCTGATGAGCTTGGAGAGGAGGCCTGGTTGGTAATACAATAACTGTGACAGTTTACCTCTAGGTCGTATTAAACTTAAACCATTTCTGTCTTTGATACAGACAAAGCTTGCAATCGTGTAGCTATTCGAATGATAAATAGATTTCACAAGCCAGGTGTTATTAAAGGTAGATGGCATTCCACAAGGCAGATACTATTGTCTCTATTTTATAGATTGTTACAAACAGATTCATGGAGGCTAAAACCAGCCACGAGTTATAACCGTTTGTTTCGGCCTTTGGATTCTGCTCGCACGGTACCCTGAACCCTAACTCCTGCATAGCCTTACCATCTTCTGCCTAAAGTGTTGATGTTTATGTACATGTGTCCTCAACCAAGGTGGAGTGTGCCCAATTCATCTGTGTGCAGTGAGGCTTCAATTAACCTTTTTAAAAGGAATTTAGTAGATGAAAGATCTGTGTGGGCCTAAGGAGGCTCCCTGGGCTGTAGAGCGCACCTGCTGGCAAGCCCACAGGGTGTGTCTAACTTCGATCGGTTCACCTTCAGAAGCCAGCTACAGCCCGTTCCCATTTTCTGCCAGTGGCTCTTGTTCCCAGTGGTCACTTCTGCTCTACACAGCCTGGGGCCATTTGGCCACTCACCAGCCTTTCCAGCCACCACCAAGAGGCTCTTCTGCAGCTAATCCAGCCGCCGCCACCAGGCTGCACAAAGCAAAGCCTTATTTATGTACTGTGTTTATTTGATTATTTTTTGTTTTGTTTTGTTTTGTTTTGTTTTTTTTAAGACAGAGGTCTCAGGTAACCCAGTCTGGCCTTGATTTGGCTGTGCAGCCAAGGATGACCTTGAATTTCTGATCCTCCTGCCTCCTCCTCCTGTGAGCTGAAATTACAGAGGGTCTCCATCACAGCTGGTTTATCCCATGATAGGAATGAAACCAGGGCCCCCTGCTTGCTGAGCAAGCACTGTGCTGACTCAGGCACACTCACAGCCCCTTATTTTGTTAGTGGCAGTGTTGGCTGGCTAGGGTTTCACCCTATAGTCCAGACATACCTCAAGTTCATGACAAGCCTCTCATCACCAGCTCGGGACTTTTAAAAGTTCCAGTCACATTGCCCAATCCCTATCTGGAATTTGAAGACACCAGTACTCTTGAACCCAGCTCAGACTTCTGGGGATGGGGGACAGCCTGGGGGCTGTAGGGAGGCTTCATCTGCCTGCACTCACCAAAGATGGTACTTCCAGCAGGGCAGGGCAGGACAAGGCTGGGCAAGGCAGGGAGGGGCCAGCCAGCTGGCTTCAGGGCCTTGTCTAGGGCCAGCTGTTCCCAGTGCTGCTGGGGCTTGACTGTCTTTCACCGGAAGCCCCAGTTGCGGTGTAGCTCTGGCTGCCGGGAACCAGTGCGCTATTCTGGGAGTGTGATGGAGCTGGGCAGCCGGTGAAACTTCAGCTCCCTTGGTTTCTAGGCTGGTCTCCTCCCTGCTGATGATAAGGCAGAGTTCAGGCATTATACAAGCTCTGGACCACTGATGGCAGGTTTGAGGGTCCTAAAAGCAATTGTGGTCTTGCTAAAAAGGGATCTGGCAGGAGCGGGTCGCCTGCGTTCAGCTCTGGGCTCAGCAGCCAGCCTTCTTTATGGCTGTAGCTCACAGGGCCCATGGTTCTTCCCTGCCCCCAACCTATCCCCCCTCCCCCCAGTTTTACACTTAATCCTCACAAAATTAACCCATTCATGGGCCTTCTGAAGCAGTCCTACAGGTTAAATCCAGTGACCAATTTCCTCCAATGTCTTTGCTTTTTAAATATTTTTATTGTATTTATTTATTTGAAGGGGCAGTGGGGGGTTGGTTAGTACACAAACACACAGCCTCAGAACTCATTGTGTCATTTGCTTTGAAACACATGATATGGGCCACTTTTAGACCACAGAATCCCTGGGAGCCTGCTTAATATCCACATCCCCAAAAGGTATACACTGGCCTTAAGAAATAGTAGGTTCAGCCAGGCAGTGGTGGCGCACGCCTTTAATCCCAGCACTTGGGAGGGAGAGGCAGGCGGATTTCTGAGTTCAAGGCCAGCCTGGTGTATAGAGTGAGTTCCAGGACAGCCAGGGCTACACAGAGAAACCCTGTCTCGAAAAACAAACAAACAAAAAACAAAGAGAGAGAGAGAGAGAGAGAGAGGGAGAGAGAGAGAGAGAGAGAGAGAGAGAGAGTGAGTAGGGTCAAGGCTGGACATGGTGGCACATGCTATTAATCCCCAGCACTCAGAGGTAAAGACAGGCAGATCTCTGTGAGTTCAAGGCCAGCTAGCTCTACACAGGAGTTCCAGGCCAGCCAGGACTATTCAATGAGACCCAGCCTCAAAACAAACAAACAAACAAACAAACAAAGTCAGGGCTGGAAAGATGGCTCAGTAGTTAAGAACACTGGCTGCTCTTACAAAGGACCAAGGTTTGGTTCTCAGCACCCACAGGGCAGCTCACAATCCTCTGTTGCCTTTCAGTTGAGAGGATCTTCTGATGGTCTCATGTGGCTTCCATGAATACCAGGTGTATACATAGTGTGCATAGACACCGGCAGGCAAACACTCATACAGAGTAAAACGTAAATAAATGTTTTGCTTATTTGTTTGTCTCAAGTAACATCAAGTAACGAACAGGTGGCAACATCTGGGAGCAAATGAAAAGACAGGCAAACACAGGGAGCAAGATGCTGCCTCCGGTCCCGACAGGTTGGCCACTCCTTGGACTACAGCAGATGAATGGAAGATGAACGGAATGGGGAATGGAGGAGGGGTTCCCAAGTGAGGCCTTCTGGAAGAAGTCAACTAAGCAGCACGGTCTATTCTGAAGCCACACACTGAGGACCCGGCTCCTTCCCACTGATGGAGCTTCTGTCCTGCAGTATTGCCTATGGGGAGATGACCTGGGGCCTCAGAGCTCCCAAAGGCAGTGCTTTCCTAGCTTGGTGGCTCTCCTACACCTCCACAGTGGTCCCCAGAGGCAGGGGCTGACACCCATTTTACAGATGAGCAAGTTGTGCTGTCTTTGGGTTTCTCTGCCATCCCTGCCAGTCTGTGAGCTTTCCATCCATCAGAGTGTGCCTCTGGGTGAGCTCTCAACCCAACCCCAGGCTCTGATTCCACTTTTGTCTGTTCCTCCCTAGATGGAGGTCTTTTCTTTATCTCTGTGGTGATTAAAGACTAGGAAGTTGGGCTCATGAGATGGCTCAGTGGGTACAGATAGGTGCTTGGCTGCACGCCAAGGCCAAGGACCTGGATCAATTCCCAAAAGTTGTCCTCTGAGCTCCACATGTGCACCTAGCACAAGCATGCATACAATTGATAAACCAATATTATTTTAAAACAGAAGGTTGGTGTGTTGGGTCTCCTGCTTCTCACCTCTCCCTAAGTTCTCTCCAGTGCTCTCTGACATCATCCCAGTTAAACACATCTGTGGGGGATTTGAAAATGCTTGGCCCAGGAAGTGGCAATATTAGGAGGTGTGGCCTTGTTGGAGTAGGAGTGTCACTGTGGGGGTAGGCAATGAGACCCTACATAGGAGCCAGTCTTCTAGCAGTCTTCAGATGAAGATGTAGAACTCTCAGCTCCTCCTCCACCATGCCTGCCTGGATGCTGCCATGTTCCTGCCTTGATGATGACAGACTGAACCTCTGAGCCTGTAAGCCAGCCCCAATTAAATGCTGTCCTTATAAGAGTTGCCTTGGTCATGGTATCTGTTCACAGGAGTAAAACCCTAACTAAGACAACATCCTTCCTCTGTTGGCTGGGTGGCACATGGCTTTAGTCCCAGCACTCCAGAGGCATAGACAGGTAGATCTCTGTGTGTCCAAGGGTTCAAGACTAGCTTTGTCTACAAAGTGAATTCCAAGACAGCCAGGACTGCATAGTGAGACCTGTCTCAAAACAACAACAAAAGGACATTGTTCCTTGGAATACAAGGCATACCTGGGAGCTGATTAAGACTATATAGATTTCTGGGACTGGAGA